>NC_068341.1:30296693-30896693 GCF_014633365.1 Diospyros lotus
GCTAACAAGTCAATGAAGTATTATATGAGAAAAATTAGATTAAAAAAGTTATTGGTTTGTGTCATGGTGTATCCACTTGATGACATGATCAATATTCCCTTTATGTTTGTAGTGTAATGGAACTTAGATTCAAAACTATATCTTTTTTGACAATAATAGCCAATACCAACACTAAGGTTAAGATTCTCAATCTATTTAACTCATGTTAGTGCAATCAGAGAAAACAAGAGCACTTCCAAGTTGTCATAATTAGTTTATTTTCATCATTTGACCTTTGTGGGCTGTACTGATTTGGCAATTTTCTAGGTTGAAATTCCTTAGGAAGAACTTTTTACATTTAACTAAGCTGAGTCCCATCCTAGCAGACTAGCCATGTAACATATACTCCCAAACAAACCACTTTTATCTTATAGGGGAGTCCATTTATATATTTAGTTGAAGTGCTTTTTTCCTCTCTTTGGTTTAGATGTTCCATTTATTTGCTTGAGTGGTAATGCCACTAATCTCTCTTTCATGAAAAAAATATGGGTTAAAAAAACAATATTACTAATAATAATAATAATTGTAATTAAAAAGATTGTTTAATGTTGATTATTCTCGAAATTATGGGAATTGGTTGGTGATATTTTTTAGTCTAGCTTTCCTAAATCAGAACAGATCCTATCTCTAGAATTTAGAAAGAATATTTGTTTTAGATATTTCCTATTCTTGTTTTATATCTTTTTACTTTCTTTGTATAGTGTACAACATATCTTTCCTTTTATGTATCTTTCCTATGTTGTATTCTTCTTCCCTATTAATAGGGAATGTAATACCGGTGTCTATCAATCAACAATAATAGAGAATGTTCTTGTTTCTCCTACATATTTCTGATCCAATTTTCTACATGGTATTAGAGCCTATTCTCCCTGATCATCAGTTGTGAGCCTTTATTGCCACGATTACTCCTTTGTTTTCCCCTTCATTGCCTTGTTGTAATTCCCTATAATCTCAAAAATCTCTGAAATAGCTTCTCCCATCTCAATGAGAGAAGCAATGCCAATTGAGCAATCTGTCGGGGGTCTCCAGCTGGTGCGCTACCAAGAATGCACCATTACTATCGTCTAGATGGTGGGAACTACCTTCCATGGTCTCAGTTGATGAGAACTTTTTTGAAGGGTCAAGGGAAAATTGCTCACCTCATTGGACCATCACTGAAGGCTTCAGATTATGCATTTGCTACTTGGGATGTAGAAGACTCAATGTTGATGTCATGGCTTTGGAGTTCAATGCTTCCCAAGGTAAGCAAGAACTATGTGTTTTTATCTACGACTAGGGATATTTGGGAAACAGTTAAGAAGACCTACTCTAAGGTGCAAGATGCATCAGTTGTATATGAGATATAAACAACGATCGGTAGCACAAAACAAGGCTTTGTCTATAACTGATTATTGCAATCGGATGAATGGCTTTTGTCTTAAATTAGACCATTATTAAGACATAAAAATGGTGTGTAGTGAGGATGTTGTTATTTTGACCTCTATGCTGGAGAGAGATGGAATAGGAGAGTTCTTAGCACGTCTTAACCCTGAGTTTCATTAGGTGAGAGCACAAATCCTTAGCAAGGAAAAAATCCCATCATTAAATGAGGTATATTTTATAGTAAGGGGTGAGGAGCATAGGAGGAAGGCCATGTTTAATGATCATAACATGGAGGGGTCGGCAATGGTGTCTAACAAGGTGCAGGGTTCATAGATGAAGTGTCTGCAAGGCAGAGATTAGTCTTCCTCTAAGCAAAATAAGGAGGGTTTATGGTGTTCTTACTGCAAGAAGCCAAAGCATACGAGGGAAACATGCTTTAAATTGCATGGAAAAGAGGCAATGCTAAACAAAACGGGAGGATTTAAGAACTTGTAGCCTAAGAATCAAGCAAAGGCATATCTCTCAACTAAAGAACCAGGGGAGCCAGCTGAGAAAGCTGACTCTACTATCTCCTTTGATCTGGGAGAATTAAATGCCGAGGAAATTGGGAAGCTGAAGTTTTTCTTAAAGACTCTTCAAGGAGAATCATGTTCCTTGGCTCCAGCAGGTATGTGCTTTAATTCTGAACTCTCTATTGCCTCATATAGAGCTAGGAATGAACTATGGATCTTAGATTTTGGAGCTATTGATCACATAACTCCTGACCTAAAATTGTTTGAGAATTATGAACCAATAACCAACTCCAAAAAATTTATAGTAGCTAACAGCCATACTGTTCCTATAGTTGGGCAAGGAAATGTGTGTTTGAACCCCTCTCTACTTGGCCAACATGTGCTTCATGTGCCTGGCCTCTCCACCAATCTACTTTCAGTTCATAAACTTACCCAAAATTTTAATTGTTGTGTGATTTTTTCACCTCATGATTGTGTGTTTCAAGATCTGGGCACAGGGAGGATGATTGGTGTTGCTAAGGCACTAAATGGGTTGTACTACTTACAAAGGATCAGTGAGTCACCTGCAGGAGATTAGCCTATCCTAGCCTGCTCTTCTCTACCAACTTCTACGCAATCTAATGTTTGGCTCCAACATTTTAGATTAAGGCATCCACCTTTTTCTTTGTTAAAAGCCATGTTTCCAAATTTGTTTCAAGGTTTAGATTTCAATAATTTCCACTGTGATGTGTGTGAATTATCTAAACACCATCGGATGCCTTATGCTATTAGCAATAAACTCTCTTTGTTTCCTTTCTCTTTAGTGCATTCTGACGTGTGGGGGCCTTCTAAAGTTGCCAATTGTTCTGGTGCTATATGGTTTGTCTCGTTTGTTGATGACTGCACTAGAATGACTTGGGTATACTTACTAAAAGATAAAACAACTATCATTGGCATCCTACCTTTGTTTCATAGGATGATCTTCACCCAATTTAGGGTTTCCATTAAAAGGTTCAGAATTGATAATGCAAGAGATTACTTTAATCATTACTCAAATCATTTTTTTCATAATGAAGTACTCCCCAGCATAATGGAGTTGCTGAGAGAAAGATGAGGCATCTCCTAATTGTAATTTGAGCTCTCTTGCATCAACATTCTGTCCCTAAGTCCTTTTGGGGTGAAGCAGTGCTAACTGCAACCTATTTGATCAATCAGGTCCCTTCAAGAGTCCTAAGTCAGCTTACTCCTTTTCATTGTCTCTCTTCTCACTTTCCAAAACTTGGTTTTCATACTTATCTTGCTCTTAAAGTGTTTGGATGTGTGGCTTTTGTTCATATTTCTAAATATCACTAGGATAAATTTGATCCTCGAGCCCTTAGATGTGTCTTTCTTGCCTACTCTCCTACCCAAAAGGGGTACAAGTGCTATCATCCTTCTACTCGAAAGATCCTTGTGTCTAAAGATGTGGCTTTTGTGGAAACTGAGTCCTTTCTTAAGCCTCCTACTTTTGGTCCCCAGGGGGAGATTGTAGTCGGTGACCATGATCTAACCTAATTTGGAGTACTCTTCCTTAGAATTTTTTCCACATCCTAAAACCTGGCCACATTCTTCACCTTTTTCACTAGATCCTACCTCCGCTGCCTTACCTACTTCTCCTAACCCCAAGTCCACAAAATCAGGAGAATTGGGAATACCTCTTGATTCTCTAATATTAGTCCATCCAAGGACATCTCCTACTAGGTTCAAGGGCTCACCTTATGTGTACTAGAGGAGAGATAGTAACACTTGTACCCCTTTTGAGTGGGTGAGTATCTAAGAAAAACACATCTGATTGCTCGAGGATCAAGTTTATCGTGGTGTTGTTTGGGAATGTGAACAAATGATACACAACCAAACACCCGAAGGGGAAGAGAGGAATGTAAGAACTGATCGAGAAAGAAAGAGGATAGACAGTGAAGAGGACTTTGATTTTGTAGTAACTTGGTAGGGACTCGGCTAATGAGATAGGCTGTTGTAAGGACTGCTTCCCCCCAGAAGGATTTAGGAACATTGCGGTGATGAAGAAGAGATTGAGCCACATTAAGGAGGTGTCTCATCTTCCTTTCAGTTGACCCATTTTGTTGGGGAGTATCAACACATGAAGATTCATGGATTATTCCTTCTTGCTGGAAGAATTGGTGCAAGTGATGATTAAAACAATCCCTTGCATTATCAGTTCTTAATCTTTTGATAGGCGAACCAAATTGAGTTGCAATCATTTTATAGAAAAGGGAAGAACTGAACTAATGGTGGCCTTATCTTTTAATGGAAAAACCCAAATCATACGAGTACAATCATCAATGAAAGAGATAAACCAACGAGTTCCAGAACAATTAGGGATTTTAAATGGTCCCTACACATCTGAGTGAATCAAAGTGAATGTTGTAGAAGAGATTTTATTGCTAAGAGGATAGGACACACGGTGATGCTTAGACAGAACACAAAAATCACAATGAAAAAGGCTAGGGTTTAAAGATCCAAACAATGTAAGAAACATGGATTTCAATAGAGTTAAAGGAGGATGACCGAATCGGTAGTGTTGCAGCTATACATCCCTATAATTTGAGGTTGACTGAGATGAGCAGGCAACAGTT
The DNA here is from genome assembly GCF_014633365.1 of Diospyros lotus. Taxonomy (NCBI): domain Eukaryota; kingdom Viridiplantae; phylum Streptophyta; class Magnoliopsida; order Ericales; family Ebenaceae; genus Diospyros; species Diospyros lotus. The sequence goes on from NC_068341.1 coordinate 30,301,219, forward strand.
GGAAGCTGTTCCTTTGTAGGATAAGTGACTTCTCTCATCAGGAAGGACAACCCATTGCATTCTCTAGCAGCACCAATCATCTTCCCTGTTGTCATGGCCTGAAATTCACACAAATGAGGGGAAAAAATAGCCCAATAATTCAAATCTTTGGTTAGTTGGTGAATAGAGACAAGATTGGCTGATAAACTAGGTACATGAAGAACCTGTTTGATGGAAAATCGAGGGTTTAGAGTGACTGTACCCTGGCCTGAAATTGGAACAGATGTTCCATTGGCTATTGTGATTTGTTTAGAGGTGGAAAGAGATTGGTAGGCATCTAAAACATGGGAATGAGGTGCCATGTGATCAGTGGCCCCAGTATCTAGAATCCATACATCATGTTTATCAGTCTTAAAGGCTGGAAAAAATGCTAAATGAAGGTAGTTACCTGAGGAGTCTTGGTGTGCAAGAGAGCATGAACTGTCTTGTAAGGTCTTGAGGAACAACTTTAACGTAGAGATCTCATCAATGTTTAAAAAATAGCACCTGGAGCAGACTCAATTTGGGTAGTTAATCCCACTGCCTCTTGATCCTTGCTGCATACATATGCTTGAATCTTGGCTGCCAGATTTTTAAAACTTCCAAAACGATTCAAAACCACTTCCTTTCCATGGAGCTTGAAACAAGTCTCTCTAGAATGCCTCGGTTTATTACAAAAGGTGCACCATAGCGCCTTTTTATTTGCAGCTTGAGACTAAAATTCTCCCCTTCTTGCTTTCATCCTCGATCCGCCTCTTTTGTTGGACGCCATGGCTGATTTTTTTGGACCAGTTTTAGTCACTACAACAGCCCTTCGATTGGAGATTATGGCTGATCTTTCTGACCCAGCTTCATGAAGCATTGTTGTCCTTCGATTCTCCTCACTTCTAACCATAGCGAAGAGCTCATGGAGTGCTGGAATTGGAAGCTTTTCACTCCCTAAGATTTGCACCCGAACCTGATCGAAGTTGAGGCCTGCTAGGAACTCAACCACTCTATCTCTTTCAAATATTTGACTAAGAGTTGCAATATTAGTATTGTGTACCATTTTAATATTTTGATAATGGTCTAACTCTAGCCATAACCCATGCATCCTATTATAGTATTCAGTAACACTCATGCCCCCTTGTTTAGTGCTACTATGTTTAGTTTTAACCTCAAATATAGCTGATGCATCATGGATTTTGGAGAAAGTCTGCCGTACGGTTTTCCAAATCTCTAGCCAAACCCAAAAACATATAATTTTTACTTACCTCGGGTTGTATGGCATTCCAAAGCCATGACATGATTTGAGCATCTTTTACCTCCCATGTTGGAAGTGCAGGATCTGTTAGTTTTGGAGGAGTCAAAGTCAGATGGCTGATTTTTCCTTTACCCATGAGGAATGTTTGTACCAGTTGGGCCCATTGTAAATAATTCCTATTATTTAATCGGTAGGATTGGTGGATTCTAGGTAGCTCTCCAGTCCCTGATCCAGTTCCGGCTTCCCTTGATGGAGCCATTGGAGTCGATTTTCTAGTTGCCAGATCTGGAGTTACTCCTGAATGGTCCGACATGGCTGTTCCAGTTGGTGAGAAAGAGATCGAATGCAATGAAGGCACGTTGAACACAAGGATGGGCTAGAAAAATGTTGGAGGGCTGATCTGGAGTAGCTGGAGGCGAGAGGGTGGCAAACGCATCGGCGCATGGGGGTCGGAGACGAACTGGACGGTGGGGCGTGGGGGCATGTGACGGCTTCGATGGAGGTGGGTCTTCGATGGTCAGCCGATCTGATGGCAGCGAACCCAATGGCAGTGACGATGCTGGTAGGTGGTGGCTAGATAGTGCGCTGAAGGCACTCGAATTGACTAAAACCGGTGGTGGAAGAGGAACCCAATGAGGGGGGGGCTGGTGTAATAAAGGCACTAGGGTTTTAGTATATTAGGCTCTGATACCATGTTAAACTCTCTGATACCATGTTAAACTTTAGGAGAAACTCAATGATCTTATTCATCTAACTATGAACACAATCAGCTCTCTTATAGAGAGGGAATACAACAACAAAGGAAACAACAAGAAAGGAAAGATAATCAACAATAAGGAAAAAGGAAAGATATATACAGCCCTTTAAGGAAAGATCCTAATTCTAGTTTAGGAATTAATCCTAACCAGATTTGGATATCTCTAGAAGAAGGGTTCCATATTAGACTAAATCTCCATTGCTTTAGTCTTAGATATACTCATGATCCAACAACTCCCTTTGTATTCGAGAACTCTTCCATCCAACCTTCTATCAAAGAAAAGAGTGGGGAGCTATTGTTGTAACATAGCCTTCAAAAGACCCTTTGGAGGGAATCTCCCCCAAAGGCACCTAGCCAGCGGAACAAGCTTCAGTGACCTGAAGACTCTTCTGCAGGCCCCTTTGGTGCTCATCAAGCTCAAAGGCCTAACCTACCTTGGATGATGACCTACTCCACCCCTCTGAGCCTTCGGGGCTTCTCTTATGGCTTTACCCAGGTCTCTTCTGAAGACCTAGCCAGCCCCTCTTCAGGGCACCCTTCCAGCCTTCCGATCTTAACCCATAACGCTTACACCCAAAGGGTATTTTCAAATGTGTTCGTGCATGGGTGCCACATGTCCTTATCAAAGAAAAGAGTGGGGAACTATTGTTGTAACATAACCTTCGGAAGACCTTTCGGAAGGAATCTTCCCCAAAGGCACCTAGCTAGCAGAACAGGCTTTGGTGACCTGAAGACTCTTCCACAAGCCCCTTTGGTGCTCATCAAGCTCGAAGGCCTAACCTACCTTGGATGATGACCTGCTCCACCCTTCTAAGCCTTCGGGGCTTCTTTTATGGCTTCACCCAAGTCTCTTCCGAAGATCTAGCCAGCCCCTCTTCGAGGCACCCTTCCAGCCTTTTGATCTTAACCCAGGACACCCAAAGACCTGACGCCTACACCCGAAGGGTCTTGCCAGATGTCTTCATGCATGGGTGCCACATGTCCCAGTCCTTTAGCGACTATAAATTACTCCTTGGACCCACGCCTTCGGGGACCAGTAAGTACTCCAAATACACACCTATCAACAACACCCTCTTTTAGGGGACCTCGTTCCTTTCGAAGCCCATACCTGTATAGCCCAGTCCCCTTTCTGAAGAGTCATTGTCATTCCGAAGACTAACACCAAACATCAACACTTTGCACCCGCATCATCATCATTAGCCCTATCAACATGGCTAACTTAGGCATCGAAGGGCCTGCACAGTAGAGATCCCTACTTGCCTTTTGACTGTCTTTGTCTTGTAGGCAACCCCTGAAGACTTGGAAGGCCCATCTGGAGATTACCTCCTGAAGACTTCCAACTCTTTCGGAGCTGAACTCGACCGAAGACTCAGCCAACAACCCTACAACACCCTTCAGGATCTGTCGCCTCCGAAGACCCTCTTTGGGGTTCTCTCATCAAGACCAATCCCGAAGACCCTTCGGGCCTCTCCTTCCCAAAGACTTCTTCAGGTCAATTCCATATAAGATTTCTTGAGGACTCACTCCTGCTCACCCACTCCGTCCTCACCAGGCCCTATCGAGCATTCCCTAATGATGAGAATCATGGAGGGCCAACTAACAATGATGCAATCAAATCAGTCAATCCAATCAACCGTGTTGGAATTGGATGGATACTAATTCCTTTTTGACTAAGATTCTTATTTAACAAGATATTTACTTATTTCCTATATAGTTTAGGATTGAGTTAGTTTTATTATTCCAACTTATAGTTGGATTTGGATTAGCTTAGTTTTATTAATCCAACTTGTAGTTGGATTGGGTTACTATTGTTATTCCTACTTCTATTTGGAGTGGGCTAACTAAAACCCATTATATTTAGGATTTGGATTTTTATTAGTTTTCAAGTAGAATTAGGATTTAATTATTTTGGCCTATTTAAAGGCTTTACCATTGTGAAAAAGGGAGAGAAGATTATGAATTGAATTTGAGAGATTTCTCTTTTCTATCTTGTTCTTCAATGAACAAAGTTTCAAACTTATCAAAGGAATGATTTCTTTGTGGCGTTCAAATTCTGAACTTATCAAAGATCTGGGCAGTCTTTGTGGCGTTCAACAACACAATTCTTGGTTCTTGTTTTCGCATATCAACGGGTCTAGTTTTTAACATAATCTAGGTTCTTGGTTCGTGAATCAACGGGTCGAGAATTATTTGCCTTATATCCGATTTTGGCTTTTTTAGGGTTCGTTTCAATCTTTCGTGCTTCATTCCATCGCGGGTTCACATCAGTTGCTATCAGAGTTCCGAAGCGCGTATCAGTTAATGATGAGAATCATGGAGGGCCAACTAACAATGATGCAATCAAATCAGTCAATCCAATCAATCGTGTTGGAATTGGATGAATACTAATTCCTTTTTGACTAAGATTCTTATTTAACAAGATATTTACTTATTTCCTATATAGTTTAGGATTGAGTTAGTTTTATCATTCCAACTTATAGTTGGATTTGGATTAGCTTAGTTTTATTAATCCAACTTGTAGTTGGATTGGGTTACTATTGTTATTCCTACTTCTATTTGGAGTGGGCTAACTAAAACCCATTATATTTAGGATTTGGATTTTTATTAGTTTTCAAGTAGAATTAGGATTTAATTATTTTGGCCTATTTAAAGGCTTTACCATTGTGAAAAAGGGAGAGAAGATTATGAATTGAATTTGAGAGATTTCTCTTTTCTATCTTGTTCTTCAATGAACAAAGCTTCGAACTTATCAAATGAGTAATTTCTTTGTAGCGTTCAAATTCTGAACTTATCAAAGATCTGAGCAATCTTTGTGGCGTTCAACAACACAATTCTTGGTTCTTGTTTTCGCATATCAACGGGTCTAGTTTTTAACATAATCTAGGTTCTTGGTTCGTGAATCAACGGGTCGAGAATTATTTGCCTTATATCCGATTTTGGCTTTTCTGGGGTTCGTTTCAATCTTTTGTGGGTTCATTTGGCTTCATTCCATCACAGGTTCGCATCAGTTGTTGTCAGAGTTCCGAAGCGCGTATCAGTTGGTATCAGAGCTTTGGCTCTAAAATTGGGTATTATCTATCCTTTTTTTTTTTTTTTTTTTCTTTTTTTTTCATTCCTATATCATGAAAGATGCTTGAAGGTTTGGAAAGAAGGCAACCACAAAAATATCATGATTGGCAACATAAGCGTGATGTTTGGGATGAATTTGAGGAAGAATTAAAGTTCATGTGAGTGTTGTTGAATCGTCTCGAAAAAGAGAAGATCAAAGAGAAACATGAGATTGAGAGTTTAGAAAAAGGTGCAGATGATGGTGGCGATCAGAATGTTCATATCATTGAAGTTGAAGACAAAGACGAGGGCGATATAAAAAGGAATCTCATTGTTGAAGAAAGTGAAGTTGAGAAGGCTCTCATGGAAAATCAACAAATAATTTTACATGAGTACGAGGAGCCCTACCTTGTATGTGGAGAAACTAACAAATCTGTTCCAAGTTTGGTTAATTCTTTGTTACAAGATTTCGAGGATGTGACCTTTGAACTTGGTGAACCATTCCAAGTGTTTGGGAAGATTCATGACTATGCCGACAAGCTGATCGTTCCAGTTTACGATTCAAGGACGAATCGTCTTGAAGAGAGAGGGAATGATGAGAATCATGGAGGGCCAACTAACAATGATGCAATCAAATCAGTCAATCCAATCAACCGTGTTGGAATTGGATGAATACTAATTCCTTTTTGACTAAGATTCTTATTTAACAAGATATTTACTTATTTCCTATATAGTTTAGGATTGAGTTAGTTTTATTATTCCAACTTATAGTTGGATTTGGATTAGCTTAGTTTTATTAATCCAACTTGTAGTTGGATTGGGTTACTATTGTTATTCCTACTTCTATTTGGAGTGGGCTAACTAAAACCCATTATATTTAGGATTTTGATTTTTATTAGTTTTCAAGTAGAATTAGGATTTAATTATTTTGGCCTATTTAAAGGCTTTACCATTGTGAAAAAGGGAGAGAAGATTATGAATTGAATTTGAGAGATTTCTCTTTTCTATCTTGTTCTTCAATGAACAAAGCTTCGAACTTATCAAAGGAGTAATTTTTTTGTGGCGTTCAAATTCTGAACTTATCAAAGATCTGGGCAATCTTTGTGGCGTTCAACAACACCATTCTTGGTTCTTGTTTTCGCATATCAACGGGTCTAGTTTTTAACATAATCTAGGTTCTTGGTTCTTGAATCAACGGGTCGAGAATTATTTGCCTTATATTCGATTTTAGCTTTTTTGGGATTCGTTTCAATCTTTTGTGGGTTCCTTTGGCTTCATTCCATCGCGGGTTCGCATCAGTTGCTGTTAGAGTTCCGAAGCGCGTATCACCTAAGCTTCCTAAAGACAAACAAGTTTTAATTGTTGTATCCTTGCAACGACGACGATTTGATACAACAATTACAATGATAATTGAGGGTTTAAACATTTTAGTTCCTTTTTCCACCAAAATATTAGAAGAAAAAAAATCAGTATATTAAACTTTTGAAACATTATATGTGTATTCAAAGTAAGGGTCATTGTCTCCTCTTCCTCTATGCATATTTTTTTTTTTTCCCTCTCATACTTCAATCCTGTTGATTACTAATAATTCTTGTTACTTGGATCAGTAATTCTGATCGGACTCTCTGTTCACATTGCAAAGGAAGAGAAGCTGAACTCTATTGCAGAACTGTAGCTAATGGTATGTAAAGAGCTTTATTTATTTTAAATGTTGAATTTGATTCCTGATGCTGTGATGGAAACATGCTGGTCTTTCCTGGAAAATAAGTACACAAATCAATAGACATAGTTTGTTGTAGTGTCTGAGCTCGAGAAGCTTTTCGGGAGGCTGTGGACTCAGTGCCAGGAGTGCCAAGGCTCTCTTCATCAGGACGTGTTGTGCACCAGGTTTTCCTCAACCCAACTCATGATCTTTTCCTTGTGTTATGTGAGCAACACATTTTTTATGTGCCCCTTTTAGATTTTTTTACCACATTGGCATCATGAACATGAAATTTGACCATTATTACAGGGAATAGCATCTGAAGAAATGTTAGTTGCAATGTGAAGCCTTTGTGCTATGTCTGAAACTAGGACTAGTGGAAGGAAATAAAATCAAGGGAACTTGGATGTAAAAATGCATGTGACAAACCTGTTCCATTCCATCAAAAAGTCCTTGTCCAAAGATATCCTTAATGTCCCCCGCATTAAAAATTGACACTGGAAATTTTAAGCAATGGTCTTCTAGTTATCATGCTTAAGATATATCATTTTCTTGTTCTTTTTATTAAAAAAAAAAAAAAAATCCTTGTTCCAAACATAGCCATAGTATCCCTCATGCCAAATAATGACACTGGGAAATTTAGGCAGTGGTCTTTCAGTTTAATGTACGAAACGATATTCTTATGGATAGCCTTGGCGCGCGGTTGAATTAATATCTGTTGTTTGCTTCTTGATTTCAATTCTGTTTTATGGTTTTTTTAGTCGGGACTGTCCAATATTCTACCGGAGGAAAAAGGCACAGAAAGACATGGCAGAAGCGAAGCTTCAATTAGATAGGTGGAACTTTTAGCACTGTGGCTTCAACAGGATGTGTATCTTTTTGCCTGCTGGAAGGCTGGTGTCTTTTTTGGGTAGCAGATGAAGCAGTTGAGATAATGGAGTCGCATCTCATATCTGACTGAGGTATCAATTTCCCGTGGAAATTTGTGTTGGAAAAGAAGATAACTTAAATAGATGCAAGGCCGTTGCCCTCCTCTCCCTTGTAATCCTCTCGTGTGTGTGTTTTGGGTAATTGCAATTCGGTGGATGGAAACCATTTTAATTTGTTAGGAAAAGAAAGTTCATATAGGTGGGAAGGGATGAAAAACTCAATATTTGCAGCAAATGAAGTGTATTATTGTATTGGAAGCGTTTAAACGAGAGCGTTGGTTATATGTAGAATTGTTGTTTGTTAGTAGAGAGAACTGAGAAACTTTTGTTTTTTGCAGCGCAATTGTTAAAGCCATGAACGGAGTGGTTCCGCACTTCCACTTCCACTTCCACTTGCATCGAACAAGAATCCCATCTATGGTGACTAATCGTATAACCGGCTGTAATTTCCTTTGTTTGTTTGTTTGTACGAACGAACTCTAAACCCTAAAGTGGTTAATGTGATACTATATATTACAATTGCTTGCTCGTTCCACTCATTCATTCATGGCCTTGCTTGATATATATATATATATAGAAGGAATGTTGCTGCTAGATGAAAGCAACTATTTAACTTTACTCTTTCTGTGATTTCTGTACAGTCTGTCTTTTCAGCGCTTAATTCCGCACATCTGGCTAATAAATTAGACTGTTGCCTTGAAGTATTGGGCCTGGCCGCCGCCTTGCAGTAAGAGCTCAAGCATCCTGGATTTCTACGAGGAACCGAATCCAAATCCAAATCTATCAATAATAATAACATCGGTCCGAAAAAATTCAAACCACAGCAAGAAAGTCCTCATCAAACCGTCCGTCTCCATGATGTATAACATTTTACCAACACACCAAAGTTAATAGACTACACTCTACCTTGAATGAATATAACAATGGCATTCTGACGTGTCATGAGATCCAAACTATAAGAATAATGGTAAGTGTCATGATAGTCATGACACTAGCGGGCAAGTGTGGTGTGTTGCGCCTCACATGAGAGGAGGCGCAGCACACCCAATGGTGTGCTGCCAGTCAGGCGTCATGACTGTCTTCAGTCCTAGCATTACTCAAAGTATAATAGAAAACTTTGTCATCCCCTATTAAGTCTTAGCTAGCTAGCCGGCTGGCCCCACAACATGCATGGTCTAACATAACATCTTTAATAAAATTAAAATTAAGATAGATAAATCAAAATAAGGTATGGCTCATGTTACACAGAGTGATCATAGTCTAGCATTAGATCCTCAGACGATAACCTTGCCTGTTACTAACTATGAGGCTTTCTTGAAATTCCAAATTTCTTAGCAATCTACTAGTAATTACATGGCCTTGTGTTATTCAAAACTCTTCTATTAGGCCTTGGATTTTGAAGCCTTGTGTTATTCAAAACTCTTCTATTAGGCCTTGGATTTTGAACTCTGACACCACCAATCACATGTGTGTTAATAAAGACATTTTCTTTAACCTTATCTTTTTTGAAGATTTACCAACAATCACTCTTGCAAATGGCACCAAAACGCCAGTTAAAGGGATTGAGACAATCTCTCCTGCCTCTTCTTTCTCTTTAAATTCTATCATTTATGTTTCACTTAGTCCTTTTAATTTGTTTTCTATTAAATGCTCACTAGAGACTTAAATTGTTTAGTAACATTTACTTCTACTTCTATTTGTGTGCAAGATCGGGGTATGGGGCGAACGATTGGCGTTGGACATGAGTCACGGGGTCACTGTCATCTTGTTGTGCCTAGTTCATTGCTAGCTTGCACAAGTAATGCTTCCCCAAACCTTTTCCACTGTCGTCTCGGTCATCCCAACCTCTCTAAACTGAAGAAGTCAGTTCTTAATTTGTCGTCATCATCCACTTTTAATTGTGAGTTATGTCGGCATGGTAAACGCGTTCATAGTTCTTTTTCTAGTCGCATCAATAATAAGGCTAAGGCTCCATTTTCCCTTGTGCACTCTGATGTATGGGGGCCTATTCGAGTCAACTCAACTCTAGGTTTTTCATATTTCGTTACTTTTATTAATGAGTTTTCTCGTTGCACTTGGTTATTCCTCATGAAGAGTCGGTTCGAATTGTTTTGTCTTTCAAACATTTACTACTGAAATAAAAGCATAATTTGTGTTGGTCCCTTGACACACACAATGGCCACTCAAGAGAGGGGGTGAATTGAGTGATTAAAAACTTATTAAATCGATTCTTTCCTTTTTAAAACTCTTGAGATTTTCTTATACACAAATATACTTGTTATAAATATGTATGTTGTTTGGAAATGATAGCAATATAAATACACAAACAACCACAATATAAACACAAGATATATAGTGGTTCGGTGTATCCAACACCTATTTCACTCTCTCAAGGTCAAACCGACACTTGAGGTTCCACTAAAACCACCACTAGGTTTCCACATAAGATCACCTAGCAAACTTGTACACCCCGAGGTTTCATTTTAGCTCACCCCGGAAACTAATACAACACAATAATACACCTAGATTACTTAGGCTCTAAGATGCCACTCACAATCCACAATCTAATACAAATAAATCAATCCTAAGTCCAACACACTTGGACTACAATGGATATCAATACAAGATCAATATTCAAAGCAAAATGAAATTATACAAGTTACCAATAAGAAGAAAACTTTTTCTTTGCCTTGAGGCTCCAATAGATAGATCTTTGAAGCTCCTTGGGCCTTGGATTGCTTTGATTGAGTGCTTGAGAGTTTGGGTGTGCTTTAGGAAGATAGGAAATGGTAGAGCATTAGCCTTCTCAAGTTTTCTCCCTTTGATATTTATAATGGGGCTCCCAAAACGACCTGCAATGGCTCCAAAAATCCGACCGTTGGAGTCTGGCAGTCGACTGCTCAAACTGACAGTCGACTCTGCAACACCCATAGTCGACTCTCACTGCCGACAGTCGACTCTCGTTCAACCCACAGTCGACTTTCTCACAGACAGTCGATTCTCATTGGCCTACAGTCGACTCGACAGTCGACTGGCCAAAACCCACTCTCGACTACCTCGACTCTGCATAAACAAGGCTCGGTTATATCGAGTGATGCACATCCACAGTCGACTGCCATTGACTTACAGTCGACTGTCCCTCACCGGGAGTTGACTCTCAGTCCAGATTTCAAAAAAGATAATATTTGCTTTGATAATACAATACATAGCATAAATTCATTACAAGATATTTAGGCTGCATTCTCTTTGTTTTTTAATTTTCAGTTTTGAGTTTTGAATTCATTTTCAGTTTTCTGTTTTGATAATCTGTTTTTAGAAAATTGAAAACGCGTTCTCTTTGTCATTTTGAAAAACTATTTTTCAAAACAGAAAATTAGAAAACGCGTTCTTTTTGAAATTTTGAAAATATTTTTTTAATGATATTTTATTCAATAAATTTGATTATTAAGTAAATTATAAATATTTAATGTTAATATATTATTAAAAAATATATACATTTTAAAGTTAATGAATTTTGTAATATTTTTTTCCATTACAATAATAAAATATGGATAAATAAATAAATAGATGTATTTTGAGTTTAGAGTTTGTTTTGGATGAAAACACTCAAAACAACTTTTGTTGTTTTGAGTTTTCTTTACAATTTTTTTTTTTTGTTTTCAAAAATACATTTTTAAAATTTTTTTTTTTTTGTTTTCAAAAATACATTTTTAAAAACAGTAAAGAGAACACGTTTTCATTATTTTAGAAAACTGAAAACTAAAAATGACTTAAAAACAGCAATGAGAACGCAACCTTACATTTCTTGGTTCGTTTTGATACACAAAATACTATAATACTTAACAAGTATCAAAAATCCATTAGGGGTTTTAAACATACTAAAAATAGTTTTACTAAAATTATGAACATCAAAATACACAATAGGTTGATTGGAGCAACTTAGCTCAACAATTTAGAGTTTCTATACATTCTTTACGTAGTGATAATGCCCATAAGGACAGTACTTTTCCTCTCAATTTACTACTTTCATGATTGTCAATGGCATATTGCATTAATCTTCATGTCCTTACACACCTCAACAAATATTGTTGTTGAGCGTAAAAATCATCATCTCATTGAAACTACACGGACACTACTTTTACATATCGATCTTCCCACCAAAATTTGGGGAGATGTTATTCTTACTGCATGTTATCTGATAAATCATATGCCATCTTCAATTTTATAGGACAAAATTCCTTATTCTCTTTTATTCCCTACACAACCACTTTATTCTATTTCCATTCATGTATTTGGATGTATATGTTTTGTGCATTTTTTTCACCCAGACAAGATAAACTTGCAGTCAAATCTCTCAAGTGTATCTTTCTCAACTATTCCCGATACAAAAAGGCTATAAGTGTTACTCTCGAGTTAAACTGCTATCTTATGTCTGTTGATGTCACCTTCTTTGAACAGTAGTCTTTTTTCTTGGTTGCTCAGCCCGATTCACAGAGTCTTGACCGCGTATTGCCTAGTGTTCAAAAAATCGTCCTGGGCGGCTACCTAGGCGTCAATGTGGAGCTAAGCTACCGTGAAAATGCCCTAGTTGGGCCTCCTAGGCACCGACCCGATTAATCGGCCGAAGGCGGCGCCTAGGCGACCTGCATCGCCTTGGACGCCCAATTTTTTGCTTTAAATATCACGTTTTTAGGGTTTTCGTTTTCCATTTCTCAATCGTTCGTCTCTCAGTCTCAGCTGTCTTCCCCTGTCATACTCCTCTCATCCCAAGGCAGTCGTCGCCTCAATGCCACCGGTACCTCACCGTATTCGCTGCCTCCAACTCTATCCTTGCCGCCAAGCTTCATCCTCTCCACTTCTACGTCATTGCATCCTCCTCACTGCCTCAACATTATCGTCGTTGTCGCGTCCTCGCCATCAAGCTTCATCTCCGTCGTAACCTCTCTCTCTCTCTCTGGTTATTGGGTTTGGCCGTTCTTTTATTTCTGTGTTTTACTTTTGTTTTATTTTATTTTTCTTTTCTATTTATATATTAGATATATATTTAGTTTATATTATTAATTATATATAATATGTGTTTTTACATGATGAAAAAGATTGAAAACATAAAATTAGATGAGGTTATTGGTTATTTTGTAGAAAATATATGAAAACATAAGTTATTTTGTTGTTTTATTATTTTAATTTGATTATTTTGCAGTTATGGCATGATATGTCATTGTTATTTTCAATATTAAGTGAGGTTATTGGTTATATATATATAGGTTTCTATTGCAAGTTTCTTCGATTAAATTAAAAATGCCAAATGAGACTCAAAGTATGAGAGCATCATCCGATGTATCTTCAGTTCTTAAAAGAAAGTCCAATGATATTGGATGGGAATATAAAATGTTAATTGATCCGAAGAATATGGATAGAGTTAAATGTAAATTATGTGGTAAAGTTATGTTTGGTGGAGTTTACAGAGTAAAAGAACACATAGACCACATTTTCGGAAATGTTTCTGCGTGTCCAAAATCTTCTACGGATGATAAAGCCAAATGTAAGAATGTTATTGCTGAGGCAAAGACTCTGAAGAAGAATAAGAAGAATGAGGAAGATTTGATAAGATTTTCTGTTAATATTTCTGAAGGGGGGATGATGAAGATGAATTGTAAGAGTTAGGTAGCAAAAAAATGCCCCATACACTTGGCCAAATGGATAAGTTTGCAACCTCCATCAGTCCTGAAACAAACATGACTGGGGGAATGACGAAAAGGCAGTAAAATATCAACGAAACACTCTTTAAAGAAAGAATACATACTGTTCGTGAGTATTGTGCTAGATAGGTGTACGAAACTGGTATACCTTTCAATGTTATAGATCATGATAGCTTCAAATTGTTTATTGAGGTAGTTAGTCAATTTGGCCCGGGCTTCAAACCTCCCAGTCAATACCAATTGAGGGAACCATTATTAAAGGGAGAAGTTAATAGAACTAAATAATTACTGAAGAAGCATGATGAAGAGTGGGCACAAATGGATGCTCCATTATAATAGATACTTGGACAAACAGAAAAATGAGGAGCATCATGAACCCATGTGTTAATTCTAATGCAGGTACTATTTTTTTGTCTTCCAGAGAGTCTTCAGATGAAGCACATACAAGTGAACTCATTTTTTAGTATGTGGACAAGCGCATTGAGCAAGTTGGGCCACAAAATGTTATCCAAGTAGTAACAGACAATGCTGCCAACAATATGGGAGCAGCAAAATTATTGAAGTTGAAGAAGCCAAATATCTTTTGGACATCATGTGCTACTCACACCATCAATTTGATGCTTGAAAGTATAGGAAAACTACCGAGGTTTAAAAAAGTCATTGATCAGGCCAAGAGTTTGACAATCTTCATTTATGCACACCATAAGACCTTGTCCTTAATGAGGTCAATTACAAAGAAAAGGGATATTGTGAAATCAGGAGTCATTAGATTCACTTCTTTCCTTACTCTACAAAGTTTGATGGAGAAAAAAACTCAAATAAGAACAATGTTTACCAACTCTGAATGGGAGGAGTGCAAATGGTCAAAGACTGTTAAAGGGAAAGAAGCATATGCTATGAGCATTTCTTTTTGGAATTGTGTGAATTTATGCCTTAAGGTTTTTGCACCTTTGGTGAAGGTGCTTCGAATTGTTGATGCAGATAAAAAGCCTTCTATGGGCTTTTTATATGGAGAGATTAAGCATGCAAAGGAAGCTATTAATGAGGCCCTAAATAATCTTGAGAAAAACTATCAGCCTATTATAGAGATTATTGAAGTAAGGGTGAAAGATAAGCTAGATAGTTCATTATATTTTGTGGCTTACCTTTTGAATCACTACTATTTTTTTAAGGATATGAATATAAAACTTCATTCCTCATATCCATCTCAAAATTTTCATACATTTATCTCAAAAGAGAATCATCATAAACATCAATTGCGGAAGCTAGAATCAAACCTAGCATCTTAACATTAATCACAAATAAGGTTATACATCATCATTAACCATAAATGAGGTTATACATCATCATTCCTTAAAACGTTCAGAATTCAAAATAGCATAACTTAAATACATGAGCGACATAACATAAATTCAACTCATCATTTAATTCATCATGCACTTTGCTAAGTGTCATTTCATGCCTCATTCATCCTCGTTTCTGCTACAATCTCCATCTGAAAAGTTTAAATATTCCAGGAGCAAAGCCCAAGTTAAATGATGAATCATCTAACGGTACGCCATTTAATGCACCTATATGAATGAAATGTACATAACATCATTACTCTTATGTTTGGATCGACCGCACCCAACTGTTACCCGCCATTTTTACAATCTCCCTGCCAGACCGAGGTGTATGGGTGCACCCTTAGCAAGGCAACGACGCCAGTCCCTAATCACAAACCCATGCAACATATGACCGTGAATCTCATCGTGTTCATATGCATATTTTATCATCAGAAAATATAAATGCACTCTACGTGATGCATAACATACTAAGACATGACGACATAATAACAAAACACTTTCATGAAACTGGATTTTTGGGGTTGAACCACTTACTTTCTCAAGCTTATCAGGCTACATCGATATCAAGCATTGCCTCGAAATACATGCATCGTCTCGATTTGTGTGTCAACCTCAAAATTCGCACAAGTCACTTCAACTTAAGCCTCAAAGCACCATAGTCATCATATTTATTTAATTAAGCATTAAAACCTATTTTTTCATAATTTCTTGTATTTTCTTTATTTCTCTCTATTTCTTCCTATTTTTCCTTAATAAATCTAAACTAAATATTTTTCTAATATTTTCTCAAATATTTCACTATAACAATTCATAAAATAACATTTCTGAATTTTTAAAATTTTCTAGAAAATTTTACTCACCTTGACTTAGCCTCTCAGACTTTCTCGATATGCATGTCTTGATCTCGAAACACGTGCCCGATCAATTTTCTAAATCCAAGCATGCTCTTCTAGCCCCAAACTAATTCCTAGATTTTTTCTAGAATTTCTTGGAATTTCTACACATTTTTCCTTTTTTTCCATTTCTTTTCTTTCTTTTTTCCTTTTTCTTTCTTTTTTTTTCTTCTCTTCTCTTCATCTTCCTCCCTCCTTTTTCCTCCCCTGCTCCCGCGCTAACTTCCATGCTCGCACAACCAAGCTCGCCAGCCCTCCGTCGACCGCCGCACCAACAACCACCGGCCTCGCTATGGTTGTTGCTGCTCTACCTTCGGTGGCCATGGCCGCTTGCTACTTATCTCAACCCCGCCAGCCGCCTCCACCTCCAGTCACCTCCATGTGCGTCACCGCGCCACCGTTGGTCTGCCACCAGCCTCCATTGTGGCCGCTTCCAACTGCTTGCCTTCCTCTGCGCTGCCATGGCTGCTGTCCGTTTGTTGTGGCCGATTTCGGCCATTATTTCAGCCACTAACTCGGCCCAAGCTCTCACTCTCTCCCCCGATCTCTTTCTCTCTCTCTTTCTCGATCTCTTACAGATGCTCTCGGCCATTGCTTTGTTTCAAATCTCTAGGCCCTTTGCTTCTTCACACACACACAACGCAGATATGTACATACATATATATATATATTAATCTCTCGAATTTCTTCCTCAAATTGCTCCGAATTTACTTGCAGAATTTTCTCATATTTATCTGCCAATAGCTTTCAACTTGCAATAATTCTGGCCATCACTCTTTCTTGTGGCGCTTCTCTCAACCCAATGCCCTTAAATGGTGCAAATTTGTCCCTCAAATGATGTAAATTTGCCCCATTGTCTCATGCGCATATATATATATATATATTTCGCACATTTAATCCCTATTTTACGTCTTTATTACCCTTGGGTATTTCTTAAATTGCAAATACACCCTCTAACGTCCAATTAATTTGCATTACGATATAATAAATCCAATATTAATAATTCCAAACTTACTCGATAAGGACAATTTCGTCCATGCGCCATCATCGGACCTTTGTTTCGTCCTGAAACCACTTCAGAGTTGATCCTTACGAAAAATCGGAGCTCCCTTAAGGTTCCGTTGACTTCCCGAGAGTCCCCTACGATGATTCAGTTTTCAGCCGAATCGAAGCTATATTT
Organism: Diospyros lotus; assembly: GCF_014633365.1. Classification (NCBI taxonomy): domain Eukaryota; kingdom Viridiplantae; phylum Streptophyta; class Magnoliopsida; order Ericales; family Ebenaceae; genus Diospyros; species Diospyros lotus. The sequence continues at coordinate 30,318,034 of NC_068341.1, forward strand.
TAGTTGTACTGAAAATCATCTCAATTCCGATTTCTTTTAATACCATAAATCCTATCTCAGGATGCTCGTTGAGACCATATTTATTTTCTTAGACAATTACACTATGGGGCATTCCCTGTAGTTGATTCGACACTTATAAATGTAAGAAATTACACTTAAATCCTTAATCTTTGGATAATTTCACCTATAGCCCACGTTAAAATTACTTTTCAGGCCTTTAGAAAATTTGGGATATTACACCCCTGGCCAGGGTACATTTAATTGGAAAGTGTTCCAATGTCGGAAAGAGTTATGATGTGTCATCTCAATCTCACCACACTGATTTTGGCATAGTCATCGAGTTAGTAAGTTTGATCGGCCCATGACTCTCACTCGATTGGGATGATAATTGATGGAGGGATTATAGTACACGAGAATCAAAAGTCTAAATAGGTTCTATTCTAAAGTAAGACTTTATTACTAGTAGGATTGCCCTAACATAATGCTAGTTGTCATTCAGGGTCTTTCAGGGTACATCAAGAAAATGGAGAGATCCTCATTGTAGACTAAAGTGTATGGTCAACGTCAAAGAGTTTGATATGTCCTGATTACTACTTAGTAGTGAACCTAGGTCACATGCATATTCGAGTGTGATTGTTGACTAAGTAATTAAAGTTGAAACTGTCATTAAGAGTTAAGGACGTTGTCGTTAAGAGTTAACGATTAGGTTAAATGATTAATTAATAAGGAGCAATCGTCAAGAGTTGACGTGCATGCCATTAAGAGTTAACGAGGGCCTTAGTGTCATTATGAGATAATGAATGTGCTATTAAGAGTTAATAGCAGGCTTAGATTCAATTTCTAAAAGATTTGGTTAAAGGGGTCAAAACGGTCGACAGCCTAGGAAACCAGTTCCAACAGAAATGATTGTAACAACCCGCTCCCACGTACGGGCACCACCAATGAATAATCGATCGATTACTCACCTGACAAACCAAACACTAAAGGATTGGACTATATTTCAACAGGAAACGCCCTAAGTGGGGACTAGGCTTCGTCCTTCCCTTCGCTCCACTCGAGGAATCGATCCCAAACACAGACAAGAAAACACAACGGATTGGGACCCAAAATCCAAGTGAGTTTCACCTTTCTTTAGCTCGCCTCATAGTAAGCCAAAGGTGACCCAGGCACAAAGCTAGCATAACACACACTTCGCTGAGTATTAGGGATTTATGGGAACATACCTTACTGATCTTTACCCAATCCAAACTTGGCTCCACCAACTAGGGCCATATACATCCAGCCTTCTCGAAATCACCTACCATGCTATGATGAATTACAACAGCTAGAGACATCTAGCGCTCAACAACACTTACATTCAATCACATGAGTATAAACACATACCACCATATGAATACATACAAAGATAATATAATTCACAGACTCGAGCAACAATGCTAGTCGCCATATCAGCCTCCCGATACCATCTTTGCTTCCATTTGGACATGCTTAATCTACAACATGAGGTAAAACCTCATGAGTTATAAAGACTCAGTAAGGGTGCAATGGATGTAAATATGAAAATAAACATGATTATGTATGCCAAGTGCATGCAAACTAGGGTTAGGTCCATTCATCTTCACCACCCACCGAGGTTTGAGGAATCAACCTACCCCTTCCCATAACATTAGTCCTCTATATGCCCATAGGTACACTAGAACCCATATCATGCAACTGTTAACCACTATATGCAAATGCTACATAAAAACTTATAAACCATATTTATCAGCTTGCAAGGCCACCTCCACATGGGGCCATCCCTTACTTGGCTCGAAGCCTCTTCTGCCTCGGCACAAACTCCAAACTCTTCTAGGATCTCTGTAACGCCCAAGATTTTTAAACTGAAATATAATTTAATACTTGGGATTTTTAGCTTCTAATACTTGAGCAAATATGTCATTTCAAGGGATTATAGAAGCCTTGAGACAAAGGTTCAGTTTTTGAGCCAGTGGCAAAATCGTAAATATTGAGGTTCGGGTAAAAGTGTAATTTACCTAAAAATCAAGGGTATTAGCGTAATTAGTCCTTTCTTCGGGGACTAAAATGCAATTAAAAATTGGCCTAGGGACCAAGTTGAAAAGGGTCTAAGTGCAATTACCTGAAAAGTTTGGGCCAAAGTGTAATTCTTGAAATATTTTTCCTAAGGGCATTTGGGAGATTCAAGAAAAGCCTCATAAATGATATTAGAGATAAGGATGAAGTCTCATGATGATATTAGAGATAAGATGAAGGCTCATGATGACTTTAGAGATAAGATAAGTGTTCATGATGACTTTAGAGATAAAGATTAAGCCTCATGATGACTTTAAGGATAAGATTTGATATGATTTGGATAAGATTTGATAAGACCTTATTTGGATAAGATTTGATTCAGATAAGATTTGATAAGAATGATTGCAGAATATCTTAGAAGATATGGAATGATTAGAGAATATTTTAGAAGATTTGAAATGATTGGAATATCTTGAAAGATTTAAAAAAGATTTGAAATGATTGTGACTTACTTGGTGGCCAAGTTTCCAAGCCTATAAATGGGGCTCATGGCCAAGGGTTTCCTCATGCTAGACGGGAATGCTTTGAGCTTTTTGTAAAGGTGAAGCCTTCAACATTCAAATCTCATCAAACCAAGTTAAGGTAAGTACATTATGAACTATTTATGATGTTTAAGCATGACTATGAACTATGTTATGTGGTCCCTCATGTTATGTTATGTTCACGCAAGTTCCGGGACCGGAGCTCGGTAGCGCTACGCACGAGAGTTCTTACCCCTGCAAGTTGGTGGAACCTCTCGTGTCTCCATATGATATGTTATGTTATGTCATGACTTGTTTAAATACATATGATGGTTCTCTTGTACTTACTGAGATTTGCATAATCTCACCCCCCTTATATTTCCCCCTCCCCCAGGTAAGCATGAATGAGGAGACCAGGACATGGACGTGGAGCGTGGTGGCTTGTTTAAAAAGGATTTTCAAGAACTTAAGTTTAGTTTCCTTTTGAAAACAATGTTTCTAGGGTTGAACTCTGATCTTTTCTTATATGTATGCCATAAAGCATGTCTTGGAATTTTATTTGATTTAAAGGAAGTATGATTTTGGTTTTAAGCTCCGAATATTTTTAAATGAATATTATTATCATTAAGCATGTAAGTAAGTTACGGGTGTCACAATCTACGCCTCCCCGATCGAGCCTAGACGCAATCACACAAAACCCAACAACATTAGACATTAAACCAATGCCTCCCAAATTTCTCCATACACCGCAAAAACCACTCATCAACAACTACTTCCGAACAACACCAACCACGACATAAACTAACCATCACTTCATATAACATCATTCCACAACATCTCATATAAAGCGAAGAATTCAAAAGGAAATAATTAATTACCTCATCCCATCTGGAGGGAAAAATCGGCTAAACGCCCACATCGGCGTTATCCCATGGGATGTCGCCTTGGGCTCAAAACCCTATTTCCAAGCCTCCGGCATGCTCCACGAACCCCTAAAATAATTTCCAGAATTTTATCCCATTTTTATGGATTTTCTAGCTATTTTCCCATTTTTCTCCATTTTTCCAGAATTTCTTTTTATTTATTTTTCTTTCTTTTTTCTTTTCTTCTTCTTCTTCTTCTTCTCTTTTTCTTCTTCCTCTTTGTCCCACGCGCGTCCTGATCCTTCTTCCTCTCATAGTGACCGCTCCAATGCACAATCGCTACCAGCCTTCGCGTCCTGGACCTTGTTGACTAATGTTGCGGCCAGCTGCACCACCACCATCCGACCCCTGTCGTCGCGCCACCGCCGCTTCGCTCGTAGTCACCGCGAGCTTCAACCTGCGTGCGCACAGCAGCACCTCCAGCCGTGGCTTGCCCCTACTGCTCTAGCCACCGACCGCCACCATCCCGAGCTACTACTCCACCCGGCATCGTCGTCAGCCACCGCATCCATGGTTGTTGTTCGCCTCAAATTAATCCCACGCGGCTGCCTCCATCGCCGCTGCTCCTCAAGCTGCTGCTTGCTGATCGACCATCAGCCGGCCATCAGCCACCCTTATGGCCTCTCTCCCTCTAGATCTCATTTCTCTCTCAGTCTCTCCATGCTTTGCCATCGCTCTCACGAGCTCTCTCTCTCTTTTCCTTTACTTCACTCGACCAAATGATTCAACATAGAACAAATTAATTTAAATGCTACTACTGTAGCACACTTAGTGTAATACCCCGAGAGCCCAGAGAAGTTAGTATATATCAAGGATAGTGTAAGAAAGGAAACAACACCAGCTGGATACCTTTTGGGCTGAATATTGGCAAAGAACTCCCAAGTTAAACGTGCTTAATCTGTGGTAATCCAGGGATGGGTGACCCCCCTGGGAAGTTCGCGTAGGCCCATCAAGGTAAGTTGTTCCGGTCCTTCCTATCGCTCGATCGGGATGTTACAGGTGGTATCAGAGCCGACCCCCGAGCCTCTGAGCGCGGTGGTGGGGCAAACCTCAGCGAGGAGGCTGAGTCCCGAGGGGGGTGTGTGTAGGCCCTTATGGGGGGTGAGTGTAGGCACCTTAGGCGAATCCCATATCGGCCATGCAAGGGGGGAGATCTGGGACCGATTGTAAGGTCGCATAACGGGGATGTCATGTGCTTAAGGGGAGAAGAATGTAATACCCCGAGAGCCCAGAGAAATTAGTATATATCGAGGATAGTGTAAGAAAGGAAACAACACCAGTTGGATATCTTTTGGGCTGAATGTTGACAAAGAACTCTCAAGTTAAGCGTGCTTAACCTGGGGTAATCCAGGGATGGGTGACCCCCCTGGGAAGTTCGCGTAGGCCCATCAGGGTAAGTTGTTCCGGTCCTTCCTATCGCTTGATCGGGACGTTACACTTAGCCCACAAGCCAACCACAAATTACACATTAATCCCTCAAATAAATTCCTTAATTTCACTTAAGAGAATTATTTATTACGCTTGGACCCTCCAAGTCAATAATTAATTACCATCAAGCCACCTAAATTCTTGATTTATCAAAATTAATTACTGAGAATTACTCGACAAATTCGATTTCGTCCCTTCTCCTGCACAAGACATTCATTCCACCCGAAAATGCTTTAATGTAACGCCCCATATTTTCAATCCACAAGGTGGCTATGTTTAACATTTACAACACCTGGGCGATATTGGAAATCCTTTACCAACTGAAACAAGGACCGAACCTGAGAGCTTAAATAGTTAGGATTTCCGTGAGTTATTAAGGATGCATACATATGCTTAAGTGACTTCCAAGTATCTTAGCAACTGTTCACAATAGACCACTACGACATAATTGCGACATCACGAACACATGTATACCCACACACAAGTACCAAACACAACCCTTCAATTTTAAGATGTACCCATCCAAACAACAGTTATTCCTAAACCACAGCATAACCTTCTCAAGATCAAAGAAATAAGTGCAACATACAACTCCCACACTCTTATAGGGTTTAGTAGTACATCACTTGAGACATATGTTTACAGTACTTTAAGTTTGATACAATGGAAATTAAGTCTTAGCCACTTCCTTTCTGGTTCTTCTGCTTATCTCCCCAGTACCTGGCACAGTTATCATACCTAGAATGTGGAATGTTCCAGGGGTATCAAACACCTAAGTTAGATATTGACATCTAGGCGAGATGGTTCAATGATAATAATGCATGCAGATGTAAAATGCAACGTGAGAATGAAGTCTCCTCAAACACCTTAGTGCACCGGGGCACGTGATTGGAGTTAGATGTCCTTAGCCCCTCTGAGGGCACCGGACTCCTTAACCCCACCGAGGGCACCGGATTCCTTCTCCAAATCACCACACCCGCCTCATCAACCATCCACAACACAGAACATGCATGCAAGAACGAAGAAATATGCTTTAACAAAGAGAAACATGAAGTGTAAACCACAAACATCACACAAATGAACCAACATATGACCAATATGGAGTTTATTGGATGCAAGAACCACTCACCTTGTCGGTTTACCTTTCGGAGTTACTGTTCACAGGGTATCGGCCTTGGTTTTGCTGCAGTTATAGAAGTTTCATGTCACCAAATCAAAATATTTTTATACAGTGTTCTAGAGAATTAAAAAGGGGGTATTGCATAAAAATTTCAAGGAAAAAGGGCTTGTCACGCGCCCGCACACGCCACTAGAAGGGTGGCCACGCGTGGCCACTCATAGCAGGTTACGGCGTGTGCGTTACATGCGCCGCTGCCTCTTCCGCCGGACTTTCAGGCTGCCATTTAAAACGGCCATATCTCCCTCATTCGAGCTCCGTTTTGCCTCCCGTTTGAACCTACGGACTCCTTGTTCAGTGCTCTATAAGATTATGTAGAGAAATCAGACTTACCTTTCGATTTTTCTAGCAGTTGCAGGTGTTTTCTGGTAGCTATCTATTTTTCGACAACCCTCTCGTTCTCCTTCGTCTTTCACTCTTTTTCTCTTCCGCTTTTTCCAGAATTTAACCCTCTACAATTCTCACCTTCACACCCCTCAATTTTTCCAAAGGTTGGCTCAAACTTAACTTTAGAATGAATTTTGGTTGAGTGGCTATGGCTTATATAGAAGTTTTTGGCCAATAGGATGCTTCCACACCTTAGGGACACTTGGAAGCCATTGATTGGTTGCTAAAAACTCAACTTTGTCCCCTTGAAATGTCATTCTTTTGTTTCAAAAATATTTTAAGGCCTCTTATAGGATCCTTTACCCTTGAGTGCCCACCATTGACCAAAAACAATTCTCCAAATATTTTTAGGAAACTACATTTTGTCCTTCATTTCCATGAATGACCCCTTTTGCCCTTAGGATTTTCGTCATTTCCTTGGATTTACGAGGCATATCATTTCCTGTAAAATAGACAAATCCTATAAAGAGTTCGGGTATTACATTTAGGGTTTCCTTACTCACAAAATCAGGCCACCCCTAGGGTCCCCTCAACTTCTCGGAGGTCCCTTACAATCATTCGATACCGACACCCATTCGGGCTTATACAGAATTTATTCCAAAAATTATTCCTGATCGGACTGCTTCTAGCATCATTAGCCTCACCTCGAAGCACTCATCAATCAAATGCCCTTTCTCCTGGACATCTAAGTCCCGGGGCACTCTCTGTCGTCGATTCGATAAATTTTTATTAATTAATTATTCGAAATCAACCTTTGGCCTTCTCGAACCACCCAAGATCCTTTCCAATAATTGAAAATTATTCTTTTCCAACACCATATAATATCGGGTATTACATTCCACCCCCCTTAAAAGAATTTCATCCTCAAAATTCACTTTACCTTACTTATCTACTCAAGACAATCATATTCTCCAGCAAATCATTGAACTCCCGTACTCGAGAATCTCAAAGCTTAGTCCTCTAACTCTCGAGGACATTCATCAACCAATGCCACTTTAACCTGTTGCCAAATCGCACTGCTAGTCGCTGGTCACACCTTACTGCAACGATGTCCATCTCTTGATGGATTTCAACTGTCTCCAACATTGTTTTGCAGTTCACTTCCCATTTTTCACATCAAACCAAAATCAAACACGACAATGCCAATCAACTCAGCAACACTGCATCACTGATCAATCAACAACAATTTTACACCGATCACACACAATAACATTTCCCTTGCCAATCAGACATGGCCACAATTTTACACTGATCAAACACAGCAACATCTTAATACTGATCAATCACATCAATGTCACTTCTAATGCCCATCAGGCACACTGACACCCATGCAACCATTGCATTTCGTCGTCAATCACATACATATGCATAGCTTAAGTCTATCCTCATGGAAACTTTTCATTACCGATCGACTATAACCACACTAGCACAATATGGGAAACAACCATTTGGCTCATTTAGCCATACCTGACCATTTCTCATATGGTCTATTACCTTGACTAGCCGACCTCCACTTATTATTGACTTGCGCATAACCCACATACCCATACCTCATAATAGGTAACTTCATGCTTCAACGAAAAAACATGCACTACCTGGGTCCACACCTCGGGCTTAACGATACACGCGCCTTGACATTCTCCCAACTAAGGATTCGTTCCATTCCCAACACAGATACTAAGGCTTTTCTTATTGGCCGATACCACTTGCCAACTGGGGTCACTTACCCACATCTGGGACTCTCGACGGGCAACCCCTCTTAAATGTTCTGCACCCATACCTCAGTTTCCCACCATCATGACCCATACTAGGCCTTACTCCGGCTGTCAAACCCTACAACAAGTAAGTGATCCTACCATTTTGCTTTATGGTTGTAGAACTTTAACCGCAACCCTCGCCATCCCTTACTGTGCATGCCACAGATTTTTTACCCCTACCCACCCGCATAATCACTATATTGCCCTGTGCATTAGGCGAGCCAACACCCAGTCCTCACGACCGTGTTTCTCCCATATAAGCACGTCAGGGCCCAACACCAATCTCCAGTAGCATAGCCTAGGCCGGTCACTAATTGCATCGCACTCGTAGTATGACTCTGAGCCTTCTGTTCCCACCTCCACCTCAAGCCATCATGGTTACACCACTACCCATGTAACGGTTTTCTAACCAAGTTTACTAGCCTATTCAATTCCATCAGAACATTTTTTATTTCCACAATTTCGCACCATAGCCTCACTCTCATAAGCATGAGACTTCACAGCCATCCCTTAATAGCTTACTTCTCAATTTGCAACTGAAACCTGACTTTGCAAGTCTACCATGCCCAATGGTTCTCTTTGTCCTTCTTGACAATGAACATACCATGACAGCAACAAGTTTCTTCCCAAGGTCGTTGCATCCTAACTTTCCTAGGTTGTTTCAACCTCTGCGACCTCAATCTTGGAGTAGCCTTTTCCTCATTACCTTGCCATTCTTGAATAGCTTACTGATCCCCGAGAAACTACAGCTTCTCCCGGACTCCTCTTGCACCTTTCACTTCTATCGAGCTCACATCATTTGGTTAGCAACCACATTGGATCTAATGCAACCATCGTCGGCCAAGACAACCTCCTACCATCGCTTGGTGCCACAACCGCCACTCCAGAGCCACCAGGCCACTGATCGACTACTCTCACGACGCCACACGACCATGGCTAGCCGCTTGTGTGGAGGCCAATTTTCAGATTGTGTGAGGATCGAAAATGAATTTCCCATAAATCCTCAGTACTTAGCAAATTTTTAATGTGTTATTTTTGTGTCTGGGTCACCTTTGGATTATTGTGGGATGAGTTGAAAAAAGGTGAAGCTCACTTGGGTTTCGGGTTCCATTTCGCTGTGCCTCTTTTTATGTTTTGAGACCGATTACTCAAGTGGAGCGAAGGGAAGGATGAAACCTAGTCCCCACCTCGGGTGTTTTTTATTGAAACATAGTCCATCCCTTCATTGGTTGTTTGATGTGTGAGTAATCCAATCGATTATTCACGAGTAACGCCCGTAGATGGGAGCGGGTCGTCATAGTTGGTATCAAAGCATGGCTAGTAATAAGAGTGGGGAAAGCTAACACATTGGTGGTGTTATGTATGGTCGGTTAAGTGATTGATGTGAGGGATATTATCAGTGTTATGAGTCGAGGATGTTTGACATAATTTGGATATAAGTTAGAATGTCCTAGCTGTTGAGTTGGGGTTGGGAACGATTGTTTTTAATCTCAAGGTTGGATGAGAGATTGATTCAATGGCCTCGAAAGTAGGACATGTGGTCCGAGGACCTTAAGGGCTTGGGTTGAGGCGTTGAGGCCTTTGATGGTTTGAAGGGTATGCTCGGATATTCTTATTATAGGAATAGGAATAGGAAATACCATGGGTTGAGATGATATACCCGTAAGAGGTATACGGGTCGAGTAATGAAGAACAGAAAACCCAAGTATGGGTGTTGGTGTCCAGAAAACCCAAATGTGGGAATTTGGGGCTATTATTCGTTCTAAGGATGAAAATTCCTTGAGATTGAAGTGCTGAGGCTTGTGTGGGGACACAAAGCTGAGTCATAACAAGAGTCATAAAGAGGCAAGGAGAGCCTGTGGCATAACTAATCTGGGAGGGTATTAGTGGAGTGTCCCTATGTTTGGGGAATTAGCCAAGCATGTATGAGGGAATAGAGTTTTCCCTTAGAAGTGGTGCGAAAAGGCTTGTGAGATAGTGAGCTAAAGTAGGAATTAGCTCGAAGCTCAAGGAAAGGAGTCATCAACAGGCCATGTGATGAGCTTTAGGAAGGGAGTAAGGTTACTTATAATGAGTCTCTGAGTGGAGCATGCATGTAATGCATATGCTTGTCATGGCTAGTGTAGGCATGACATAAGTAGCTTACGGAAGGACTCCAAAGGGAGTCATGTGTGATGTATGCATGCTAGATGTATATGGTATGATGTGATTGTATTGTTATGACAATCTCGAAGGGGATGTGTCTAGGGTATGAGTGGACCCTAACTGGTTTCAAGATGAAACGAGGTCTATCCTAAGGAAGGATAGGTGTGTGGAAAATGGACCCTAGAGGGCATTTACATGAGATTAAAAGTCCCTAGTGAGTTGAGTTGAGATTCAGAGGAATCCAGATCGGGAATGAATGAGTTTGACGTGTATTGATATGCATTTGAAAACCATAGGATTAGTAGTCCATGTTGTGAAGGGCTAAGAAATTGTTCATGTGTTGATGGATGAGGGGCCAATCAAACCCTCATTGTGACGCTTAGGGCTAGGTGGGACGCCTAAGGTCACGGGAGAAGAAGGATGAATAGACCCTAATTGTGTTGCTTGGCATCGGGGAGGACACCTAAGGTCACGGGAGAAGAAGGATGAATAGATCCTCATTGTGATGCTTAGCGTCGGGGAAGACACTTAAGGTCACAAGATCCTTGTTAGGGTGATGAGGAGGTCACCCAATGAAGGGTATGAATGGGTTATGTGGGTTGATGGCAATGATAGGAAAGATTGTGGTTACATGACATCCATGGGTTACGCACGTGAAGGAAATGCCAACTGTAGATGTTGAGTAGGGCGGGGGCGTGGCTAGTGATTTAGAAGCCTCGGGTGGTAATTCCAAAGTCTTGGGAGCCCGAGTAAGGAGTGTTGGAAGGCCTAGTTAGGCGTAGTGACTGAATGCATACATGGTTATGCAAGGAGAGACATGAGGTCTCGACTCACCTGGAGGGTGACAATATATGCTCTGGATGATGGGTGCTAGAACTTAAGCTAGACTCAGCATGATGGTTATGGACTGAGAGATCGATGTTAGTTAGGTCATAAAGAGGTGGATGAGCTTGAAAACTTTGTGGCTAATGATGGATTTGGATCCATTATTGTAGAAAGTTGGGACTTTTAGATTTTTGTTGAAAGGCCATGAGATATGATCTTGTGGGGTAAGATCATGAGGCTTTAGGAGTTGGAATGGTTTGGGATTCTCTTAAGTTGTAAGAGATATAAAGTTTTGAGGAATGAGGTTCATGGAGTAAGCTTGAGGTTATCAATGTAAGGACAACCTTAGGAGGTTGCTTTTGTTAGTTGGAGGTGGAATTAGCATAGCTCGCGGAGGCTTCATCATAGCATTAATGCTACGGGTGCAAAGCTTGCAGTGACGGATCTGATGCTATGGACTATGTGGCAAGCAACATAATTCAATCCTTTTGTCAATGTATCTTCTGTGGTCTCAAGTCTGGCTATGTGTTGCTTGATTAGGATCACATGAGTTTTCTTCGGTCATCCGGATATCTTCACTTAATAGAAAGTGAATCAATAACTCCTTATTGATCTCTTTCACCATGACCATGGATTTAAAGTGAATATCCACCGAATGCGCCTTAGATACATCATCCTCTATCAAGGGATAGACGAGTCCTGTCTTGGTTATGCACCCATCTCTGTAAGCCTCACAATATGCCCAACGATCACCCACGTGCAGCCTTTGTCTAGGCCCATCGAAACGATGTCAAAACATACCGATCTTCTTATGAGATGACTATGACAACCTCAGGTCCAAGGATTAGTTACACCCATCTTGTATGAGAATTCCATCAACATATAAGAAAAATGGATTCTCATGGCAAGTTAAGTCTAGTGACACGTCCTCCAACATTGGTCACCTATGTACTTGTCTAGGCATCCCCATGTCTATGGGTGTGAGACCCCTATTGCTATCACATAGCACATACAAGTCTTGTCTCAATTATCAATGTCTATTCTTGACATTGCTACAACTTGGGACATTTAATGATGTCTAAAAAGGGTAATGCAACATCTTATATTTTTATGGATTAATCACAGTATACATCATATGGACTTCTATCTAGTTTCATCTGGTCATTACAATAATAACAAGAAACTAATAGAATGACTTCTTATGAAATTGAATAACTCCTTATTCAATAATAAATATGATTGCAATTGTCAGTGTATAACATGTCCAATCTGATTAGGTCTAGAGCATGTACACTAACAGTAGAGTAGCACGATTAATGATAATGACTCAAGTACTGAGATGATTAACGCCTATTGTCAAAAAGTAAGCTTAGTTGAGTGGCTGAGAGATCTCGAGTTGGGAAATGAATATGTTCTACGTATGAGATGATGTAGTCATCTATGTGAGTGAAGATTGCGTAGAAACTAGTTCAATGAAGGATGTGGAGCCAGTGGGAACATTGTGAAGAACCATAATGAGAAGGGATACCGAACTCATGAGGGAAGAGTTGGGTAAGTGCATGGAGGCTAAGTTGGGCAAAGTGCACTAAGGCACAAGTGGGGGTTAAGCCTTTCGCTTTAATAAAGTGGTGATGAAATGGTTCGACAGATGTTGAGGTTGTATGGTGGCTCGAGTTGTTCAAAGAGTGGAATCCTTGGAAAAAGAACGAGTACAGTGTGGGAATAATGCTACAGATGATGCCTACCAATGACGGGTCTAATGTTAGGGACCATTGAATACAGATGGTAGGTGTCCAAATGGGATAGCTCATGGTGAGGGACTACAACCCTCTATGTGAGTAACTAGTCTGTTGTGGAGACGATTAAATGCTGTAGACCTAGAGTGCAATGTAAGTTATGTCTAGGCTAGGCCTGAGTTCCTTAGGGACTGAAATGTCGTGGTAGTGCCACTAGCTTATTGAAGGCTTGTGAAGTGGTTGAGTGATATCTTGTGGTATGATGACAAGATAGTGATGATGCTCCTTGTTAAAGGATCCTAGCTGATTTGTGGCTAGAGTTGATAATGATTGATCTAGTAAATTGGGATGTTGGACCCAATGTGACCCTGTAGTAATGCAAGAAGAGAGGGTTGATTGGAAGAGTTTGCAAATAACCCTAGGATGTTGTGTGAAGTAAGTGTCGTGGAGGGCGAGACTTTCAAGATGAAAGCCAACCATGAGATGGGAATACTGAAACGTGTGAGGGTTTTAGGTATAGGGATCTCTAAACTTGTGGTGTGAGTTGTGATAAGCTAAACATGTGGCTATGGCATGGTTGCGAAATCTGTGAAGGATCACAATTACACAATCGAGTGTTAATTCTGAATGTGTCAATGTGATAATGAGGAGGCATCCTCATGTAACACTGGATGGATTTCCAGTTGGTGACACAGGATTGATTGCTAGGTGGTAACACCTTTGATGGAAATATTGCGAGCGTGAGACTTGATGACTGTGAATGTAAAGTCTTGTTGATTGTCGTGTATGGAACAATATGAGAGTTCGGTGAGATCTAATGGTTAGATCGGGCAGATTTTGAGAAAGAAATCTGAAGCTTTAGAAAATGGTTTGGCAGAGCAAGGATGTGCAGCTCGAATGAGTGTTGCTCCGAAATGGGGGTTAAAGATGGTAGTTTCAAGTGTGGCGTGGGTTAGAACTTAGGACGTTCTCCCAAGAAAAGCTAAGCATGAGGCAACAACACTGGATGAACTTCCTAAAGGACTATAACTACTACATGATGTATCTCCTAGAAAAAGCCAACGTGATGACAAATGCTTGAGTAGGAGAGTCATATGGCATTGAGTGGAAGTGTGAGTTCCACAATTGTGGCTAGGGTGATTTCTAATTAATGGAGATTGATTGAAGTGATAGTCGATGATTGCTAATGTAGCGCCTAGAGGAATGTTGTGTTAGTTACGAGCCTTGCAATTCAGCTGGATCTAATCGAGTGGAGTAGATAGGTGTTAATAGGGAATTTGAGATTTTTCCAATGGGTAATGAGAGCTCAATTGAGTAATTCATGAGAATGATATTGGTCCTCATGAATGGGATTTAGGTGATAATTAGATCACTTGGTAGCTGTGAGTGATATGGCTAGGGGGATACCTTGGTGTGTGGGCAATTGATGAGGATTAACCCTATGGTTAAAGGTTAATGGTTGTGAAAGAAAACAACTATTGGGGTTATGGTGGCATTGGAGCCAGTGTGGTTGCTAACCAAATGATGTGAGCTCGATTGAAGTAAAAGGTATAAGAAGAATCCGGGAGAAGCTGGTGTTTTTTGAGAATTATTAAGTTATTCAATGAATGGCAAAGTAATGGGGAAAAGACTAATCCAAGATTGTGGTCGTGGTGGTTGAGATAACCTGTGAGATTTAAGATGCAATGACCTTGGAAAGAGACTTGTTGTTGTCATGGTGATGACATTGTCGAGAAGGGCAGAGATAACCATTATGCATGGTAGAATCTCAAGGTTAGGTGTCAGTTGCGAACTGAGAAGGAAGTTGATTCGAGATGGCCATGAAGGCTCATGCCTTGTGGGGGTAAGGCTGTGTCGAGGAATGGTAGAATTTAGAAATGTTCCAATGGAATTGAAGTTGGGCTGGTAAACTTAACTAAAAGACCGTTACAAGGGTGGTGGTTTAACCATGATAGCTTGCGGTAGTGGAGGTGGGACCCGAAGGCCCGGAGTCATACTACGGGTGTGATGCAATTAGTGAGGGACCTGAGCCATGTTGTTCGAGACTGGTGTTGGGCCCCGATGTGCATGTATGGGAGAAACATTACATTACTGTGAGGACTGGATGTTGGCTCGCGGCTAATGCACAGGGTAACACAATGATTGTGCAAGGGGTCAGGGGCAAAAGATATGTGGCAAGCATGGTAGTGGTGATGAGGGCTGGGGTTAAAGGTTCCACGACCCTAAAGCCAAATGGTAGGATCACTCACTTGTTATATGGTTTGATAGTCAAAGTAAGGCTTAACATGGGACATAATTGTGGAAAACTAAGGTATGGGTGCAAAACATTTAAGAGGGGTTGCCCAGTGAGAGTTCCCAGATGTGGGTAAGTGACCCTTGTTGGCAACTAGTATTGGCCAATAAGGAAAACCTCAGTATTTTTGTTGAATATGGAAAGAATCCCTAGTTGGGAGAGTGTTTGGCTCATGCATCATTAAGCTCTAGGTGTGGACTCAAGTAATGCATGTTGTGGGCTGAAGCATGAAATTACCCACTATGATGTAAGGGTATGTGGGTGATGCTTAAGTCACAGCGATAAGTGGGGTAAATGTGTAATATATATATATATGTAGTGGATTGGGGGCCAAGTTTTGAACAATGCTCATTTTCTCTCAAAATTGAAATCTGAGAACAGAGAAAGAGAAAGGTAGAGCTTGGGCTGAGCAGCGTGAGAGGAGAAAGATCGTGAGAGGGTAACTGGTGGCTGGTCAAGAGAAGAGACCTGAGGCAATGGCGGTGGCCGGCTGTGGGTGGCCGATGACGACTGATCGGCCATGGCAGTAGTGGTGGTGGCCTGAAGTAGCCGAGATAGAGGCCGTCTTAGCTGGTGATGGAGCAGCAGTAGCGAGGGAACGACCAACAACAGTGGAAGGCGGGAGAGGTCGGCGATGGCTGAAGCAGTAGTAGCGATCGAAGGCGCTGGAACTGTAACACGCAGTGGTTTCACGTGGGGCAGGACAACTGTTGTGGCTGCTCGTGATAGAGGCGGCCGGTGGTGGTGTTGACGTGGCAGTTAGAGGCGGCCGAATGTGGCGCTGACAAGCGACGGAGACTGAAGGAGGCCAGGCAATGGCCAGTGGCTGGCACTGTGTGCATCGTGAGGAAGAAGAAGAGGGGAAAAAGAAAGAAGAAAAAAAGGAAAAAGAAATAAAGAAAAATAGAAAAAATTATGGAAAATGAGAGAAATAGGAACAAAAATGTCAAAAAAATTCCAAAAAGAAAATGAAAAAAATTTTGAAAATTAATTTGGAGCTCGAGAAGTGTGCCAAAGGCTTAAAAATAGAATCTGGGCACAGGGTAGCAGCCAGGAAAGCGACGCTAGTGTGGGCATTTAGCCAAATTTCTTCTCCAGATTGGTTAGGGTAAATTAATTTATTTCTTTTCGAGTTATTTACATTATGTGAGATAATATAGAATAAGCATTGGTTGGATTAAACCCTTGGTTGGGGTTGGTTGGAAATTGTTGATGGGTGGTTTTTGCGGTGTATGGAAAAAGCATAGGCCTAGTTTAATTTCTGATGGAGTTGGATTTTGTGTGACTGCATCTAGGTTCTATCGAGGAGGCGGTGATCCTAGAAGAGTTCAGAGTTCAAGCTAGCGTTCTTGCTCTTGAGAGAAGAGGTTTCGAGCAAGGTAATGGATGGTCCCAAGGGTGGGCGACCTTGCGAATGTCTGGTAAAATGGATAAATATGTGTTGTGTGCAATTGCTTGATGTGCATGTTCTATAGGTGGCCTAGTGGAGTCCTATGGCTATGACAGAGACTAGATGCATGCTAGGGATAAAATGAGAGGTTATTGCCTCGAATGGGTTGGTTCGGAGGGCAATGATACCTTGCTAGTCATGCATATTTACTTATCATTACATCGCATATATTATCTTGTTTACATTCATTTGCACCATTATCGAGTTTTTATGACTCATGAGATTTTATCTCGTGTTGTAGATGTTGTGAGTCTAGAGACAAGCAAGGACAGTGTCGGGAGGATGAAGTGGCGACTAGCGTGGTTACCCGCGTTTGTATGTTGTATTTATTCTTATATATATATATTCATGTGTGTCAAATGTATATGTTGTTGGTCGCTAGATGATATCTAGTTGGTTGTAATCAGCATAGTGTATATGTGATTGTGAGATTTCATGTTTTAAGTAGCATTAGTTTGGTGGAGGCCAGTTTTCGGATTGTGTGAGGATCGAAAATGAATTTTCTATAAATCCCTAGTACTCAATAGATTTTTTATATGTTATTTTTGTGCCTGGGTTAGAGATGGCAAATGGGCGGGCTGAGTTGGCTCAGCCCGTCTCTCGCTTGGCCCACCCATTTGTTGGGCCGGGCTGAATTTGGCCCGCGAGGCAGGCTGGTCGGGTTAAGCAATGGGAATTGGGGCCCGGCACTGCCCTGTGGCCCTTAATAAATGGGTCAGGCTGGGCCGTGGGCCTGCCGATCGGTGGGCCATTTCTTTTTAATTTTTTTCTCAAATGCAAGAAATATTTTTTAAAATATATTTATAAGTAATTATAAGCGATTGTCGATTTTGTATTTTTCAATGTTCCTCTCCTTGAAAGGCGCCCAACTCCTTCATATGCTAAAAATACCTGCAAAAAACTACCCTCAGGGTTGCCCCTGAGGGCACTCCAATGCTTAAATTAGTATGGTTTCAATAACAAACATATATTAAAATGCAAATGAATAATAGGTTATTAAATGACATTAAAAAAATAAACTGATATTTAAGTGTTGTCCAATCTCATTGATTCCTTCAAATGGTATAAGTACCTGCAAAGAATTGCCCCCAAGATTGCTCCTGAGGGCACTCCGATGCTTAAGTTTAGTATGGTTTGAAAAAAAAAATAATAAAATCTAAAGTACGAAAAAATAATTAACTATTAAAATTCATAAAAAAGCTCAAACCAATAATTACGGGGCGTATTCCCTTTAAGAGGAAATATCACTATGCTGTGGATGGCCTTGCACTATCATTATGTTTTGATTCGCTAGATTCATCGTACAAATCTATCCCTTGTTCATCAAATTCATCGTCCAACCAATCCTTAAAGCATGTACACATTTTCAGTTTCATATGTTGCAACCTCAATCTCTTTGGGTTGAGCACCTTATTTCTTGCAGAAAAAGCTAACTTCGATGGCACTGTGGACACCGGGGGGGTTAGTAGATCTCGGGCCATGGCAACCAACACCAAATACGTGTGTTGATTTTGACTCCACCATTACAAAATATCAAATGTGTTAATTTGGTCATCAGAAAATGAAGATCTCCTATTTAAATAGAATTCAAGTTTGTTAAACCCACTAGATGTTTGTGGATCGCCCTTTGATTTTTTCGATTTTAGGTATGTGAACCACCCCTATTTTAAGAATCCCTTAGACTTCCTTTGTGAAGAAGAATTTTCACTACTTGGTTTATTACTAAAATAGGACTCATATAAATTATACATTTCAAAAATTAAATTTCAAACTTTTGTTTTTATTTCTTATGTGTCAACTCCCATAGTCGTTTCGTAAAACTCTAAAAAATATTCAACACCTTCTCACTTTTGTATGGGATCTAATACAGCTGCCATAAGATATAATAATGGTATATTAGTCCAATATTTTCTAAAAAAAAATTTCATGGGGGCTATAAATTGTCCATATATATTTGAATCCCTATGTTTTTCAAAGCAACTAACAATAGGAAATATTTCACAATTAAAAATATGTGTGGTAGGATATTTACAACCAGAAAATGATTTTGTTGCACTATAAAATATTTCTAATATATATATAATAACATCTAGTTGTTTCCAATCACTATTCCTTAGTTGATATATTTTTAATATTTCCTTATTCCAAAATAATTCAAGTTGTTGTCTATATGGTTTAGTTTTTTGTAACAACAAATAAGTTGAATTTCACCTAATTTGAACATATAAGAGAAAATCTATATAATAAAGCAAGAAGGTTTTTGAAAATGTTTTTGATCCTATGGCTGAGATGAGTTTTCAATATTAGTCAATGGTTGAGATCAAATACTAACCTATTCCCTCCCCCCCCCCAAAAAAAAAACCATCTCATTCTCCCTCACATCACAGGTTAAGATTAATGTATTTTGATGGGTGAGCTTCAAGCGACGCAAGACCCATTCACTGCCTCTCTTTTCTCTCTCTCCCACTCCCTCACTCACTACCTCTCTCTCTCTCTCCCTCTCTTTCTCTCTCTCCTTGTCACCCACCCACGCCATCGCCGGCCCCCCTATCGCCCCACGCCATCGCTAGCCCGCCCCTCTGCCCTTTGTTGCACTCCTCGTTGCTCACTGTAGTCATCGCCTGAAGCTCCATTGCAGCCCCAAGCTGCTCAAAGTCGTTGGTGCCTCAAGCTACCTCTACGCCACCATCACCGTCTCCTCACTGCTGATTAGCGGTCAATTTTATAAAATTTTATTATAATTATAACCTCTGTTTTGATTTTAAAATTGGTTTAATTGAATATTTATGTGCAATTTGTAGTTATATGTAGGTTTAGATGAAAATGAAATTTAAAGATAAATTAGAGATGAATTAGAAATTTTAGAAAAAAAAAGAATACTTCTCTTTAATTTTTGACAAAAGAAATTAAATAAAAAGGAATTTATAATATATATAAATATATTCATAATATATCTTTATAATATATTATACATTATAATACATATCTATAAAATACATATACATGCGTGCATGTCATGTAAATATATATATATATAATATAAGCTAATACATATTTACCCCATGCTATAATATATAATAGGCTTAATACATTTTTTAGTCCCTGAATTAATCAAAAAAATAGTTTTAAGGATATCAACTAAATTGTGCTCAATATTCATTCCTGAACAAAATAATTTTATACACTTTTAGTCCTTGACTTAACCGACATTAACTGAGAAGTTAACTTTTTCTCGTTATGCTGCCACGTCACTCCTCAGCATTGTCATGTCACCACGACTTAATGCATTTTTTAGTCCCTAAACTAATCAAAAAAATGACTTTAAGGATATTAACTAAATTATGCTTATTATTCATCTCTGGACAAAATAATTTTATACACTTTTAGTCCCTGGCTTAACCGACGTTAATTGAGACGTTAATTTTGTTTCGTCATGCTGTCACGTCACTATCATGTCACTCATAATATCCACGTATGCTGTCCATATTTTTATAAAAAAAATAAATAAATAACGTCTACACACACCCAGTCATGGCTATCGGTGGCCAAGGGAAGCCCTTTTTCCCCCTTCTCCATCTCTCTTCATTTTGGACCGTTCTTGCCTCTGCACCCGTCGTTGATTTAGCCATTGTCGGTCTCCTCGAAACGATTGGGAGTCGAGGACCCTAAACCCAGCGGTCTGGGAATGGGTAGGGGTCAAGGACCAAGGTTCTGGGGTTGCTCGACCCCCAACAATCGACGGCTATGGCGGCCAGCTGCCTAACCACTAGGTTCTCAGTCCCAGCCACAGTTGGGTCGAGGAACCCAACCTCCCCATGGCTGTAGTCGGGGAGCCCAACTATGGAGATATATATATTTTTTTTTTTATAAAAATATGAACAATAGACGTGAATATTATGAGTAACGTGGCAGCGTGACGAGGCAAAGTTAATGTCGGTTAAGCCAGGGACTAAAAATGTATAAAATTATTTTGTCCAAGGATGAATAGTGAGCACAATTTAATTGATATTTTTAAAATTATTTTTTATTAGTTCAGCAACTAAAAAATGCATTAAGTCGTGGTGACGTGGTAGTGCTAAAAAGTGACGTGGCAGCGTGACAAGAAAAAGTTAATGACTCAATTAACGTCACTTAAGTCAGAGACTAAAAGTATATAAAATTATTTTGTCCATGGATGAATAGTGAGCACAATTTAGTTGATATCCTAAAAATTATTTTTTTGATTAGTCAAGAAACTAAAAAATATATTAAGCCTATATAATATATATTAATAAACTTACCTGCAGGCGTGAAGTCCAAATCTTGGAGGCTCACAGCAATTAAATTGCAATTGAAGCCCAGCCAATTGGAGGCTCAAATCTGGCTGCAATTGAAGCTGCCGCAAGCCCAAATTAAAGCCAGCCACATGACCCTTTAAAGCTAGCCGCCAGCAATGCAACTGAAGCCCAAATTGAGGCAGCCCAATTGAAGAATTAAAGTGAAATTAAAAGCAGCTCAGCCCATAGAGAAGAAACGCGGAACAGAGCGCTAGGGTGTGAGGGATATACATATGTGCGCTGGAACACAAGGGGCAAGGGCCCATATTCTGGTAGCAAAATCGGCGGATGGGGGGGGGGGGGGGGGGGGGGTGTGGGGGGCGAATTTCTGGACAGTGAAGGAGGCGCTGGAGTTCGCGCACAGCGCACAGCAAAGGGGAGTGCTGGGATTCTCGTACGCACAGCAGGGATTAATTTCGCACAAAGCTTCATTCTGATTTCTATTTATTTTATTTACAGTTAATTTATTTCTGTTGGTTAATTTTTGTTTTGAGATTACTGTTTCAGTAGCTTTAAATTTGAGTTAGCTTTAAATTTATCTTTACATTGATGCATTTTAATTTACTGCAATCAATTTCAACAATTTAAATACTGTTTTTAATTTTTGCAAATTTAGTTTCAACAACTTTTAACTTTCTGTCATTTAATTTTATGTTATTTATTTCGTAATTTAATTTTTCTCTTTAATTTTTTGTATTTAATATTGAAGATGTGTGGCTAAAATAAGACTTAGGCAAGGCAATGACAGAGTCCAACACCCATAATTTCTCAAGTAAAGCCGAACTTTAATTGTTGTAATATTAGTTTGAATTGAGTTATGCTTGTTGATGAGGGAATATTTATAGGGGGCAATTTTACTGTACTACCCCTGGGAGGTTACCATTAACTCGGAGCCATGTGTGCTAGTAAAGACCAATATGCGATCGCCACGTGTCAAGACTTAGGAGCTCCGCTTATCTTTATAATGATTTTGAACTGGAAAGAGATAAAGAAGAAGATTAAGTCAACCAATGATATCTTTAAATATCCCAAGATTTATCTCTATTAGGGAAGATTATCTTTTCTCCCCATAGAAAGGGGATCAACCTCTCTTTTTGAAATATATCTTATCTCCTAAGGGAAAGGCCGCGGGACATCTATAAATAGAGGACAACCTCTACAGGTAGGGGGATCTGACTCCTAAGGGACTCATATATTATTTTTTCATTACTATTATACTCCTCAAAAACCCTATGAACTGACTTGAGCGTCGGAGGGATCACAGGGAGCAAGTCCCCACCC
This sequence comes from Diospyros lotus, assembly GCF_014633365.1. NCBI lineage: Eukaryota > Viridiplantae > Streptophyta > Magnoliopsida > Ericales > Ebenaceae > Diospyros > Diospyros lotus. Next base: position 30,340,304 of record NC_068341.1, read on the forward strand.
TTTTTGCAGGTACTTGGTCCGAGACAGAAGAAGGTGATCGGCTCCGCATCATCAATTGGCGCCCACCGTGGGGCCATTGTCTTTTCAATCTGTCTGCCAAGCACAATCTCAAGTCGCATGAAGCCAAATCAAATCAATTGAGAAAGAAGACATTACACGTATGTGATAATAAAATTAATGGTATGTTCCTTCAATTAATATTTTTGCATCTGTCACCGTTTCGTTTTTCAATTATTGTTTTATTCAAAAATAAAAAATAAAAAATTGAAAAAGGGCGAGAGGAATTTTATATATATTTGAAGAGCCTTTCGTAGAAGTTGGGGGCAGAAAGCATTCTTATGTGTATATATTATGTTATAAAGAGAAGCTTGCTAAAAAATCAAGCCCAGAAGTAAGAGTTATTTCATTTATATATATATATATATGCATATTACATATGGAAGGTTCCTGGGGATGCTGGGTTGAAGAAAAAGCTATTAAGCATGTACATATACATATTATATTATAAGGCATATGAAAGCTTTTTTAGAAGCTGAGCCGCGTTCAGCGTCGACGGCCCAGCAGGCTGTGATCTGCTGGGGCCAAAACGCCATAGGATCTCCGTCTCCCTCATCCCCGAACCCATAAGTGTATTCTTCCTACATCCTTCTGTGACTGCTCTATCAGGCGGCAACGGGTTTATGTGCGGTATTTTGTCGAACACCTCACAGGCGTACTGCTGGAATTTGAATGATTTGAGTACTGATGTCATTCCCCCCACCTTCCAAACAATTGCATATTCACATATCACTGCCGATAAATATCATTAGGGGCTCGTATTATTTTGATAATGATTTTGGGTACTGTTGATTGCTGGGACAGTGTAAAACAAACATATAATAGTTTGAGTTCAAAACAGATTGCCCTGTTTTATGATCCCAATGTTAGTACGCTTGTTTTCAAAAAAGTTGTTTCCAACGAAGGATTCAGTTGTGGTAGTGTTAGAGAAAGTGGAATGGTTTGTTGGGGACCAAAGTCTGCCAACTTGGGAGTTTCGGCCGCATCAGAGAACTTTGAAGCCTTAGCTTCGGGAATAACTACTCTCTATGGGGTTTCAAAAGTCTCCAGACAGGTCAAGTGTTGGGGCACCGATAATGCGCTTCTTGTTTATCCGGTTGGAACTCAGTTTGTGTCATTGGCAACTGGTACAGAACATTTTTGGAACTCATCCTCCATTCCAAAGGGTTCTAGGTTCTTTATGATTGCTTCATATGATTTTATTACATGTGGTATTAAAGAAGATGATGTGGTACTTGATTGCTGGTTCACGATCTCATCGACTGGATTACGATCCTCCATTACAGTTGTGCAGCTCAAGCCCGTGTCCAGGCACTGCTCTAGTTTTTAGACTCCCAAAACTAAAGGATACAACCAATGGAATTTGATAAGCTTGGCAGAGGAAACTATGGTCTTTACGAATGGGAGTCATGTAGCAATGAAGAGCGCATTAATTGCGGATGTAGACTTTATGTTGAACCGCAAAAATAAAATATTGTTATTCTTTAATTACGGACGTAGACGTTACGTCAAACCGCGGAAACAAAATATTTGTTATTCTTTGATTGCGGATGTAGGCGTTGCGCCGAACCGCGAAGACAAAATGTTATTATTCTTTAATTGCGGACGTAGGCATTTCGTCGAACCGCAAAAATAAAATATCGAATATTCTTTAAAATCTTGGTCATCAACTATAATCCAAGCCATTATGCGCGCATGAAAACCGAAGGTTCGAAAGGCCTCAGCAACGCAAGAGTAAAGGATCAGATGTGATCCTCGGGGGGCCCTGAACACTGAAAAAACAAAGGATCAGATATGATCCTCGGGGGGTCTCGAACCCCCAAACACTCAAGATGAAAGGATTAAATATGATCCTCGTAGGGCCCCGAACCCTTGAACACACATTATCTCTGACTGCGGATGTAGGCATCAAGACCGAACCGCAAAGACAAAATATGAACATTATTTTTAATTGCGGACGTAGGCATTTCGCCGAACCGCAAAAATAAAATATGGATATTCTTTAAAATCTCGTCATCAACTACAAATCCAAGCCAGCATGTGCACACGAAGACCAAGGGTCCGAAAGGCCTCGACAGCGCAAAAACAAAGGATCAGATGTGATGCTCGGGGGGCCCCGAACCCCCGAACACTCAAAAATAAATGATCAGATGTGATCATTGGGGGGCCTCGAACCCCCGAACACTCAAGATAAAAGGATTAAATGTGATCCTCGTGGGGCCTCGAGCTCCCAACGACTTGAGACAAAAGGATCACATATGATCCTCGAATTCTTGACAACTCAAAATCAAAGGGGACCACCCCTACTAATTAAGGCACCAGTTCGGAGGCTACGCACCTCAGCCAAATGAAGACCAAAAGGCATCAGTTCGGAGGCTACGAACCTCCGCCAAATAAAGACCAAAGGGGACCACCCCTACTAATTAAGGCACCAGTTCGAAGGCTACGAACCTCCGCCAAATGAAGACCAAAAGGCATCAGTTCGAAGGCTACAAACCTCCGCCAAACGAAGACCAAAGGGGACCATAGCCTCAGCCAACGGCCCCGAAGGTAAGGCGCGCAGCCTCGACCAACACAGCCTCGGCCAACGGCCCCCAAAGATTAGGCACGCGGCCTCGGCCACTGCAGCCTCGGCCAGTGGCCCCCGAAGACAAGGCACACAGCCTCGGCCAACGGCCTCGAAGATAAGGCAAGTGGCCTCGGCCACCATAACCTCGGCCAGTAGCCCCCGAAGATGAGGAATGCGGCCTCGACTAGCATAGCCTCGGCCCTAGGCCAAAAATAACAATAAAAATATATATGTACTAATTTAAGAGCTGGCCCCTTTTCTACTATAGGAAAATTCTCAAACGTTACTATTACCTCGAGCGACCTAATCACCCTTTGCATGGGAAGACTGAAAAGGCACCGGGAGACTTAAAAACCGAATTCAGCATCCGAGACTGCTAACCCAAATTTTTAGTAGAACCTCTTTACAGAGGCTCAGAAAAACAGTGACAACTACTCCTTCAGCTGCCCAACCTCCTTACTCGATCAGCTCAAGGAGTGGGGGGCAAGTGATGAGGGAATATTTATAGGGGGCAATTTTACTGTACTACCCCTGGGAGGTTACCATTAACTCGGAGCCATGTGTGCCAGTAAAGACCAATATGCGATCGCCACGTGTTAAGACTTAGGAGCTCCGCTTATCTTTATAATGATTTTGAACTGGAAAGAGATAAAGAAGAAGATTAAGTCAACCAATGATATCTTTAAATATCCCAAGATTTATCTCTATTAGGGAAGATTATCTTTTCTCCCCATGGAAAGGGGATTACCCTCTCTTTTTGAAATATATCTTATCTCCTAAGGGAAAGGCCGCGGGACATCTATAAATAGAGGGCAACCTCTACAGGTAGGGGGATCTGACTCCTAAGGGACTCATATATTATTTTTCTATTACTATTATTCTCCTCAAAAACCCTATAAACTGACTTGAGCGTCGGAGGGATCACGGGGAGCAAGTCCCCACCCTTTTTGCAGGTACTTGGTCCGAGACAGAAGAAGGTGATCGGCTCCGCATCATCACTTGTATATATACTCTGTGGATTTGGATTATAGCATAGGCTTAACTTAGAGTCTCCATGTCATGTATGGAGATTACTTAATCTGGAAACACTATCATATTTAAACTCAAATAAAACGATATTTTTTCTATTATTTATCATTCAATTTATGGTAATTACTTGATGATGCGGAGCCGATCACCTTCTTCTGTCTCGGACCAAGTACCTGCAAAAAGGGTGGGGACTTGCTCCCCGTGATCCCTCCGACGCTCAAGTCAGTTCATAGGGTTTTTGAGGAGTATAATAGTAATGGAAAAATAATATATGAGTCCCTTAGGAGTCAGATCCCCATACCTGTAGAGGTTGCCCTCTATTTATAGATGTCCCGTGGCCTTTCCCTTAGAAGATAAGATATATTTCAAAAGGAGAGGTTGATCCTCTTTCCATGGGGAGAAAAGATAATCTTCCCTAATAGAGATAATTCTTGGGATATTTAAAGATATCATTGGTTGACTTAATCTTCTTCTTTATCTCTTCCCAGTTCAAAATCATAATAAAGATTATAAAGATAAGCGGAGCTCCTAAGTCTTGACACGTGGCGATTGCATATTGGTCTTTACTGGCACACATGGTTCCGAGTTAATGGTAACCTCCCAGGGGTAGTACAGTAAAATTGCCCCCCTGTAAATATTCCCTCATCACTTGCCCCCCACTCCTTAAGCTGATCGAGTAAGGAGGTTGGGCAGCTGAAGGAGTAGTTGTCACTGTTTTTCTGAGCCTCTGTAAAAAAGTTCTACTAAAAATTTGGGTTAGTAGGCTCGGATGCTGAATTCGCTTTTTAAGTCTCCCAGTGCCTTTTCAGTCTTCCCATGCAAAGGCTGATTAGGTCGCTCGAGGTGATAGTGACGTTCGAGAATTTTCCTTATCTTCGAGGCCGCTGTCCGAGGCTGTGTGCCTTATCTTCGGGGGCCACTGGCCGAGGCTATGGTGGCCGAGGCCGTGTGCCTGATCTTTGGGGGCCGCTGGCCGAGGCTGCGATGGCCGAGGTTGCGTGCCTCGTCTTCGGAGGCCGTTGGCTAAGGCTGTGGGGGCCGAGGCCGCTTGCCTTATCTTCGGGGCCGCTTGGCCGAAGCTGGGTTGGTCGAGGTTGCGCTCCTTGCCTTCGGGGCCGTTGGCTGAAGCTGTGTTGGTTGAGGCTATGGTCCCCTTTGGTCTTCGTTTGGCGGAGGTTCGTAGCCTCCGAATTGATGCCTTTTGGTCTTCATTTGGCGGAGGTTCGTAGCCTCCGAACTGGTGCCTTAATTAGTAGGGGCGGTCCCCTTTGGTCTTCATTTGGCGGAGGTTCGTAGCCTCCGAACTGATGCCTTTCGATCTTCATTTGGCGGAGGTTCGTAGTCTCCGAACTGGTGCCTTAATTAGTAGGGGCGGTCCTCTTTGGTCTTCATTTGGCGGAGTTTCATAGCCTCCGAACTGATACCTTAATTAGTAGGGGTGGTCCCCTTTGGTCTTCATTTGGCGGAGGTTCGTAGCCTCCGAACTGATGCCTTTCGATCTTCATTTGGCGGAGGTTCGTAGTCTCCGAACTGGTGCCTTAATTAGTAGGGGCGGTCCCCTTTGGTCTTCATTTGGCGGAGTTTCATAGCCTCCGAACTGATGCCTTAATTAATAGGGGTGGTCACCCCCTTTGGTCTTCATTTGGCGGAGGTTCGTAGCCTCCGAACTGGTGCCTTAATTAGTAGGGGTGGTCCCCTTTGAACCTTCGATTTTGAGTTGTCAAGAGTTCGAGGATCATAAGTGATCCTTTATTTTTGAGTGTTCGGGGGTTCGGGGCCCCCCGAGGATCATATCTGATCCTTTGTTTTTGAGTGTTCGGGGGTTCGGGGCCCCCCGAGGATCATATCTGATCCTTTGTTTTTGAGTGTTCGGGGGTTCAGGGCCCCCTAAGGATCACATCTGATCCTTTACTTTTGCGTTGTTGAGGCATTTCAGACCCTCGGTCTTCATATGCACATGCTAGCTTGGATTGTAGTTGATGACGGGATTTTAAAGAATATCCATATTTTATTTTCGGTAAAATGCCTACTTCCACAATCCGAAATAACATCCATATTTTGTTTTCACGGTTCGGCTTGATGCCTACGTCCGCAATCAGAGATAATGTTCATATTTTGCCTTCACGGTTCGGTCTTGATGCCTACGTCCGTATTCCGAAATATTGCTCGTATTTTGTCTTCGCGGTTCGGCGAAATGCCTACGTCCGCAATCCAAAATAATATTCATATTTTATTTTCGCGGTTCGGTCTTGATGCCTACGTCCGCGATAGCCATCTCTACCGTCTTGTCATGCAAAGATGCATCCTACTAACCATTGGCTATCTCTTTGAGGGTTCGGAGCTAGCACAATTTGGCCCTTGCTGCCGTCATGGAATAAAACCCCCATGGGTAGAAAAAGATGCTATGCTTATTGGAAAAACCCTTTATTGACGTTGTAGCCCAAAAGATAAGCCAAAAAAATATAATGTATACAACATGAACAAAATCAAGCTTCATCATCTTGAGGTTTTTGACCTCAACAAGTGCAATTAATAAGCAACGATGATAAACAAACACATAGACTCAATGGATTAGAAAAATTAGCAGTACCTTGCTGCCGTGAAACTTCATCCATTGATTCTGCTTGTCTTTTTTTCCCAGCCTCTAAAAGGTTTTATTTTAACATAAGGCCGCATAGGATGGCAAAATCAAGCCTCATGGGATCTATAAAATAAGATGAACATCTTCTTTCTCCTGGATTACCGCTCCCAATTTCTTCTCCCATTTTTTCGGAAGCCGTTAATGAGGTCACATAAGAGCCAAGCTTATGGGAAAACAGCGAAAATTGACACATACAAAAATTGATCTTTACACACATAAATTAATAGTTGATACGTATAGTGCCTCCAGCTATTTTTTTTCTTTTTATGTAACAGTGATCGATGTATAAATATTAAACCAGGGAGCATACCGTTAATGAGGCCACATACGTGAAACCTTTTCTTTCCCACTCAATCTGATTGTGCTTCGAGTGGCTTGAGATTATACTTGGCAGACAAAAAGAAAAACGAGGGCCCCACGGTGGGTGCCAGTTGATGATGCGGAGCCGATCACCTTCTTCTGTCTCGGACCAAGTACCTGCAAAAAGGGTGGGGACTTGCTCCCCGTGATCCCTCCGACGCTCAAGTCAGTTCATAGGGTTTTTGAGGAGTATAATAGTAATAGAAAAATAATATATGAGTCCCTTAGGAGTCAGATCCCCATACCTGTAGAGGTTGCCCTCTATTTATAGATGTCCCGTGGCCTTTCCCTTAGAAGATAAGATATATTTCAAAAGGAGAGATTGATCCTCTTTCCATGGGGTGAAAAGATAATCTTCCCTAATAGAGATAATTCTTGGGATATTTAAAGATATCATTGGTTGACTTAATCTTCTTCTTTATCTCTTCCCAATTCAAAATCATAATAAAGATTATAAAGATAAGCGGAGCTCCTAAGTCTTGACACGTGGCGATTGCATATTGGTCTTTACTGGCACACATGGTTCCGAGTTAATGGTAACCTCCCAGGGGTAGTACAGTAAAGTTGCCCCCTATAAATATTCCCTCATCATTACTTAACTTAGAGTCTCCATACCATGTATAAAGGTTGTTAGACCTAGAATTATCATCATCTTGAATTGGACTTAATAGAAAAATCTCAATTTATAGAATATTTTGTATTAATCACAATTCGATTTATGATAATTATTTAACATAGAGTCTTAACCTCTAGGGGATTTCTCTTAAGCAGAGGAGAAATCATTCGGGAGCAAGTTCTTAACAAGGGGCCTATCTCGATAGAGCTTCAGATTATCATAGAATGCATTCAAACGTTATTTATTATTTAAAGGATTTTCATAATATTTTCGCAAATGATTATTCTTTGTTGAAGATTAAGAGTCAAGGTAGTGTGTGGAGCCTCCACATGCAGAGCCTCCGCATGCAGTTTGATTGACAAAATGAGGGTTTTGGGAAAGCCTAGTGGCCTAACCAAAAGGGCTCACGTGGCCTTAGATGCTTGTGGGGGTATTAAATAAGTTTGAAAAATTATAGGGCGCAAGCGTAATTTCAGGAAATATCAGAAGAATTATTATAAAATGAAAATATGTGCATTACTTAGTAAAAGTGGTTGCAGGCGAGACGGTTTGTCGCCCACGCATAGGGGTCTTCAGCTTCGCGGGTCCTGGGATCAGGCGAGACGGTTTGTCGCCCACGCATAGGGGTCTTCAGCTTCGCGGGTCCTGGGATCAGGCGAGACGGTTTGTCGCGCTTGCATAGGGGTCTTCAGCTTCGCGGGTCCTGGGATCAGGCGAGACGGTTTGTCGCGCTTGCATAGGGGTCTTCAGCTTCGCGGGTCATGGGATAGAACCGCACAGAAGGCATGCTGGGCACGCTGGGTTTTACTTCTCCCAGCTATTTTGGAGGCACCATGTGGCGCGCTGGCACTTGGCGGCCGCGGGTGCACATGTGTGCGCGGGGGCGCATGCCTCTGCAGGTGCGCATAGGGGGCCTTTAGCGTGCATCCATGGGCCCTTCGGAAAGAACAGGCGAAAATGCAGCTGCCTGCTTCGGAAGGAGAGGTCGCGCGCCACGTGGCAGCGCGCGGTGAGACATACCACGTGCCACATGGCGAGATATGGTGATCTCCGAAGGAAACGAAATGCTACCAGCTCTCTCGGAAGGAAATAATTACGGGAACAGTGCTGCTTCGAAAGGAAGGTAATGCTTCTTCGGAAAGGAAATTATGCCCCTTTGAAAGGAATAAAAATGAGTGTTTCGATAAGAAGATTTCATAACATTTTAGAAGGAAATTACAGAGTCATTCGGAAGAAAAATTCTACAATACTTCATAAATTTATTCCTTGGGAAGTGTGCTAAAAAAGTCCATTTATTGTTCAATTTATAAAGAATAGTGTCACATTTTTCCATAGACCATTTTGCCATCAAAATCACGAATATTTACATTATAAGCATTATTTGTCGTTTAATCATGATTTATTTTTCAAAAAAAAAAATGTCACTTGGAATTACTCATTAAAAATATGTCTACTTGGATTTAGTAATTCGAAACATCCCGGGTGGATTTTTTAAAAAAATCTATGGCACAACAATTTTGTATGTGTAGATTCTGTATATTAGATTAATAAAATTTTGTGTGTGACACCCCACCTACTCAGGGCGTGTTATGTTTTTTGGAACTTATTTTTTTTTTTCAAATTACATTATTTTCGAAACTCTCTTAGCCCTATCCAGTGCTCGGCGAAATAATTTATACACTAAATAAAATAAAATCTTGTAAAGCGAAAGCTGAAATCAAACCTGATCATAACATTTTATACATAGATAACTGAACATGACACTTATTACAAAGTTGATACATAAGCTTCTAAAGATAATTTAAAACGTTTATAATACTTGAAATATCCATACTACAACATAACATGGTACACTTGCTTATTCATCGACGACTTATGTCACTACACATCTTCGACTTCCGTACCATCATTGCAAGTCTCGACTGGAACGTTGAATATTCCAGGGGCAAAACCTGAATTAAATGATGAACCATCTAAGTAAGGTTACAAGATGTTTAATATGTGTGCATGCAATGTCTTACTCATCGTAGGTGTCAACTGCACCCTTTATGCTACTTACTATTTTTACGGCCACCTCTTTTGAAGCCGAGGTGTATAGGGGCACCCTTGGTACAGTAACTGTGCTAGTTCGTACTCCCTACGGCCACGATGCATGTGATCAATGATATCAACGTGTACGTATGCATTTCATAGCATGTTATGTGTGCAGTCTACGTAATGGATGTATATCAGAGCATGTCAATATGATGAAGCATTCCCGAAGATCGGGTGTAAACGTAAATATTTATAACCATCCGAATCTTGTAACAATACACTTACTTTTCACCACTAAGCTGCCTCGTTAAGCGTGACGATCTCGATAAACGTGTCAACGAGCTATTTCCCAATCCTCGTGCCCCAAGGCTCCTAAAACATTAAATTTATTCCAGAATATCAATTTCCTATTTTCTCATAATTTCTACAATTTCTCATTTGCTTCGTTAGCCACCGAATGCTCCAGAAAACTTGCCCACGACGCAAGGATACGAATCTCACTCACCACTCTCTCAAACGTTGCCCTAATCTCCCAATCTATGAAGTAAAAATTTTCAATGAAAGGGGTTGCTCGATCGCGGCTATTTATAGCCGAAACTCGTCGCAAGTTGTCCCATCACGAGCGCCACGCGTCCTAGAAGGCCACTCTGACGACCATTTCTCCATTAATGCCCCCCTCTCCTCTGTACCCGGTTGCAGGCGTGGCCAGAGCATGGTCGGGCGCCTGCTCCGATTTTTTGCTGATTTTTTTAATATAATATACATATATACGTACATATGATTTTATCATATATAATATACATATATACACTCAACAGTATATAAAAAAATCCTAATTTTAATACATAATATAATTTCTGGTATTTAAATTATGATTAACTATGCAATAAATTTAACTATGATTAAACTTTATACTTTATGCAATATATAAATAAATTTAATTACAATAAATATACCTTACCCTATTAAATTTACCGATAAACACTAAAACTCTCCTAATTCTTTAGGGTCCAAAATTATGATTATTATTTACGGTGCCTTAGGGTATTACATTGTGTGTAAGTTCATGAACTATGGGGGAAATTATATTCAAATAGACTCAGTGTTTGAACTATGGGGGAAATTTTGTGTGTAATTTTGTTGCACAATCTCCAACCAGAGTTAATATTTTACACAATATTAACTAAGTTTTGACTGCAAAGAGAACGAGTATGACACTGCATCCGCATTAGTAAGATGCATTCTATGCTTGAGTTAATGAACTATGCTTGAGTACACCAATGATGCATTCTCTAAATGGTGCATTTGGGAGAAAGAGATAGAATGAAGATAGATTGGAAAGTGTTTTTTTTTAATAGGGAAAACAGTGATATAATGAAATAAAAATTATATATATTTTTACTTTTAAAAATAGATTGATTAAAAATTATATATTAACCAAAAATTATTACCAAACAAAAACACGTACACAACCAAAAAATAGTCAATTGTCAAATCATGAAGAAGTGTTTGAACAGGTTGTCAAACACTTGTTGAGTATAAGACAAAGTGAAGATGGGGAAATGATAAGATCACCAGATGCTACACATTCTCCTCCATCTCATCATCTTTCCAAACAGAGTTGATGTACTCGGGAAGGCAGAGGGATCCCACTCGGGGGAGCAATCGAGTTGGGGTCACTCAGTCATACCGAGTGATCCTTCGGGGTTGCTAATTTTTGAGCAAATCGCCCAATCCAACCAAGTGGCCCCCCTCTTATCAGCCGAATGACCTCCGAAAATCTTAGAATGGGCCACGAGATTCTCGCCGAAAATATCGCGAGGCCTCTCTCTCTCCTCCGCTATAAATATGAGACCTTGCCTTCATCACAAGGTACGCAATTTTGAGTAATTGAAGTATAATTTTCCCATTTTCTCTCGAGATCTAACTTAAGCATCGGAGGGTTTGTGCGGGGACCCCCACCCGCGTCCTAACGGTGCTCTCCTTTTGTAGGCCACTCGGTCACCTAGGCCACTCATCACCTTCAGGTCAGTCGGTCACCTTGGCCACTCGTCACCCTCAGGTCACTCGGTCAACAAGGCCACTCGTCACCCTCAGGTCACTCGGTCACCTTGGCCACTCATCACCCTCAGGTCACTCGGTCAGTAAGGCCACTCGTCACCCTCAGGTCACTCGGTCGCCTTGGCCACTCGTCACCCTCAGGTCACTCGGTCAGCAAGGCCACTCGTCACCCTCAGGTCACTCGGTCACCTTGGCCACTCGTCACCCTCAGGTCACTCGGTCAGCAAGGCCACTCGTTGCCCTCAGGTCACTCGGTCACCTTGGCCACTCGTCACCCTCAGGTCACTCGGTCAACAAGGCCACTCGTCACCCTCAGGTCACTCGGTCGTTTTGGACCACCAAATCACTTTGGGCCACCAGATCATTTTAGGCCACCAGATCATTTAGCCACCAGATCATCAGCCCACCAAATCATCAGCCTTATTAGACCATCAGCTCTATCAGATCACTGGATCTGGACCACTACCATATTTGCTAGTCAAGATTCTCATAAGTGAAAGCACGACTCCCAAGACTCTTGTGTCTGACCGCAATTAGACCATCAGCCTATCAGATCACCGGTTTCTTTTGGCCCTCGATCCAATCCGCCCCAATATCTCAGCTGTAACCTGTGTTCCAGCCTATACCATTCGCTCAGTGGGATTTGGATATTCTGGGACCCTTCCCTCAAGCACCCAGGCAAAGAAAATTTTTAATAGTGGCTACCAACTATTTCACCAAATGGATTGAAGCTGAGGCATTGGCCACCATTACGGCACGAAAAGTAGAGGCAATGGTATGGAAAGACATTGTGTGCCGGTTTGGGATACCAAGAATTATCATTACAGATCATGGAAAGCAATTTGATTGTGACTCCTTTAGGAAATTTTATGATAACCTAGGGATTTAACTAAGATTCGCTTAAGTGGCGTACCCCCAAGCTAATGGAAAAGTTGAGGTCAGTAACAGAACCATATTGCATGGCCTGAAAACCCGACTTGAAGGAGCCAGGGGCACATGGGCTGACGAGCTACCCACCATTTTATGGGCTTACAGAACAACTAGTCGGGTCGCTACTGGAGAAACTCCGTTTAATCTGGTATATGGGACAGAGGCCATAATTCCCATTGAAATTTCAGCTAAGTCCCCAAGACTGATGGCATATGAGGAAGAGGACAGTGCGAGGAATTCTGAAGCATTGCGAGAAAATTTGGATCTGATTGAAGAGCAGAGGGATAACACAGCCATGAAGATAGTTGCATATCAGAGAAGAGTCGCCAGTTATTTCAATTCTCGGGTAAAGAATAGACCCATGAAAGAATGAGATCTAGTACTTCGACGATCTGTTGTAACCAACGCGCTAAGGGATGATGGAAAGTTACGAGCAAATTGGGAAGGGCCATACCGCATTCTAAAGCTGATTGGTCCCAACACTTGCATTTAACAAACTCTTTCAGGAGACACTATAGGGAAAACATGGAATTTGAACTATCTGAAGTTGTATACGAACAATGTACCTGAGAAAATATCTGCAATAATATAAGTCCTAAATGGGACCGTGGACGTAGGCACATTTGGTCGAACCACGTAAAAATGCTTGTGTGCACATGGTTGTCATTTTATTTACATCTATGGAAAAGGAACTCACACACGGTCAAGCCCGTTGCCCCGCCTATAGCCCGGCAACAAGGTAACATACGATCGAGCCCGTTGCACCGCCTATGGCCCGACAATGAGGTAAAATACAATCGAACCCGTCGCCTCGCCTATAGCCCGGCGAGGAGGTAAAATGCAATCACACTCGTTCCCCCGCTTACGGCCCGGCAATGAGGTAAAATACGCTCAAGCTCGCCATTCCGTGCATGATCCAGCAACGAAAGAAAAGTCCTGGCCTCATATCACTAAAGTCAGCAATAAAAGAATAAATCAAGTGGCAAAGAGCGGAGCGCATTGAGTAGGACAAAGACGAAAATACTCATTGATAAAGCAATAACTTTCCTTACAAAAAAAAAAAAAGAGGGAGCAATAACGAAAAGCAAACTACAATGAGGGTCTACTCGCGGGAGCAAGACTTGCGAGAGGAACACTTAGTAGACCCGAACGACACAACAGGAATCTCAGGAGACATTGTGGGAAGTTCCCCTTCCTCAAACTCTGCCGTATGAGGGACATCTTCAACAGCTACGCTAGGATCTTCTTTAGTAGCACTGGGGTCGACCGCTATGCCTTCTTCCCCACTATTGAAAGGAAACGGATTCCATGGGCCCGTCAGATTTTCCAAATCATCCACCAAGTAAGAATCCAAGTAAGAAGAATGACTCATAGGCTCATTCGGCTCATACTGACGCTAATCTACTTGATGAGACTCCTCAATCTCGGGAGTAAGAAAAAGTTCAGGAAAAGTCTCTCCCGGACGCTGAGATTCTATATGGGGGCGCGTGCCAAATAAAATCCATATTTCAGAAAACCTGAAGCATATTTCCCCTTCCTATCTTGGCAATCAGTTGAGAGATGATATTCCTTCACCGCCTCAGCTCGAATATCACGAGTATCCTTACAGCTTATCTTCAATTTTGCCAGGCATAGAGAGTGTTCCTGCAAAAGTGTTTCGTGCTTCGTCATCAATCCAACATTCTTGTGTTCTTCCTCTTTTAACTTAGAGCGTAAGTCTTGAATTTCTCCCTGAAGACCCGAGGTACCAGCAGTAACCTCGGACAGCCGATCACGCATACGCTCAATCTCTGCCTCCTCATTTCTCTTTCTGATCTCAGCCCGACGAGCGCGACCCTTTAACTCTTGGTGCTATTCACCCTAAGAAGTTTGGCGGTTCCTCTAGTCCAACATCTGGGCCTCTACTTGTTCACGATATGCCTTGTCCCTGGCATTGGAGGCAACGATCCCTTGGATCCCTTGTACCAGAAGCTGCTCTGCTTCATCCCTAGCCTGGGCTTAATTACTTCCAATAAATCGTCATTCATCTCGAGGGAGAATGGTAGAATAGATGAGACGAGCACCAATCTCGGGTTCAGTAATGGAGTCTGTCTCTAATACCCCAGGGGAAACTTCAAAATCCCGACCACTAAGCTTCGTACCATCCCCGAGAATCATAGTATGTCTCACCTCGCCCGGAAAGGGAAGTATAGGAGGTGGTCTCAATTATTTCTCGCCTTCAAGACGGCGAAGATCTTTCCTGTTAGGAATTACAGGGTGGTGACATTCTTCTTCCACCCGGGGCATGTCACCAACAAACCGAGAAGACGAGCTTTGCCCCCCTCGAGAATTGGGAGCAGGAGATGGAATGTCGACGGCCTCATTATGAGAGAGAGGAATGGATGATGGGCTTTCCGTATGAGAAGGAATTTCAGCACTCGAATGGTCACTTCTTGGACGACGTCGCCTTTCCACCCCAGTGGGAGAAACGCCAGTAGGCCTACGTGATCGAGGAGGGCGAGAACTTGTAGATCCCTCGGCACCATGCGCAGAAGTCCCAGTTATTGTCGCAACACGTGCCTCCTCTTCACGGTGGCGTCTACGCAACTCCATTAGCTACTCAATCCAACCATTTCTGCAAAAATCAATACAAAGCATTTAATGTGAAAAAATAATGTAATAATGGAAAAAGGAAGGCAATGGCGAAAGATATTCTACCCCCAGGAGTGTTTTCCTCTTGAGGATTGAAAGGAGGATGGGAAGATGATTCAGGCATTTCCATCTCCTCCTCCCCGACTCCTTCCATTTCTCGATTGGATAGCGTAGAAGATTGAGCAGGAGTAGTTGGCGTCACAACCCCCTAACCCGCGATTCTGAAATTTTCCAAAGTCAGGAGGCTCATCAACTCAACAGGACCTTGCGCTGTTAACATTTCTACTAGACGACGATACACTCCCCGAACTTCCTTGCATGGAGGAAACCCTTGGCTGGCATCCTGATGGTTCCAGTATAGAGGAGCATCCCAACTAGGCGGAGGTTCTATCACCACCCATCGCTCTTCAAACTGATTAATCTTGTTAGGAAGAGCGCTGAACAGCTCGAAGCCCAACACCTTCTGAAGTGTATAAAGGGCGCTGATGAGGAGAATGCCCTCGGTCCCATAATTACGCCAATGCCCCAGACGGATACCCAGTGGCGGTCAGGAGATACGTTTCCCAATAGGGAGTTTAGTCTGTGATCTTCTTGTTTAAATCTAGAAGATACATGGCAGACAAGCATCGCCACGTCAATCGAATAGGCACTCAGTAAAGAAATCTCCGAGGCCGTAGGAACAGGCTAACTCGCCGAAGGTCACGGAGGCAGCAGCTATCTCGAACTCCTCGGAGACGGATACTATTGCGAAATCCTTATCAGGAAGGTTCCGAAGAAGACGGAGGGGAGATCCTGAAGATCCCTCCATGATCCCTATCCCGAGAAAAGGTTAAAAGGGGAGGCGAGGTAAGAGAAAGGGGATTCCTTTTCTTTTCTGGAGCATATAGTTTGAGTAAATACACTTAATTCTCGATTGAGAGATATCTGACTTGATCGTCGGAGGTTGACCGGGGGAACAAGTCCCCGTCTCCATTACAGGTACCTCTGAAAAGGCAAGAAGGGAACGTGCGGCTACCACTTCATAAAATTAATCATCAATTGGCGCCCACCGTGGGGCCGACATTCTTCTCTTCTGTCTCTCCAGTGCAGCAGACAATCTTGCCCTTTTTTTTTTTTGCCTTGAATGGCAACCAGAAGACAGCCGTCTCGGGCCGCGAGGGGCAACCCCGTTCCAGAGCCGAGTCAGCAGAACCCTCCCCGAAGCCCGCCGGGGAGGGCTCGGAGTCCGGAGGGCCCTCCGCCTCCGCCTGATCGGATAACACTCCTGGAGGGTCAAGTGCAACGATTGACGGAGTTACTCATGGGCTTTCTAGATCGCCAGCATCAGCAAGCCCAGCATTCTCGGGCAGAAGAAAGGCACGAGCCCCCGAGAGAGGAGGAGTCCAATCGGCGGGATGAGAATCCGCAGAGGCCGGGACAAGATGATGGCCATGGCGAGGCGGCCGAGTCTTTTGACTTGTCGTTTGTGGAGCAGCGACAGGAAAGAAGATTGCGGCAGCTAGAGGAGGAGATGGATGCCCTAAAGCCGAAAACCGGAGAGGCTCACGGACCAAGGATAAATCAGCCCCTCAGCCTAGAGATCATGGTGGCCATACCACCAGAGCGTCTCCGCATCTCGGCCATTAAGCCTTACGCAGGGACCTCTGACCCGATGGATCACCTTGATCTCTTTACCTCTCACATGATGGTACAGGACGTCTCAGACGCGATGTGGTGTAGGGTTTTCTTGGCCACCCTGGAGGGGCATGCACGAGCTTGGTGCTGCATCACTTACCCTGCATTTGTCACTTTTTGTATTTTTCTTTCACTAATTCAGCTGATTTAGCAACTAATTATGTTTACAGATAGGATGAGGCGTTTAGACTCGCCAGTGCACGAGTGTGATTGTAGCAGAAAATTTATATGTAATTTTTCCGGGCAAGACCGGGTCGACTCACAGGGAGATTACTTATGGAAGGAGATAACCACACCAGTTCTTTTGATTAACGGAATAATGAAATGAGATCAAACTAAATGTGATATAACTGTAATCTGAAAATGGAGAGATCTTGGGTCAAGACAAATCTGGTGCCAAACCCAATTGATTCACCATATAGCTTTCTGTGATGTAACTAGCAGCTCAAATAGCTTGGGTTTTCAACCATTAAATGTACTACTGAGATGATGATAACTCTTTGTTCAAGCAACCTCCATACATGACATGGAGACTCTATGGTAAGAAGCTATCATAAATCAGTGTATAAATAATGTTTTGACAAAATAATTGCTCGGGGCTTGGGTATGAGAACGTTTCCAGGTCAAGCAGCCTCCATACATGGCATGGAGACTCTAAGTTAGGCGTACGAACCAATCCAAGCCTGAGGTTTTCGTTAATAATATTTCCCAAACTGCTTTTGCTTTTGTTACTTTGACATATGGAGTTCTGTTATATTGATTCATCAGTGGCTTTGGGCACCATCTTTGCCTTAACCCAAGAATCGAATTAGCCACACATCTTCATAGGAAGTGCACGACTAAAACTAATCTCTACAGATGAATACACAATTCGTAAAGGAAATAAACTGAGACAACAGATAAGAACTTGGTAAACTACTGCTGTATTGATTACTGAAACGAACTACAACTTGAAGCAGAAATTAAAATGGACTTGTAATACAGAGCTCAGAATTAGCAAGAACAACTAGTGTAACTGAAGTGCTATTCGCAAAGAAAGAAATACAGACAAGAACAAAAATAGGAGAAACAGACAAAAGGAAAGGAAAATCTCTACTTTCAAAATGATCTTCTTCTTTCTTGTATTGTTTTTCTTAGTATCTTCTGCACTCGTCAACCTCTGATTCCAAAGAATGTTGGTCCCTTTTTAAGCTTATGGCGCATGGAAGTGGGGACCATTTGTTGAAAAGTTGTTCAAAAAGTTGGTTGAATTTACCTTAGAGCCACCGCGTGTATTTGCGCATGTCAGAATTTTTGTTCGGCTGCTCATTCGAATGACTAGCAGAGACATTCGAATGCTTGCTGAGTTTCTTTTGGCTGATCGGCTCATTCGAATGAATTTTAGTCCTATTCGAATGAATTTCATGCTTTACTGTTCCTTACACGGCGATTTTCTCGATCATTCGAATGCAACAGTACTTTTATTCGAATGAATTTCTATTTTTTCTCTTGACTTCTTCATTGCATTCGGATGACTTGGAGAGCATTCGAATATGGAATTCCTTGGGTTGCTTCTTATTCGAATTACTCAGCCTTCATTCGAATAGATTTCCTTTCTTCTTCAACTTCATTCGAATGACTTGGCTTTTATTCGAATATGTCTTCACTGCTTCCAATCGATGTGCTCATCCGAATTTCTTCTCATGCTCGGCTCATTCGAATGACTTGGCTTTTATTCGAATATGTCTTCACTGCTTCCAATCGATGTGCTCATCCGAATTTCTTCTCATGCTCGGCTCATTCGAATGACTTGGCTTTTATTCGAATGTTTGAGTAGCTCTCTTCTGTTTTGCTTCATATTTGAATACCTTTGAAGACTCATTCGAATGGCTTTGACTTTCATTAGGACACCTTTATTTCTTGACTTTTTATTCCTCTTTCAATCATGCTTTTGGAGAGTATGAGTCATTCTTTCATCTCTTTTCCTTCTTTTGGGCTGCAACAAGCAATTTTGGAGATTTTAAGTCGATCAAATGGATTAGGAGGTAATAAAAACATAACAAATATTGCATTTTTTTAACATCAATCACTTGGTATTCAAATCGGGCTCATCATTCCATCGTAAGATTTGCGCAACTCCGAGGCAGCTTTCTAGCGCATTTTGCACCTCTCCGGAGACATCGAAGGTCCACTATGGCCTTGGTAAGTATGAAACAGAACCAAGGAGAGCCCTTGAAGGATTTCGTCTCACAATTTAATATGGAAGCCTTGAGCATAGAGAACTTTGACCATAGCGTAGCTATGGTGGCATTCCAGAACGACCTGAGGCCCGGCCCTTTCGCCCAATCATTAGCCAAAACGCCTCCAAGTACGTTCATGGACATATTGGGCCGAGCCACGAAGTACATAAATGCCGAGGAGGTCATGCAGGCTAAGAGGGCGGAGCATGTGGAAAAGAATGATAAAAAGAAGCATCCGAAGGAAAGGAAGAGTAACGACCGAAGGGAAAAACATCGTCCTCGGTGGGATTCGGGGGGCTTCACTCCTCTGAATGCCCCAAGGGCAGAGATCCTTGCTACTATTGAGGGTAAAGACTACTTGAAAAAGCCTCGACCGATGAAGGCACCATCCGACAAAAGGAACAGAAGTAAATACTGCCGTTTTCATCGGGATCATGGTCATGACACGGAGGAATGTCACCAATTAAAGGAGGAGATTCAGGAACTCATCAATCGGGGTTTCCTGAGGAGCTACGTGGCCAAAGCAGGTGATTCTCGGGGAAGGAAGGATCAACGGTCGCGATCGAGGAGCCCCCCTAAGAGGGACCGCACGGAGGATCGAAATCGGGCTCAGCGGGAGAGATCGCATCGAGGGGAAGACGATCATCCTCAGTCTCCAATATTCCATACACTCGCAGCAGGGGAGGTCCCGGTCATGAAGGGTGAAAAAGGTGGTGCCGTCCGGCTGAAAAGATCGAGGAGTGTGGATCCAATCTCTTTTTCAGATAGCGATCTCCTGGGATACCCGAATCGAAATGACCTGCTGGTGATAACAACTGAACTCGGGACGTGGGAGCTTCGGTGGATCCAGGGAGCTCTTCGAAAATCTTGTATCGGCAGGCCTTCTTAGGCATGGGGTATGAAATGACACAGTTGAGGGCAGCGAGGGTCCCTTTAGTGGGATTTGAGGTGAAGCTGTATATTCAGAAGGGATCATTCAGCTCCCATTGACGGTAGGGAGAGGTTCTCGAACTTCTCGAGTTATACTAGACATCCTGGTAGCAAACGTGCCTTCGGCTTACAACATGATTCTAGGAAGATCTGGTCTCAATGCCCTTCGAGCCATTCCAAGCACATATCATATGATGATGAAGTTTCCCACAGATAGGGGGACGGGCGAAGTGCGGGGAGATTTGCGCTTAGCCCGTGAATGTTACATGGCCTTTATAGGCATTGCGAAGGGTAAAGAAGCAGGGCCGCAAGGGGACGCTAACCCCCTGAAGGAGGTCAATTTTTTACTAGAAGGACCCGAAGATCCCAAAACAGCAGAGCGGGTGGATGAATTGGAAGAAGTACCTTTGGAAGAAGATTGCCCAAATCGATGCGTAAAAGTGAGTATGGAGTTAAAGGACCCGCTGAGGAGTCGGATAGTATCACTCTTTAGACAGTACGCAGACATCTTCGCATGGACAGCCCGGGACATGCCAGGACACATAGATTAGGGATCCGATCAGGCTTTCAGCCCGTCAGGCAGAAGAAGCTAAGCTTCGCCCCAGATAGAGCTCGGGCAATCGAGGAGGAGGTTGCAAAGTTGACAGAAGCGTGCCACATTCGAGAGGTGGATTATCCAGATTGGTTAGCAAATGTCGTGCTGGTTCCCAAAGGGCAGAGCAAGTGGAGACTTTGTATCGATTTCACCGATCTTAATAAAGCCTGCCCAAAGGATAGTTACCCACTCCCGAGGATTGACGCCCTAATTGATGGAACTGCTGGATGTTCACTCATGAGTTTCTTGGATGCTTTTCAGGGATATCACCAGATTCCGTTACACCCAGAGGACCAAGAGAAGACGACATTTATTACCAACAAGGCAACCTACTGCTACACTGTAATGCCTTTTGGTTTAAAGAACGCAGGAGCCACTTACCAACGCTTGGTAAATAAGCTTTTTCACCACCAGCTCGGGAGAAATATGGAGGCATACGTTGACGACATGCTGGTAAAAAGCCTGGTGGCTGAATGTCATCCGGAGGATCTGGAGGAGTGCTTCAAAACCCTTCATAAGTTCCATATGAAACTTAATCCTGTCAAATGTGCTTTCGGCGTTTCTGCAGGAAAGTTCCTGGGCTACATAGTACACCACTGAGGGATTGAGGTGAACCCTGCGAAGGTCAAAGCTATCATGGATATGCCAGCCCCGAGGAGTGTGAAAGAGGTACAGAGCCTTACGGGCAGGATGACAGCCCTCGGAAGATTCCTTTCTCGTTTGGCAGAAAAAGGCCTTCTTTTCTAGAAGGTCTTATCGAAAAAGGCCTTCCTTTCAGTTGTGGTTTGTCGGGTGAGTAATCCAGTCGATTATTTACCAGTGGCGCCCGTAAGTGGGAGCGGGTCGTTACAGTTGAAAAGTTGGAGGTGATGTGTAATTAAAATGTGTGTGTATATATATAAGCAGAGTCGCGAGCTTGCTGCCAATATTTCAAATTTTAAAATCAAATCAGAGGGGGGAAGAGAGCTCATGAGAGAGCAATGGCTGAGTGCTAGAACGGAGAGGGAAAAGTGAGATCGCGAGAGAGACAAGCTGGCCGGAGGCAGTGGTGTCGACAGGAGGCGGTTGCAGCGGCGTCGGCCATGGTAGCAGAGGTGGATATGGCTAGCGACGATGGCTGTAGTGGCCGACAGCCATGGATGTCGCAGAGCAACAGCGAGCGAAGGCCGGCGGTGGAAGCTGGGTCAACTGATGACGACGGAAGTCGGCAGCGACCAAGGTGTC
This sequence comes from Diospyros lotus, assembly GCF_014633365.1. Taxonomy (NCBI): domain Eukaryota; kingdom Viridiplantae; phylum Streptophyta; class Magnoliopsida; order Ericales; family Ebenaceae; genus Diospyros; species Diospyros lotus. The sequence goes on from NC_068341.1 coordinate 30,361,874, forward strand.
TGTCTGATGTATGGTTGGGTTTCTGTGTGTTTGCCTCTAGGTTCGACCGGGAAGGCAGTGATCCTAGAGGAACTTGAGGTTCAGGCTGGAGTTCATGCCGGGGCAAAGATCAGACTTCGAGCTAGGTAAAGGATGGCCCCATGTAGAGGTAGCCTTGTAAGTTGGTAAATATATTTGATAATATTTTTATAAAGCATTTGCATGTAGTGGTTATCTTGCGTGATGTGTGATCTAGTGGACCTATGGCCATATGGAGGACTAGTGTTGTGGGGGCTGATAGGTTGAAGCCTCAAACCTTAGTGGGTTGTGAGGATGAATGGGCCTAGCCTCATTTGCATGCATTTGTCATACATAAATTTAGTGACGGGGTCAACCCCATCGCTAAAAAAAATATTAAATAAAAAATTCAAATTTAGCGACGGGCTCAAACTCGTCACTAAAAAATAAAAAAAATAATTTAAATTTAGCGACAAGGTTAACCTTGTCGCTAAAAAATAAAAAAAAATTAAATAAAAAAATTAAAATTTAGCAACGGGGTCAATCCCGTCACTAAAAAATAAAAAAAAATAAATAAATAATTCAAATTTAGCGACGGGTTCAATTCTCTCGCTAAAAAATAAAAAAAAATTAAATAAATATTTCAAATTTAGCGATGGGTCAACCCCATTGCTAAAAAATAAAATAAATAAAATAAATAATTCAGATTTATCGATGGGGTCAACCCCGTCGCTAAAAGATTAAAAAAATTAAATAAAAAAATTAAAATTTAGCGACCAATTTGACCCAATCTCTAAAAAATAAAAATAATTAAAAAAAGTTAAAAATTTAATTAAAAATTTTACATTTAAACATATGATAATAATTTTTACTAACATTAATATTAGTAAAAATTAAACTAATAATTTTTTAAATATATTACAAATTAAAATCAAAATAAAAACATAATTTTTCACTACTAATATAATAATTAATAAAGTTTTATTTGAATTAATAATGAAATAAAATTAAAATTAAAATTAATATTCATGTCCCTTTACTAACATTAATATTAAAATTAATATCATTAAATAAGTTTGAGAAATTTTGGTGTATAAATATAATTCTGAAATATTTGAAAGAAAATACTATAAATATATTTTATTTACATCAATAAACAAGAAAACTTCCAGATCGGCTGGCTTGCGCATGAAACTTGGTCATGAGAGGTTCGGGGTTCAAATCCGATAGAGAGCTTGAGATAATAGCTAGGAGTAATATTCCAGTGCTACCACGTGGCTAGCAGATTTCCTAAAAAATAATTACAAAAATAAATTAAAAATTAGGGACGGGAATGCATGCGTTGCAAAAATACATTTTGCGACGGATAAAAATAAATTAAAAATCTATAAATAAGTGTAATTATTGAGTAATATGTTATCTTTTAGCGAAAGTGGTTAAATTAAATTATATTTTGAGTAATAACCATCTATAAAAATACATTTTGCGACGCAAAAAGTGGTTAAAGTAAATTAAAAATACATATATAAAAATAAATTTAACTTAAAAATATAAATAAATAAGTGTAATTAAAAATAAAAAAATTAAAATGACTGTACAAAAAATATGTAATAGTACATAAATAAAAATCTAGATGTGTCCTATATACGCATACATTTTTTAAAGATGTTGATCTTCATTATTGAGTAATATGTTATCCTTTAACGAATACCCATCTTTTTAAATGAATAATATGCGGATAAAATAAAAATAATATCTACGATATTCAGATGATACGTTTCACTTATTTTAAATTTCATCATTAACTATATGATGTCGCGTTATATAATTCAGGAATTTAGTAATGTTGCTGAAATTAACCTTTAACAAAATATTAATAAAATTTTAATGTGAAATTTATAAAATATTTAAATTAAATTTAAAATTTGATTTGAAAATACAAATTTTCATAGTTAAATATATAATTTATAAAAATTTCAATTAAATTCAAAATTAGTGAGGGAATATTCTGTTTTTAAGTTATAAATTAATAAAACCTGAAATTACAAATTAAAATTCAGAATGAGTATGCTAAAAAATATAATTTATTAATTGTAATATCATATATACTAAAAATATATATATTTAATATAATACTTTATTAATTGTAATATCATATATACTAAAAAATATATATTTAATTAGGTAACTCTATTTTTGATTATACACTCCAATTAATTGTATAATTGAGATGAATAATAATTTTTGATAATATTTTAAGTATTTTTAGTGAGAAGTATAAAAGCAAGACTACAAAATCTTTTTTGCTACTATATAATATCTATATTGTTTTATTCATTTGAATAATAATATAAAATTTTATTATTTAATAAATGAAATGATATTCAACTTTATCTCAAAGAGAGCACTTTTAAATAAATGATTATTCATTTTGTTTTCCTATTATGAGACTTATCCTATCCATAATATAGACTTTCTAATAATAATGTTAGATGATACAACCTCCTATAATACTTGTAGGGTTTATAGCACATGCTATTGCTAAGTAATATAAAAAAAAATGCTTCAATTAAAAGAGATAATTAATATGAGAATTAAACTTCTCACTTACAATATTTCTCAATTGATTGAAGACTTAGAAAAATAATAATAATAATGAATACAACAATAGCATGAGAAAAATTGTGTCAATTTAAAGCATGAGAGATAAAATATAAAAACTCGTAAGTTAGAATACTTGAACACTTGTAATTAATGATGCACTATCCAAATATTTATAGTTGATGGTTGAACTGTTGAAGACGGTTGAGCTGCATTAAATGCACTTGAAATAAATAATTACTCTTTAGTGTTTTATTTCTATTACTTTTTTTTCCTTATTTCTTTATCTTTTATACTTATTTTTTTAATTAATGTGAAGTCGTAAAATCAAATATCTATAAAAGAACTATATTAATTTTATTAGTTAAAAAAAATATATTAATTTTAAAAAATTTATTTTCCAGCAATGAACAATCACCCTACACTAATTCTCCATCTCTGATGGGTGACTGTCCGTCGCATATGATTGTTGATTTTAGTTTCCTCTCAAAAGACTTATCATTTTTAGTTTACAAAATATATGTAATTTTTAATTTAAATTAATTAGTAAAATATTTTATAAAATTATTATTATTTATAACATAAACATTATTAATCATTTAAAAAATAAAAAATATATTTTTATCTCTTCTTCTAGAATTAATAATAAATTTAAAAATTCTTAAAAAATATTTTATTTATTTTTTGGTCATTTTTTTTTAAATAATTTTAATTGATTTATATTTTTTAATTTTTTTTAATTTTTCTTCTCTCTTGATTGTAAAATATTTTTTTCCTGATTAGTTTAATATTGTAAAATTAAATAACTCTAAATTAATTATATTTTAAAGTAGTTAAAAAATATATATTTATTTTAAAATTAATATATTAATTTAAATTAATTAATTCAATTAATTGTAATTTAAATAATTGATTTGGGGTACCGAAATTAGCGATGGGCAGGTGCCCGTCGCTAATTTTGGGGCACCTGTTACCCCTTCTGCCCAATGCATATTGGGTAGAGGGGGGCAGGTGCCCGTTGCTAATTCTAGAGGGCACAAGCCCCCCGTCCCCTTTCCCCCCTCTCATCTTACACTTGCCCCCCTCCCCTTCCCTTTAAAGCTTCCCCTCCCCCTCTGTTCCTCTCCATCTCTTCTCTGCAATTTCTTCGTAAGTGTTTTGCTCCTAATTTCATTTTCTCAGTGTTTTGCTTTATCTCTCATCCGTTCCTCGGTGTCTCACTCTCACTCTCATTGAAATCGTGAAAGTGGTTTTATTTTGGTGTGATTTATATTCGAAGCTCATCAAGAATTGAAGGTATTTTTTATTTTTAGTTGTTAATTATTTGAGATTTAAATTACAATATTGAATGTTTCTTACATAATAGGTATTATTTGATTAATTTTTAAGTTGTAAATAGTTGTTAATGTTAATATTTCTCTTAATTGTTAATGTTAATATTTATTATAATATTAATTAACTATTATTTATTAATGTTAATATTGGTTAAGTAATGAATATAATCTGTTTATTTATATTTATTTATGTTATTTACGTTAAGTAGTAAATTACAATATTAAATGTTTATTATTGTTTATTTTATATTTATATTTTTTATATATTATATATATTATGATATATTCTATATAAATTATTATTATATATTATGTGATTTAAATAAACAAATTAAATTCAAAATAATATACAGTTAAAAAATTAGTGAGTGTGTTCAGTGGGCGGGGTGGGAGGAAATGAAATATAGAGGGGGGGTTAAATTAAAAATATGAGTTTAATATAAAAAAATATTATACTAAATAATTAGTGAAATGAATGAAAATAGGAGAAATCAATAAAAATAGGAGTTTTAACATAGGAAATTAAATAATTAGTGAAAGTTTTAACGCATAAATTAGTGAGAGTTTTAACACAAGAAAAATAAGAGTTTCTTCTCTTTGTGCCTTTTATACATTAGATTTTAGATTATAAAGAAGATCAGAAATGAATAAAAATAGGTAGATGATATTTTAAATGGAAAAAAATTGTAAATGAAAAAATATAAGAGTTTTTTGTAATTATTATTTTTAATATAAAAATAATTATTCAATCTAAAAATAGATATAAATTTTATACTGATTTTAAAAAAAATTATAAAAATTAAAATTTTTGAGTAAAATTTCGTTGGGAATTTTTTTTTTGTTTCTAAGTTAAAAATGATTTTTTTTTCATTTTTAATTTCATTGTGGATGAAACTACATTTTTTTGATATTTGTTAATATTAAAAAATATTCTAAAATATTTTTAAAATTATAGAAATGACTCAAAAAAAATTTGTGCAACCCCCAAAATGTTTTTGAGCATCAAAATTGAAACCTTACTCATTATATAAATAAAGTTTGTAACGGCTAAGCAAGATTTCTTATAAAATCTTTGATCGAAATTTTTAGAATTTTAGTAAAAATTTTTTATCTTTATCACAAAGGAGCTAGCTAGTATATCACAAGGGCAAAGAAAAAAGTAAAGAAAAATCATGATTTTAACCGGACTTTTCATGTATATTCATTACTTCTATATATATATATATATATATAGTCATGAAAAGAAATAAATGTTCTAAAAATGTTGTTTTCATATTTATGAACATATATTTATATATATCATCTAAATAATTTTTTTTTATAAATAATATATGTATATATTGACACATAGAATGAAGAATAAGAATAGGAGTTTTAATTTTTAATAATATATATATATTAGGTGATTTTGTTTAGTTTTTAAGTTCTTGATTAAGCCTGAAAGTTTAATCAATATTAATTGGGTAAATTAGAATTAAAGAGAAATCAAAATATTAAACATTAGAATTAAAGTGAAAATATTAAATGAGGTGGATTGTTGAATGTTTTAATTTAAAATTTATGATGTGATTTAATTTGTAGCTGAAAAATGATTTAATTTGTGATGTGATCATTCAATTCAATGCTCTAGCCTCTGGCACGACAAGCACTGGAATTAAATATGAAATATTCCATGTTAATCCCACTATAATTGCAATTGCTTGCACAAAATTCATAAATTAATTTATGTTTGGCATATTGACTGTGAGGGTTATGAGGTATCAAATTAATTTATCTCATACTCAACATTTTCAAATGCTAATGAATTGTGGGGCCAAAAATTAATGGCAAAGTTTGAAAAGTTATATAATTTTCTTACATGTCTCATGTTTTGGGATATATAAGATATATGGGGTTTAATTAATGTTAAATTTAATTTTAATTATTAAAAAATTATAATTAAATAATAAAAAGGGGTTGTTTAGGGGTTCAGTGGGTGGGTGGGGTGGGTGGGGGAGTGTTTTAATAATAAGTTTTAAATAAAATTTTAATTTTATATTTAGTATTAATTATAAATTTTTCATCTTATTAATATTAATAATATAGTTAAATAATTTTCGTAGGTAAAAATAAAATTATTTTGCACAATGGAGGTTTTAATGTATAATCTTAATAAAATTAGATAATAATATATAATTTTAATTAAATTAATAATAATCACAATTAGGGTTTTAAATGTTGGTTCACACTTGGGGGTTTGGTTAATTGTAAATTTGGAATAAAATTTAAATTTGTAAAATAATTTATGTTAAATTTTTATTAAGTTATTAATATTACTATAAATTTGGTTGTTAAATAATTTTTGTAGGGCCAAATCAATATTTTCTTAATTAATTTAGATATTTTGACTTTAATTTTAATTAAAATAAATATTCACAAAAAAAAAAATTGTGTATTAGTTTTGTTGTTAAGAATACAGCCTAATTTTTTAACTTATTTTTTTATTAAATCTCTTATTAGAAATTAAAAGAATTTAATTTTTTAATTTTATTAATTATATATTATAAATTAAAAATATTAAATATATGTTTTTTAATTTTTTAATAATAATTGGTAGGTTTCAAGATTTAAGCAGGGTTTAACTCTAGATTTAATGAAGACTAATCTTAACAAAATTATATATAATTGAAATAAATAAAAACTTGTGGTCTAGTCTAGTTTAATTGTAAAAAATCATTAGTTTAACGATAAATAATATGTTTAAATTGTTGTTTTATTTTTGTATATTTAGTTTCAATAGCTAACATTTATTAGTGATAAAATGATTTTTAACGAATTTTTTAAGAAATAGAATGGGGGTACTTAAGTTTGTGATAAAACTTAAGTGATGAAACTAACTCCCGGTATTTCAATCGCAAAATCTTAAGTTTGTAATAAAACCCAAATTCTATTTTCTTATTCTTATAGATTTTGATTTTCTAGATATTTTTATTGAATCCAAATGGAGGGTACTTTCTTATTTACATTTATGTATTAAAGTAAATGGAAGGTAAAATATAAATTAAACAAAATGAGGACATTTACTTAAACTAAAAAAATGTAAATATGTTATGATGTTTTGTATCAATCAAGTGTGCTTCTACATGTTATTAGCTAAGTGTTCTATTTTTTCTAAATGAATAGTCGATTGTGTGTATATGTTTGTCGACTATGCCTATGAATAGTCGACTATGTGCCTAAGGATAGTCGACTATACCTGAAAATAGTCGACTATGCTTGCATATTCTGTCGACTATGTATGGCTTCTGTCGACTATATTCTAATCTGTCGACTATGCTTGCATGTTTTGTCGACTATGTATGGCTTCTGTCGACTATGATAAGTGGTCTGTCGACTATGAATTTCCTTCTGTCGACTATGTATGCGTGTGATGTTATAAAATCTCTTTGTATTTTTGTATCTGTAGACAATGTGAAATGGTTTGTCGACTATTAGTTGATTTTGTTGAGCAATAGTCGACTATACTTTCTTGTCTGTTGACTATGTCTTAGTTTTACTTGAAAATATATTCAACTATCCATTATCTTCTGTCGACCATCTCTTTTTGCAGAAAGTTTCCAACGGCTATTTTTCAAATCCCAACAATCACAAACGGCTAGTTTCGGGCAAAGCTTTTGGGATGCCTATTTATACAAGTCATTGATGAACTTGAGGAGGCTAATGGATGGAAACGAGTTGATATAGAGATTACAAATGAGCTTTACAAGAGTTTGTGGTTGCCTTGTTATATTTTTCTATGCAAGGCTTCATTCTATCATTGTAAATCTATTCTTAAGCCTAGTTTTCATTCTGAGAGAACTTGTAACTAAGAGTATTAACTCTTAACTTCTCTCTTTCATTTGTATCGTTGTTATTTTCCTAACTTGTGTAGCTAGATGGCCCATTTGAGTGGGAGGTTGTAATTCTTAGTCTCGGACTAAAGGACCTACTTGGTTTAAGTAGGGGGTTTTAGTGGATGGTTTGAAAAATCCTTAGTAAGGAATTAAGCTAGTGGATTAGGTTTGGATTAAGCCAAACCACTATAAATCTTTTGTGTTCTTCTCTTATGCTTGTGTTATTTAGTTTGTTTATCATTGCTAGCATTTCCATCAAAATGATTTCAAAGTTCTATCAAGTTTTTAAAATAACTAATTCACCCCCCCTCTTGGTGAGGCCTCTTCCACTTTTGAGCCTTGTACTCAGCCTCCTCACATTATATGGTAAGGGCCTGCAACCAAGATTGGAGATTTATCACATCTGACTCTAGCTATCAGATCCTACCATTGTAGGCCTGTTCATCCTCTTTCACTTCCAAGACTCGTCCTTTTAGTGAGTGGCTTATACCTCGGCACAGGATAGAAGGGTTTGATTCATGGTGTTAGCCATGACCGTGCCTTGAGTACCATGTCAAATGAGAAAAGTAGGATGATACTGAAAGTAAAGCAATATCGCTACGGGGCAAGCAACGTAGTTCAAAAATTTTTGAACCTTACCTCGATCCCAGTGATTGGATCAAAGTTAAAGTCAAATCATTCACATACAAATAAAATAAATCTAATCTTTAGATTTTTGAGTCGTTCGTGGATTCGAGCCATCCAAGCGTCCGGCCTCTAACTTGTGATGCGTGGCACGTGTTTGTTGGTAAGGAAAGCGGAATAGGAGTGCTAGCTCCTTCTCCTTTTTGCGGCTTGTGTATGGACAGAAAAGAACGCCCACATTTCAAATCGATGACAAAAAGAAACGGGGAAGAGTGAACGGTAATTTTTTTTCAACTCTTGAAAAACTATACCAAAATAATCATTAGTTTGGGCAATCCATAAAGGGGTATTTATAGAGTTACATCCTAGGGTTTCTTAAATCCTAATGGATTGGTCTAGCCCATTAATCATAGTTCAACTAGAATCTTAAATGGGCTTATTCTAGTCCAACTAAAAATATAATTAGTGGCTCAAATCCATTTATAAAATATTTTACCCAAATCTAATTCAAGTCCAAATATTTATTATTTAATATTTGTTCCAAATCTAATTTAGCCTAAATATAATATTTAATATTTGGCCCAAATCTAATTTAGTCCAAATATAATATTTAATTTAATATTTGGCCCAAATCCAATTTAGTTCAAATATTAACTTAAGCCCAAATATATATTATTTTCTATTTGCCACTCTAACAAATATAAAATTATTAAATTAGAAACTCCTTTCTAATTTAATCAATTGCCATTTTAGGAAACTCTTTCTTTTATGACGACCCCTCGTCATATCAACGTCATTACGTTTATTTGTTCTTTTTCCATGAGAACCTACAACGGCCATAACTTCTTGCCGAAATGTCCCACTTAATCATACGTCCACTCTCCTAGTTTAAGCCAGGGACCGTGCCTATTGCGCATAACTCATTAGGCTTCTGAATATGTTAGCAATGTGTCGGTACGAACACATAAGATAAGATTGGCCTCTAACAAGGCGTCATGTCTACCCAATTATTCAAAAGGATTCATAATCCGCAAATAACCTTTCACGAGCATGGTTACCATGTAATACGATCCTCTCGTCAATGTATCTTATGTGATCTCAAGTCTGGTAATATGTTGCTTGATTATGATTACATGAATTTTTCTTCGGTCATCCAGATATCTTCACTTAATAGAAAGTGAATCAATAACTCCTTATTGATCTCTCTCACCATGGCCATGGATTTAAAGTGAATATCCACTGAAGGCGCTTTAGATACATCATCATTTATCAAGGGATAGACAAGTCCCATCTTGGTTATGCACCCATCTCCATAAGCCTCACGATATGTCCAACGATCGTCCACATGCATACCGGTCTTCTTATGAGATGACCGTGACAACCTTAGGTCCAAGGATTAGTTACACCCATCTCGTATGAGAATACCATCAACATATAACCAAAATGGATTCTCATGGTGAGTCATGTACAGTGACACGTTCTTCAATATTGGTCACCTATGTACTTGTCTAGGCATTCCAATACCTATGGGTGTGAGACCCCCATTACTATCACATAGCAAAAACATAACACATACAAGTCTTACCGCAATTGTCAATATCCATTCTTGACATTGCTACAACTTGGGACATTTAATGATGTCTTGAAACTGTGATGCATCATCTCACATCTTTATAGATTAATCATAGTATACATCATATGGACTTCTATCTAGTTTCATCCAGTCATTACAATAATAACAAGAAACTAATAGAACGACTTCTTTGTGAGATTAAATAACTCCTTATTCAATAATAAACATGATTACAATTGTCAGTGTACAACATGCCCAATCCGATTGGGTCTAGAGCACCTACACTAACAAATACTTAATATATGAAAGGCGTAAAAGAAATTTAACTCAAAATAAAGGCAAATGAGGAACTTACAATGATGAGGTAGCACTCGAACTCATCCATGTCCTGGAGAGATTCCTAAAATACGGGTGAAGGCATAGATTAGGCAAGAGTCGACACCGAGCACATCCACGATGTTAGTATCAAGCACTCCAGGGAATAAACGAAAATTCTCTCCTCAAAAATAAAGGCTATCCAGGTTGATCCCTCCCCAATGAGGCTGGGGAAGTTCCAGTAGCATGGGAGTTATCCCATGGAGCCTTTGCTCTGCATGTAATGTTTGACAGTCAACTTGCTAAGGGTTGGTAACAAACTGGCAAAACTAACCATGGCCACTCATCAGAATGGAATCAATAACCTCCTAGTCTATGCATGAAGTGACCTCCACCTTCGGGATAGCGGGCTATGCCATAGGAGGCTCAGGGGGTGTCTTACGACCAAAATCAATTGACATAGTGGATCGAGCCCATCTAGGTGATGGAGTCAGCTCAGCGACACACGCTATAGATTGAGCTTGTACGGGTGCTGGGCTATACTCAAGCAAAGTAGATGGACCTGCCTCTTGGTGATGACTTCTTCTCATCTTCCTCTACTACAGACCCCCACTCGTCTCTCCTTCTTCTTCTTCTTCTTCTTCTTCTTGAGGTGAAGGGGTAGGAAACTTAGGAGGGGGAGAGGAAACCTCGGGCTAAACAGGATAAGGTAGAGGATGCAGGGCCGTTACAATATCTTTAGCTACCCCTTTACATTAACCTCATAAAACTTCTCATGTCTACAAAAAGAAAAATGCTCACAGTTATATCTCGAAAAAAGCATAAATAGAGACAAACACAATAAAAAGAAATCCACGACTAAAGATAAAAAGTTGGGAGGAGAAAAAGAAAAGGCGCAGTTGGGAGATCCAAACCCTCAGGAAGTGGCTGCTCATGTAAGAGGGTGGCCCCTTCTTCTTTCAAAACGCAAGTTACAGAAGGAGCCGGGGGCCACTAGGGCGACATAGAAGGTCCCCAACGCCTCAAAGGCTCTCTCGTATAGAGAAACCAGCCAACCCTTCTCAATTGGTCCTCAGAGAGAAGGTCTAGGAGGCTCATTAGACCTCTATGTAGGAGTTAGGCTATGTTGCTTTTAAGGTGCTTCCTAAGTTTCATAATCGGCTCCATGAGAATCGGTTTTTCCATGAGAACCACCGTGATCATCTGTTGCTTTGGCATTCCACGCATCCTCAATATGGACCATGGTACCCAATTCTACTCTGGAGCATTTTGGGTATTTTGTCAGCGATGCGGGATCAGTTTGAGGATGGCATCTATGGTTTACCTATAGGTTAATGGGCAAGATGAGGCTAGCAACAAGACTATTTTGCACAGATTGAAGACTTTCCTGGAAAAAGCCAAAGGTACGTGGGTTAATGAGTTGCCCAGCATCTTATGGGATTATCGAATAACTAGCCGAGTGTATATAGGAGAGACCCCATTTAACCTGGTGTATGGGACTAAAGCCCTTATTCTAGTAGAAGTGAACCTGTAATCACCAAGGGTTATAGTCTTTCATGAAGGGGAAAATTTTGATCAATTGTGGGGGGGAATTTAGACCTATTAAACGAACTGAGAGACATAACATTTGTTCGATTGGCAACATGGTTCGTCACTAGCCACTTCAAGAGAGGAACCTTGTGCTCAAAAAGTCGACAATCACTAATACCCTCCGAGACAAAGTGAGGTTCAGACCAAATTGAGAAAGACCCTACAAGATTCAAAGAATGTTGGGACCCAACACATGCATACTACTGACGCTGTAGGGGGAGACACTAGCCAAGACATGGAACCCAATGCATCTGAAAAAATACTTCCACGTGTTAGAACAGGTAGGTTCTATGGCACACACCAAGAGGGGGGGTGAATTGGTTATTTTAAAAACTTAAATGATAGAACATCAATATAAAAACTTTTTGATACAGATTGAGGATTTAGAGTTTTAAAGCGTAAACCATAAAAATGACAAATGAACAAAGATAAATATGAGAACCGAGGAGGAATAATGAAATACTTGGAAAGATAAATATATCAAAGAACACAAGCATAAGAAAACACAAGGATTTATAGTGGTTCGGCTTAACCAAGCCTAATCCACTACCTTAGCTCCTCACTAAGGATTTTTTTAAACCATCCACTAAAACCCCCTACTTAAACCAAGTAGGTCCTCTAGTCCAAGACTAGGAATTACAACCTCTTGCTTATACAAGCAAGCCCTCTAGCACCTAGCTAGGAATTACAGCCACTTGCTTTAACGAGCAAGTCTTCTAGCACAAAGCTAGGAAAATAAGAGTGATACAAATGTAAACGAGATGCTAAGAGTGGGCACTCTTAGTTACAAGTTCTCTCACAATAAAAACAAGGCTTGAATGAATTAATACAAGTTAAAATCAAAGCCTTGAAGAGAGAAAAAATTGAAGCACAATCACTGTAAATACAAACGAGTAACAGTAAGCTCAAATCAATTCATTCTCGTCCATTTGCCTTCTCTTGATCTCCTTGATATGTATATATAAGCTTCCCACAAGATTGAAGAGAAATGAAGCCGTTTGTGACCGTTGGAAAATGAGAAACTAGCCGTTGGAGATTGAAAAACTAGCCGTTGTAAGTTTCTGTGAAACACATAGTCGACAGATCAAATAGGTTAGTCGACTATTTTATCAAATAAAACTAGCCATAGTCGACAGACAGAAAATCATAGTCGACTATCTTATAACACAAAAATCCCATAGTCGACAGATACATATGCATAGTCGACTATTGCAAAAATGTGAAGAAAATTTTGAATTTACAGAACAAAAATAGTCAACAGATGAAATAGCATAGTCGACTATCCTTTCACAATAGTCGACAGACACAAAAATAGTCGACAGATGCAAGATATAGTCGGCAGATTGAAGAAGCATAGTCGACTATCCTTATGCATAGTCGACAGATTGAAGCACACAGTCGACAGATGAAGAAGATTTTCAACAGAATGAATTTTGAAAACATTACAACATATTTACATGTCCTCATTTTGTTTAATTTATATTTTACCTTCCATTTACTTTAATACATAAATGTAAATAAGAAAGTACCCCCCATTTGGATTCAATAAAAATATCTAAAAAATCAAAATCCATAAGAATAAAAAAGTAGAATTTGGATTTTAGTAGGAACTTAGGATTTTGCAATTTTATCACCTCCAAGATATACACTTTTCATCTCTTGAAAAATTCGTTAAAAATCATTTTATCACTAATGAATGTTAGTTATTGAATTACCGGGAGTTAGTTTTCTAAAAAGAAACCATTTTCATATATGTCTCCTTATAAGGTGCTAGGCTTCTAGACTTAGAAAAATATTGAAGCGTTATCAAAACGAGTTTCGAGACATGATGCATGAACTAAAGGATTTTTCATACTATTAAGTTTCAAACCAAAACCTTTCATGCATGTTTCAAAATATGAAAGCTTATTCTGAAGAATGAGATTAACATAAATGATTTTTCATACTTAAGATTGAATTTTCATCAAACACATTTATGTTCAAGTTGGTCTTTTGCCTTAGAACAATTTTAGCTCTATGTTGACCAACGACTTCAAAGCTAATTTGAAAATCGTTTTAGGAGATTCTTTTAAGACTAAAAACTTGACTTTGCAAATCTCTAACTAAAATAGAAAATCATAAATCTTTTGGTTTTCATTTTAACAATGCACTTGAAATTGATTTTTGTTGAAAACCACCACCTTGATTCATGACTTAGGGATTTAATAACATATGTTTTTCATCATCAAAACTAAGCACAAGGGTAGAACATCACCACGCTTCCTTTTGATTTTAGTCTTTTGTTGTTTATGTAATGTTACATCCCCCATGAATAAAATATACACCCTTTGTATTCTTGTGGACATAGGCAAACTATAAATCAAACTACATAAAATGTCTTGTGTGTATGTCTGTGTAATACACAAGATTTTGTAAAGTTTATATATTTGAGGAAATAGAAATTTCCTTAGGGTTCGGGGGCGAAATCATAATTTTGAAATTCGAGTAAAAGTGTAGTTTTTGAAACATTTGGGGTAAGAGTGAAATCTTTGAAATGTTCGGGTCAGGGTACGATAACACAAAGGCCAAAGTATAATAGTACAAAACTTCGGGCCACTGTATAATTGTTGAAAACTCGTAACTGGGTGATTATAGAAATCAACCAACATAATGGGCCATTTGGAGTAATGATGAGTCACACAAACCAAGGCATGAGGTTACGGGGCATGTGGCAATCAACCATTGGCCACTTAGAAGTCATGATGATGCCTCATAAATGACCCTGAGGTAGTGACATGTGGATAGCCTGGGATTTCAAGAGAGTTCAAGTTTAATTGAGAGGGTTTGAGGAGAGGAATCTATTCTTGAGAGAGAGGATAAAATTATGCAAAAAGAATGAGTGAAATTGATAAAGAAACGAGGGAGAAACGGGCTTCACCGGAGTTTTCAAAGTTTTTCTAGATTCTGGGCCAAAACTATTGGAAAATAGTGAGGTAAGTTCGATTAAAGTTTATATTCCAGTAGAGGGGAGAGAGAGGAGCATGTAGGAAAAAATGGGAGTTGAATCAGAGCTAAAACGAGGGAGATATGGCTGAAAAATTGAAAGGTTATCACTCATCGTCGGAGAAGATGGTGGCATGTGCAATACATGTGCCGGAGAAGGGCTGCGCGTGTAGACACATGGCCGGTCTTCTTAGGGCATGTGAGAGCGCATGGGACCTCCTTTTTACTTGTAAATTTCCATAAAATTAGTATAAATTATTTAGAACAAGTTTTTATAAAAATATTTGGGTTTTGATTTACAGAAATACGTATTTTCTACAAAAAAAACCTAAACCGACAAGCGTGAAAGTACATCGAAAAGGTAAAAAGTCAAGGTGAGTAGTTCTTACATACTTTTGTGACATATCGAACATTTGTTGATTCATTCGCATGTGGTATGTGGCCTACATAACATTTGTTTCTTTGAAATTGCATTGCATCTCTATTTGTCATGCATCTTGGCATTTGTGGCTAGTTGGTGGGTTGTCATGTGTGATCTACCACGGGGGCCTGTGTGTAATACCCGAAGTTTTTTTAGCCATTGTTGTTCAAGAAGTAAAGCATTTCCTTGGAAGTCGAAGGATACGGTTGACACATGTGAAGTTCTTGGGTAATCGCCGAGGAACAAATGAAGGATTTTCTGAAAGATCATGGAGACTACTGCGAGGGGATATCATCTTAAGGGATTTTGGAAAGGTTTAAGGAAGTCTAGGGCTCAAGTGTCATAAGTACAAAGAAGTTTTGGGCTAAGGAGTTATTTTAGAGAAACCTAAAAAATCTTGTAACTAATTGGTTAAGAGAACCAAATGAGCTAAATTATGGTTAGGAAAGTAATCATGAGCAATGATGGGGAATCTTGAAAATCAAATTAAGCATGTGGTGGCACATATCTAAATGGACACTTGTTGCAAGGGTATGAAATGGCACAAATCTCTAGGGATACGTTGCGCGATCCTACGAAAGCAATGATTACCTACCTTATCCAAGCGACACATGGCACACCCAGATTGGCCGAGGATGCCTATAAATATTAAGCCTTTAGAAGGGACATTCTCACCATTAAATAAGAGGAAAAGGAAGTGAGTTTGAGAGGAAAACTTCTGCCCAAAAATAGAGTGGAAAAACACTTTGCTGGAAAGATCAGGCCACCACCATAAAAGGAGCCAAATAGCATTAAAATAGCAAGGTAATTCTAGTTTCTTTCATTAGTTCGATAAAAAATTGAATAAGGGTCACTTGGGTTCAAAAGGGGGTCAAATTGGAGTTCAGACGAGGGAGAATGGGCCAAAAAAATAGCAAGCGGTCAAAACAAGAGGGGCGGCACGTGCAGCTCACGCGCCACCTGCCTGCTGTGAATGTAATGCGTGGGGGCCCTTCCCCCAGCACGTGTGGGGCCCTCCTGGCAAAAAATTTTGTAGATATGGTCCTTAAATTTATTCCTAGGACCCTATGTAAAAATATTATAGGTTTGAGTTACGAAAGTATGTTATTTTTGCAGGAAAAACATTCATGATCCCTGTGAACAATGCCTTAACGCTTCCAAACCAGCAAGGTGAGTGCTTCTTGCATCTTTATGCTACATACTGAACATTTTGTCTTCACACGGGTAAGGGTGATTACTTGCATAAGCATGTCTTTCCTTTAAACCAAGCATTTTCTCTTTCTTTGCCATGCATCACTTGGTATGTGTGGCTAGTTGAAGTTAGGATCTCATGTTAGACTAGTGAAAATTAATGGTAATGTGAGAACATGATTGATTAGCAAGGGTGATTGCAACACCTCAGCGTTACTTCCACACAGGTGGTTTCATGTCATTTTGCATAACTCATTAACATGCATGCTTTCTCTTCTTGATGCACTCACTTAGATATAATTGTCTAACTTGGGTGTCTCATACCCTTGGAACATTCAACATTCCAGGTGGGTTAGTCGTGATAGGTGCCCCAGAGTCGAGCTAAAGGAAAGGAAATGAAGTGATTCTTGGATAGCTAGCTTCTTTACGTTTTTATTGTAAAAACGTTTTATTGTGGCTTAGTGTGAGTTTTAATTGTTATAAAAAGGGAGTCTAAATGATCCCTGGATCCCCATTTTGTTTAAGAGGTTGTCAGGTTGTTTTTACATTAAAATCATATAGTGGGAGCCTTGGTTGTCTAGCTTATGGATTTTTAAAAGCTTTCAGGTTTGATCCTTTGCTTTCGTCAGCAAAGGCTTCCATAAACGCCCTTGATAATCTTATGGACGCTAGCATCATCATGCATCTTTGTATACGTGTATGGAGAAAAGAAAAGTGGGGCATTACAGTTGGTATCAAAGATGGATTTACGTAACTCGATTTAGTTTCCTTACATGATTGACTTTGAGGATGTTTTTGGTTAAATACAGGAAATAGACCCCAATGTAGTTGAGCATCAAAACCAGCGCATTATCATGGGATGGTGGACCATGCAACTAGGGAGAGTGTACATGATTCCCGGAGATGCCTTAGGGGATTTTCTTAATGCTATGTCACCTACCATCCTAGAGCTTCCATCGGACGTAGTGGTGCCACATCTTGTAAGACTTCAAATAGCCTACTTGGTTTCCTTACTCACCCCCGAGTGGAAAGATGCAGGCAATCATCTCATTATTCATGAGGTTCACCCTAATTTTATAGCTTTCATGAATCGCCTACGTGAGGTGGAGGTCCTCATAGCTGATCAGGTCATACTCGTACTTGAGGAGGTACCCATACAGGAGCTCGAGGGACGTGCCCTGACACCCCCATCTAGGTCCGAGGATGAAGAGTGCTTTTGGTTGGAGGTGTAGGAAGACAATTTTGGTTCATGTAAATTTTGGATATGTATATTAGGGAAGTGGAATAGTGGCGGATATAGCTTATACATATGTATACGTAGAATAGCGATAGTGGCAGATATGGCTTATATATATGTATACTTAGAATAGCAAAGTAGGAAGGCCGTGGTAAGGATATGAACTGCTATGTATGCATAAATAAAAAGCAGTGATGTAATATACAAGATGTTATAGTCGTACTAATCTTGATGGTTTGTGGTGACATGTTATGTAAAACATAAGGAAGAAGGAAGCCAAAGGAATAACACCTAGACTTGATGAGTAAGTGGATTAAGGCAAGAAAGAGTAAGTTGGTCATTACGTAGGTTAAAACCACTTTATTGCCATAACTAAGAAGCATATTGGATTTTTGGAGGTAATTTTGGTTTGATGTATAGAGACCTAATTATTGCTTCCTGGAACTTGATGGTTATTATTGCTTAGAAATTGGTGGTTATTGTTCTTAGAAGTTGATGATTGTTACTTTCCAAAAAAAAAAAAAAAAAGAATAAGTGATGGTTATTGCTTTTGGGGATGTGATGTTTTTTATCATTTGGAGATTTGTTGATTGCTACTCTTTAGGAATTTGATGGACTAGGACCAACTGAATTTTGTTGATAAGGAAACCTTGAGTAATGGTTTGTGAAGTGAACAAGTGATTGTAGGTGAAGGATTAGGAACCTTGAGGATTTTGGACAAACTGACTTGGTAAATTGTTGATGTTGTAGGAATTTTGGGGTTGTATTGTAAGCCTAAAGGCCCTGAGTATGTAACAAGAACCCTAAGAGGTTGTTATAATATGGAATTTGGGACTTAGGGATTTGCATGCTTGATAATGGCTTTATAAGAATGGGTATGGATAGGTGGGTGATTATCATATAGAAGGTTAGGACGTGTGGTTGCGTGCTTTATTCTATTAACTAGGTGTATATCTTTGGGAGAATATGTTTATAAATTGTTTTTAAAATTTCTTGTAAATGGTTTCAGATGGTAAATACTCGTCGAACCAGGAACCCTAGGAGCGAAAACAACGTTCAAGAGGAGGAGATGCAGGACCTCCATAAGGAAGGGATGGAGACGCCTCAAGGTAACCCACTACTAGAAAGGAACCAAGAAGGAGGAACTCGAATGAATCAAATGGAACGGGTCTTGGAAAATATGGTCACCCTTATGTGAGGAGCGCAACCAGCAGGTCAAGTTATCCCCCAAAATCCTAATGTTAGCGACAGGTTCCAGCGGTTAAACCTGCTTATTTTTTGAGGAAAGGCAGGGACTGACCCCTGTGAAAGTGAGTTTTGGCTGGAGCAGATTGAAAAGATCTTTGACTTTATTGGTTGTGAGGAGGAGAACGAAGTTGGTTGTGCAACATTCATGCTTCGTGATGAAGCTAACCAATGGTGGAAAATAATGCAGAGAACCCTGCAAGGTCTTGAAGGATAAAGTATGCCAGTTACTACGTGGGTGCAGTTTAAGGAACTTTTTAAAAAGAAATACTTTCCCTTATGTAAGAAAATGGAGAAAGGATGAGAGTTCATGAATCTAAAACAAGCTTGAGACATGTCTATCTCCCAATACGAGGATCACTTCACAAGGCTAATCAAGTATATGCCTATATACAACCTGAACGAGGAAGCCAAAGCGCAGAAGTTCATTGGGGGACTGAAGTGGAAGATTCAACTGGCCTTAAGCTCCTTGGGGACACGCACCTATGCAGAAGTGGTGCCGCAAGCCTTGACAGTAGAAAGCAACCTTTAGTGAATGGAGACTTTGGGAACAGAGTTTTATGGGCCCGAGGAAGGAAGGTTGGGAAGAAAGCATAACTTGGGGACTCGAGGAAGAAAGTTTAAGACCAAAGGTATGTGCTCGAAATGTTAGAAATATCATCTAGGGAAACCCTGTAGGATAGGAACCCAGGGATGTTATTCTTGTGGAGGAATTGGCCACGTGGCTCAGGATTGCCCAAAGGGGACCGTGTGTTTCACTTGCCAGAAGCCTGGTCATATCTCTCGCGACTGCCTTAAGAAGAAAGGTATTGTTCAACTTAAGGTAAATAAAGGAAGCATGGAGCCGTAGTGGGGACGCGTGTTCAGTTTGACAAGAGAAGACACCAGTGCCAACCCGTCGATAATACAAGGTACAATGATCTTTCTTGATACGCCGGTGCAAGTATTGATAGACCCAAGGTCTACTCATTCATTTGTATCGCATGCATTGGCACATTGTTTAGAATTGGAAATTGGAGAACTAGGGGGTCCCATGATAGTATCTACCCCTTTTGGAAGACAAGTAAAAACATATACAGGCTATGGGGATGGACAAATCGTATTGGGGAATAATGAGTTTCCAGTCGAACTTACGTCCCTGGATATCCTGGATTTTGACATAATCTTGGGGATGGATTTTTTGACTAAATATAATGCGAAAATTAACTGCCAAGCAAAGATAATTAAGTTACAAGCAGATGATGGGACTTGGGAGAAGTTTCAAGGGCAAAACAGGAGTGGGAGAATCAAATGGATAACATCCCTTAAAGCTGTTAGGATGTTAGAAAAAGGAGCATATGGCTACCTAGCTTGTGTACAGGAGGATAACAAAAAGGTTGAGCTTGGGGAAGTGGCCATAGTAAGAGAATTCTCTAATGTATTTCCTGAGGACTTACCTAGATTACCCCCTCACTAAGGAATTGAGCTTGCCATAGATGTCCTACCAGGGACAGACCCTATATCAATACCTCCTTATATAATGGCCCTAGTAGAATTAAGAGAATTGAAAAGTCAGTTGTAAGACCTTTTGGACAAGGGTTTTATCCAACCTAGCATGTCACCTTGGGGAGCACCTATATTGTTTGTCAAGAAAAAAGAAGGGAGTTTAAGGATGTGCATAAATTACCGCCAATTGAATAAGGTTACTATAAAAAACAAGTATCCGCTCCCTAGAATTGATGAGTTGTTTGACCAGTTACAAGGTGCTAAGGTATTCTCGAAGATAGATTTGAGGTCGGGCTACTACCAGTTGTGAATTAGGAAGGAAGATGTATCAAAAACTGCCTTTAGATCTCGTTATGGACACTATGAGTACTTGGTGATGTCGTTTGGGTTAACTAACTCACCAATAGCCTTTATGGACTTAATGAATAGGATATTCAGGCCATACTTAGACCAGTTTGTGATTATGTTTATTGATGATATTCTAATATATTCAACTAGTAGGGAGGAACATGAGCAACACCTGGAAACAGTCCTAAAGACGTTACGGGAGCATAGACTATATGCCAAATTTTGTAAATGTGAGTTTTGGTTAACCCAAATAGCTTTTCTGGGCCATGTCATATCAGAGGAAGGAATAGCGGTGGATCCTTCAAAGGTTGAAACAATAAGAAACTGGGAGCAACCTAAGACTGTGTCTGAGATACGTAGCTTTTTGGGGCTAGCGGGTTATTATAGAAAATATGTTGAAAGATTTTCTCATATCGCTTTACCACTTACCCAGTTAACGAGAAAATGAGTTAAGTTTGAATGGAATATGGCGTGTGAGCATAGTTTTAATAAACTCAAAAAGAGACTAACCTTTATACCCATTTTAGCTATATTATGTGGGATAGGAGGATTCGTAGTTTATACTGATGTCTCAAAAACTGGCTTGGGGTGTGTACTCATTCAGAACGAAAGGGTGGTGGCATATGGGTCTTGGTAATTGAAAAATCACGAGCAACACTATCCTACCCATGATTTGAAGTTGGCTGCAGTCGTGTTTGCCTTGAAACTTTGGCGGCACTATTTGTATGGGGAAAAGTTTGAGATCTTCACAGATCATAAGAGCTTGCGGTATTTATTTTCACATAGGGATTTGAATATGAGGCAATGACGATGGATGAAGTTCTTAAAGGATTATGATTGTACGATCCAATACCACCCTGGGAAGGCAAATGTTGTGGCTTATGCGTTAAGTAGGGAAAGACCTGCTTTGGTGGCTAATTTGATGGCCCGGGAGTGGGGACTGGTGGAGGCTTTAAGCCAATTATCAGTGGGCGCTATTCCTAAAAGAACGTCTGTCTACGTTGCTAGTCTAGTGGTTAATTCCCATCTGGTGGAACAGATCCGGCAAGCTACTTTGGAAGACTCGAGGGTGAAGTTGTGGGTGGATGACCGGGGAAGGGTCAAAAACCCTGATTTCAGTTTTTCTGATGGTATATTACGGTTCATGGACCGAATCTATGTGCCTAGGGTCAAGGAATTGAGGCAAACCATTATGGGAGAGGCGCACCGAGCCAAATATACTATCCACCCTGGTGCTACCAAAATGTACAGGGACTTGAGAAATTTGTACTGGTGGTCGGGAATGAAGAAAGACATAGCTCGTCACATGAGTCAATGTGACACCTGTCAAAGGATAAATGTTGGTCCCTTAGGGTATGGCCGCTCAAGAGGAGGGGTGAATTGAGTGATTAAAATTTTTCTCAATTCTAATAAATATTCTTGATTGATGATTTTATTGAAAAATATATATTTGATAAATATAATAAATTATATTTGAGATTAATAATAAATGTAAGCCACAAGATATAAGAAAAATAAATAATATGAAGCACAACACAATTTATAGTGGTTCGGTGTTTCCACACACACCTAATCCACTCTCTCAAGATTTAACCACCCTTGGGGTTCCACTAAATCAAGATCACCAAGGTTTCCACACTAGCTCACCTTGGAAACTAGATATACACCTAGATTATAATGGGTTCTAGGCAACCACTTAAATGTTACAAATAATTTGTCCACACTTGGACACAAATAAGCAATTAAGAACAAATTATACAAGGCAATAGTATTTAAATAAATAAATTTGTAATCACAAATGGAGAAGTTTGGATTTGTCGTAGAAGACTTGAAAAACTTTTCTCCTCTTGCCTTGTGGCTCTTCGGTGGATGAACAATGAATCTTTGAGAGCCTTTGAATACTTGAAAATTAGCTTGAGAGTTTTTGAGAGATTTGAATGTCCAATATGTGCAATGGATATTCAAAAAATGAGTTTGGGGGGTATTTATAAGCATTTTAGCCACTAAAGAAAGGGTTAATATGAAATTTGAAATTCAAAAAATGTTTAGACTTTATCAAACAAAAAGAAAACATGTCATACCTTTAATTTAAAATAAATTTACTTTTTGCTTAAGAAATCAAGATTTAAAAATTCAAATATATGCTTTTGAGACATAAATGATTAAAACAAGAAAACATGTCTAAAAGCAATATCCTTTAATTCAAAATAAATTTAATTTTTGCATAAGTAAGAGAAAATATGTTTAAAACCAATTCTCTTTAATTCAAAATAAATTTACTTTTTGTATGAGAAAGAGAAAACATGTCTAAAAGTAATTCTCTTTTAATTTAAAATAAATATATTTTTTGCATAAGTAATAAAGCATTTATCAATAAATAAAAATTCAAACATAAACTTTTGAGACATAAATGATCAAAAGTAGAAAACATGTCTAAAGACAATTCACCTTTAATTCAAAATAAATTTACTCTTTGTACCCACTTTTAATTCAAAATAAATTTATTTTTTATATGAGAAAGAAATACATTTATATCATAAAAATACTTTTGTTAATTATCAAAACTTAATTAATATGAGCAAGTTGGCTCAGCAATAAAGATCTAACATCAAAAGCCTATTGGGAAGCTGTAACCTCTAGATATTCTTGAATGGAAGTGGGAGCATATCACTATGGATTTTGTTACGAGTTTGCCAAGAGGACCTACAGGAAATGATGCAATATGGGTAATAATGGATAGACTAACAAAGTCCGCTCATTTTCTTCCCATGAAAGTAGGGTAACCAGCAAATTAGCCTAACTGTATATAAAAGAGATAATCAGACTGCATGGAACTCCAGTGAATATAGTATCCGATAGGGATTTGAGATTCACTTCTTGATTTTGGGAGAGTTTGCAAAAATGTTTGGGGACCCAATTACGACTAAGTACAACATATCATCCCCAAATAGACGGACAGTCAGAATGGACAATTCAGATTATGAAAGACATGTTGTGAGCCTGTGTGATTGAGTTTTCAAAAGGATGGGAGGAGCACATACCCCTAATTGAGTTTGCATATAATAACAGTTATCACAATAGTATTAGTATGGCTCCATACGAAGCCCTCTATAGTTGAAGGTGCAGAACACCTCTATGTTGGACCGAGGTGGGAGAAAATCAGCTTTTGGGACCTGAAATGTTGCCACAAACTAACGAAAAGATTAAAGTGATTCAGGAGAAGATTATGCCAGCCCAAAGTCGATAAATGTCATTTGCCAATAATCGGAGGAGGGATTTGGAATTTCAAACTGGAGATAAGGCATACTTGAAGATCTTACACTAGGGGAAGAAACAAGGAAAGTTAAACCCATGCTATGTTGGGTCATATGAGCTTTTGGAACGTATTGGGCCAATAACATATCGGTTGGCACTACCCCCATAAATGTTTGATGTACACGATGTGTTCCATGTGTCTCATCTACGGAAGTGCGAACCCGATCCTTCCCAAAAAATTCCAGAAGAAACGGTTGACTATAAGAGAACTTGACCTATCCCAAGGAACCCATTGAAATCTTGGACTAGAAAAAGAAGGTGTTAAGAAGCAAGGTGATACCACTAGTGAAAGTGTTGTGGAAACACCATAACATTGAAGAAGCCACTTGGGAGAGAGAAGAAGAAATGTAGCAAAAGTTCCCATACCTCTTCAACCATATGGAGACCTAAGGGTTGTATTTCGAGGACGAAATCTTTTTTTTAAGGGGGGAGGATGTAATACCAGAATTTTTTTTAGGCATTGTTGTTCAAGAAGTAAAGCATTTCCCTGGAAGTCGAAGGATACGGTTGATACATGTGAAGTTCCTGGGTAATCGCCGAGGAACAAATGAAGGATTTTCTAAAAGATCATGGAGACTACCATGAGGGGGCATCATATTAAGGAATTTTGGAAAGGTTTAAGGAAGTCTAGGGCTCAAGTGTCATAAGTACAAAGAAGTTTTGGGCTAAGGTGTTATTTAAGAGAAACCTAAAATATCTTGTAACTAATTGCTTGAGAGAACCAAATGAGCTAACTTATGGTTAGGAAAGTAATCATGAGCAATGATGGGGAATCTTGAAAATCAAATTAAGTATGTGGTGGCACATATCTCAATGGACACTTGTCGCAAGGGTATGAAATGGCACAAATCTCTAGGAACACGTGGCGCGATCTTACCAAAGCAATGATTACATACCTTATCCAAGCAACACATGGCACACCCGGATTGGCTGAGGATGCCTATAAATATTAAGCCTTTGGAAGGAACATTCTCACCATTAAACAGGAGGAAAGGAAGTGAGTTTGAGAGGAAAAATTCTGCCCAAAAATAAAGTGGAACAACACTTCATCAAAAAGATAAGGCCACCACGGTAAAAGGAACCAAATAGCATTAAAAAAGCAAGTTAATTCTATTTTCTTTCATTAGTTCAATAGAGAATTGAATAAGGGTCACGTGAGTTCAAATGAGGGTCAAATCGAAGTCCAGACGAGGGAGAATGGGCTAAAACAACAGCAAGCAGTCAAAACGAGAGGGGCGGCGTGTGCAACTCACGCGCCACCTGCTTGCTGCGAGTGCAACGCATAGGGGCCCTTCCCCCAGTGCATGTGGGGGTCCCCTGGCCCTAAATTTATTCCTATGACCCTATGTAAAAATATTTTAGGTTTGAGTTACGAAAGCATGTTATTTTTGCAGAAAAACATTCCCGAACCCTGTGAACAGTGCCTTAACGCTTCCAAACCAGCAAGATGAGTGCTTCTTGCATCTTTATGCTACATACCGAATATTTTGTCTTCACACGGGTAAGGGTGATTACTTGCATAAGCATGACTTTCCTTTAAACCAAGCATTTTTTATTTCTTTGTCATGCATCACTTGGTGTGTGTGGCTACTTGAAGTCAAGATCTCATGTTAGACTGGTGAAAATTCATGGAGATGTGAGAACATGATTGATTAGCGGGGGTGATTGCAACACCTCGGCGTCACTTCCACAGAGGCGGTTTCATGTCATTTTACATAACTCATTAACATGCATGCTTTCTTTTCTTGATGCACTCACTTAGATATAACTGTCTAACTTGGGTGTCTCATACCCCTGAAACATTCAACGTTCTAGGTGGGTTAGTCGTGACAGGTGCCCCAGAGTTGAGCCAAAGGAAATGAAAGGAAGTGGTCCTCGGATAACTAGCTTCTTTACATTTTAATTGTAAAAGCGTTATACTGTGGCTTTAGTGTGAGTTTTAATTATTGTAAAAAGGGGATCTAAATGATCCCTAGATCCCCATTTTGTTTAAGGGGTTGTCAAGTTGTTTTTACATTAAAAGCATAGTGGGAGCCTTGGTTGTCTAGCTTATGGATTTTTAAAAGCTTTCAGGTTCGATCCTTTGCTTCCGTCAACAAAGGCTTCCATAAACGCCCTTGATAATCTTATGGATGCTAGCATCATCATGCATCTTTGTATACGTGTATGGAGAAAAGAAAAGTGGGGCGTTACGTTATGTAAGGGGGCTGACCACGTGGGCCTATGCAAGAGTGCTACCTCATGCCTGTGTATGGGCCTTTCCTGAACCATCTCACTTAGATGTAACTATATAATTTGGGTGTTTCATACCCCTAAAACATTCATTGTTCTAGGTATATCGAATATGCTAGGTACCCCAAAGACAAGTAAGATGAAAGCAAAGAAGTGGTCGAAGCTTAATTTGATTTTTTGTTGTTCATGTACTACGAATCCTTGTATAAAGAAAAGTTATTGTAACCTTTAGGTTTTTTTGTCTATTTCTATATTAGACATTGTGTAAAGAGGCTATTATTATGGGTTTTCATTACAATGAGGTTGTATACCACGATTGTACTTGTATCATAGTTGTGTAAACAGGGGTTACAGTAAGGCTTGGGTTTATCATTGTTCTATTGAGGGTTGTGTGTCGTAATTACTATGTACTGTGGACGTTGTATAAGGAAGCTACCATGATTAGGGATTATTTGTTATCTTTTTAGGACGTATGTTACTATTGTACTTGTGTTAAAGATTTTATAGCGAAAATCCTTATTATCTAGCTTTAGCTAGCTTTCAGGTTCGATTATTCGCTTCCGTTGGTAAGAATTTTCATAACTCACACGTGGGATATTAGCTTGAATTTAGCATCATTGTGTATTGAAAAGTGGGGCGTTATAGTTATGACTCTTATGCAGGTACCACAAACCAATGTAGCTTTTTCAAGGGCTATACGATACGCCATCTTAACAATTTGTAAGACCAACTAGCCTCAAAACTGCTAGTCTGACAGTGGGGGAAGGTCACCCAGTAACTATTTGGTGTCAAATCTACAAACTAACTCTGATTCCCTATTGTGTTCCGATGTTGTACCATGAGACTAACATGGATGCTCTGTTAAAGTCGGGAACCAAGCCCTCGGGCTAACCCCAACTCCTTGCATATATTCGATGCTAAGTTTCCTAGCAAACTTGGACACCTGGTCGTAATCTGAAGCAAAGCCCTTTAGTTAAATCTCTAATGTGAACAAACTCGAGGATAGAAAGCAAAAGAGGGCACCTTTCTACAACAGCCCAATGTTAGGCCTGTGAGTTAACTCAAATTCCCTGTTGTGATTCGGGGCCATAGCTTGAGACTAATCTAGATCCCTCGTTGCAGTTTAGTGCCAAGCCCTAGGTTAACCTTGACTCTATGTGTAGATCCCAGGCTAAGTCTCTTGGCAAATCTGAACATGCATCATTAAAACATCCATGTAAAATAATAAGTATTATCTAACATGCATCATTGAAACATCTATGGAAAAAGTATGTGAAAGGAAATTTTTCAGGAAAAAAGTACATTCATTCATTACACAAAAGGGGTTAACCATCCATTGAAACAACAAATTCATCGAAACAAAAAGCAGTGTATGAAAATTACATGTTTAAGAAATCAAAAAGTACATCTACTAGTCTAATCAACTAGTGATGGAGGGAAATGCACCAAATGGTCTAGAAGCGGACTCAGAGAAACGCTTTCAAGCATCTCTTCGTGTGCCTCGTGCAGGCCTTGCTCAATCTCATGGAAAGCCTTAATTACCCAGGAGGATTCAGTAGGTTCTGGCATGTAAGGGCTCCATGAGCCATAGAAATTAGTCAACTCATCTGTCAACGAGGTGTCAGATACTCGTCTGGGCTGAGGAGGTCTAGGTCGTACATCTGCCAGTCAAGAAGAGTAAATGAGGCGGCTTTGGAAAATACCATTTCTGAGAATGACTCCCCGGAATGCCTAGAAGAAACAAAGGAATAAGTTGAATGATGAGATCACCATCCTTTCCCAGCATAGTATGAAAAAGCCAACAAATTAAGCCCAGCCATTGGTGTAATACCCAAGAATTTTGGGTTATTATTTTATTGAAAAAATGGAAATTCAGGGAAGATTGGTATCTAAAAAGCCCGAAAAATTTATCAAATCAGCCACAGGGACTACCCTGAAGCTTAAATGTCTAATAAAATAGGAATGCCTCTAACGAGCATGTCGAGGTATGATTTTTAGCACTGAAAGAAATCGAATCAGAAACCATTTTCGGTACAGTTATGGATCAAGCTAAAAAATAAAATTGTTATAGGAGACTCCCGAAAAGATAACGGAAGCCCTAGTAAGCTTTGATTCATCAAGTAGAACAACCCTTCAGTGGTTTCAAAAAGAAACGAAAGGGTTTACGGCCAAAATGAAGAATCGGTTCTAAGTGTAATTTTCCAAAATTGCCCGAGAGAAGTAAAAAAGACATTTGTTTTTTGGATTTTCGGGGCAGAAATGAAAGGATTAAGACTTGAGGGACTCAATGGAAATTATGAAAAGTTCAGAGGCTTTGTGGTAAGCATAAGAGACAAAATAGTTGGGGGGCAAAAGTGTGATGAAGTAAAAAATTGGGCAATGGGAAATCGACCAAACCACTATCAGTCCCCGACCGCCAATTTCAACCACGACAAACATGAGAAGGGTGGTCGGGGAAGCCTTTGGGTAGTGTTTGGGTTGACAATAGCCACGGGGGTAGCTGGATTTTTGAGTTTGTTGAAGCTCTGTAAATCGAGATTGTGGTCAGGTGAAAGTGTTTCCAGGGCGATCTATAGGAGGTAGAGACGTCTAAGGCAATGGATTAAGCAGCCAAGGGCATTTCGAGGGTCGGTTTTGGCTATAAATAGGGGTTGAAGTGGCAAAAAAATTAGAGAATTGAAGCTCAAATCAGAGGCATTTTAGGTCGAATCGAGTAGCAAGGATAGAGGGCTTTTGATCCTTGAGAGTAGTAAAAAATTTCTGGAAAGTTTAGTGATAAAAGGAGTAGAAACAAACGAGATCTGAAGCTTCGCTAGAGCCCTAGAAGGACGATCTGGCCGAGACTTCGAGCTGCCGGTTGAGTAACTTTCGACCTTCCTTTCGAGCCATTTCAAGTACCATTGTGATCGACTTGGCCTATACTTTATCTAGATGCAAAAATTCGAAATCGTCGATGTACCGGCTCTAGAGAAGATGATCGGCGCTTGAAGCTCACGCTCCAGTCTCACTCTCACTTTCACGCGCAGGCACGTGGGGCCTTGGTATTTTCTGTAATTCTTTTTAATATTCCTAGAAAATTATTTTAGGATTTATTACATAAAAATATTTGGAAAAATATTGATGTAGGTATTTATTTTGGATTGCTAGAGAAAATAATTGGAGAAAAATAGAGAAAAAGGTAAGAAAAATATGGAAAATATGTTTTAATGATTATTTAAGTAAATATCTTTGATAGGGTGCTTTGGGACTTGAGGTGAAGTAGTTGGTGTGAATTTTGAGTTTGGCACGAAAATTGAGGCAGGTGCATGCTTTTAGAGGTATATCAAACTTTGTGAAAGGTGAGTGGTTTTGTCTCAAGAGTTTATAAATGACATGATTACTTAAATTATGCATGATATTTATGGAAGTTACGATCATCTTGTCATATTTGTTCATATACTATTGCATGGGAAGTCGTGATTTTCACATGGCACGATATTATTGGCATATTAATACTCATGCATAGGATTGGGATGTCACCCTGATAGTTTAGCCGTAATTCTCTAAGGGCAATTGATGGAAAAAAGCTAGGATTATTCTGCAAAAGGGTTGAGATTCTGCCTAGGGTTCCGTACCGGGCAAGTGATCCAGGAAAGTTACACTAGGGTATCTATTTATACATGTTCATGCATCATTCATTCATTCATGATTATTTTAACCATCTCTTAGAAGATTTCATCTTCTAATATTGGATTATGTCCCTGGAACATTTCATATTCCAGGCGAGGCAAGTGGTCGGAAAGGCAAGGGGGTGATCGAGGTATGAACGAGACGAAAATTGTGTGGGTCTCATGCTGGGCTAGGACCATCTATTTCATTCGGCTGTATTGTTTAGGTTTCAATAGTATTTGTAATGATATGTTAGGTGAACGATGTGTATGAACCCATGTATGTTATGTTTTCGAGGTTCCTTAAAGGTTCTAATCTTGCTTCTGCTTATGTTTAAGTATATCATGCCTTTGCTATGTTGGGAGTGTTAATCTTAAAGAGATGTGTTGAGGATTTTATTGTGATTCGTATTTGATGTATGAAAAAAAAAAAAAAATCCTAGCATATAATATAACGCCCTTGAAAGGCGAGGTGTTAAAGTTGGTATCAAAGCAAAACTTTATTTGGAGACTTAGGAGAGATCATTAGGAATCTATGAACCTGAGATTTAGAAAAACTTAGATTAAGAAATCTGATCGATTTTTTATATGTTAAAAGGAAGGAGACTACCTTGAGCAATTCTGGGTGACTAACTAGATCAATCGATGGGCGGACAACGAACCAATGATGGAAGACGTCTTCAGTTGCCTAGATATTCTTGAAGGCATATTAAGAGATGTGCCACCGAGCAATTTTGTGCGACCAAGCCTGATGCATGCCCAGGTGAATTTTCTTATAAATCACTTGGAAGGGGTTTGGAGAGACCTAGCTGAAGGACTTCGCCTTCAAGGCAATTACGCTTCCTTATACTTCTATTGTCAACAATTTTACGACCATGTCTCTAACATGTACGAAGGAATTGTAGTGGAACGAGAAGAAATGTCTGACTCAGATGGAGATTGGGACGACATCGAGGCAGTCGAAACCGATATGATGGGTGCTAGCTACCTTAGCTCAGATGATGAGGAGGAACGACTCATGTCAGCCCCAATCAGGGAATCAAGGAACGAAAAGAAAAGTTGCTTCGACACTTGCAGTACGATGATGAGGATAAAGTGAATTGTGCCACTTCTATGCTGGAGGAAGAAGCGGGAAGATGGTGGCA
Source organism: Diospyros lotus (assembly GCF_014633365.1). Taxonomy (NCBI): domain Eukaryota; kingdom Viridiplantae; phylum Streptophyta; class Magnoliopsida; order Ericales; family Ebenaceae; genus Diospyros; species Diospyros lotus. The sequence goes on from NC_068341.1 coordinate 30,393,028, forward strand.
GACAGCAGAGCGAGCTTTGCGACGATCCTGCTCAAGGCAAGGATCGGAATCCGACAAGACTCCGGTAATGACCTAGGAGGCATTCAAGAAAGCCTTCAACGACAAGTATTTCCCTCTTAGCTAAAGGCAGGAAAAGAGCTGTGAATTTGCAAACCTAAAACAGACTGAGGAAATGTCGGTGGCTCAATACGACACCAAATTCAACCAACTCATCAAGTACGTGCCAATGTATGATGCCGATGAATGGTAAAAGGCACCGAAGTTTTTGTTAGGACTTTGAGTAGAGCTGCTACAAGCCTTAAGCACTTGGTCTATTGACTCTTATGAAGAAGCCTTGAGCAGAGCCTTGACGATAGAGAGGAACCTCCTGGAAGTGAAGCTAATTAGGTCTGAAGAAATGAAAAGGGACTTGGAGCAGAAATCGAAAAATAAAAATCCCCAAAGCAGTAGGCAATGCCCCAAGTGCAAGAAGAGTCATCCGGGGAGAAAATGCTTGGCAGGGATGTCTAACTATTACTCATGCGGAGAGCGAGGACACATAAGTAGAAACTATTGCAAGGGAAAAGAAATGCCTCTAGGGAAAGGCCCAATGAAAGTGGTGTGTTTTCAGTGCGAGGAACCGGGACACTACGCAAGGAACTGTCCAAAAAGGCCAAGAATTAGGCAAACAGAGGGACCAACTGAAAAGAAGGGAGAGGCTTGTGGGACTCGTCTACAACCTCACAAAGGAAGATGTGGGGAAAGATCTGACAGACGTACAAGGTACGTTCTTTATATCAGAAACCCTTGTGCATGCATTGATAGACCCTGGGTCAACGCATTCATTTATGTCATATGCACTGGCTGGGAGTTTGGGAGGAGAAACCAAACCTATGAAACCTTCGATAATAATTTCGACGCCTATGGGTAAAAGTGCAAGGTCCTCAAAAGTGATAGAAGAATGTGAAATTAGCTTAAGTGACGCTCGATTCCAGGTTGATCTAATTTTGCTGGAAGTATACGACTTCGACATAATCTTAGGAATGTACTTCATGTCTAGATATGATGCCAGTATAGATTGTTGAAGAAAAATAATGACCATAAAGAAACCCGAAGAGGGGTGGGTCAAATTTCGGGGGCATGGTGACCCCAAGAATGGAAAAATGATTTCGGCCGGGAAAGCAGAAAAGTTGATAAGCCAAAGAGCTCTTAGATGTATAGCTTATGCTCGGTTGGAAGAGAAAGAAGCACTAGAGCTCAATGAGGTGAGGATAGTACGAGAATATGAGGACATGTTTCCAGAAGAATAACTAGGACTACCACCACCTCGAGAGATCGAGTTCTCGGTTGAGCTAGTGCCAGGAATCCAACCGATATCAATCCACCATATCGGATGGCTCTGGTAGAAATGAAGGAATTAAGAAGTCAGCTTCAGGAACTGATTGATAAGGGGTTTATTAGGTTAAGCACATCGTTGTAGGGTGCGCCAATGCTATTTATAAAAAAGAACGACGAAAGTTTGAGAATGTGCATTAACTATCATCAACTGAATAAAGCCACAGTAAAGAATAAGTATCCACTTCTGAGGATCGATGAGCTGTTCGATCAGCTGTAAGGAGCAAAGATATTTTCAAACATTGACTCGAGGTCTGGACACTATCAGTTGAGGATTAAGCTGAACGATGTTTCAAAAATGATTTCGGTCAAGGTATGGCCATTTTGAGTATTTTGTGATGCCATTTTGGTTAACGAATGCTCCAACGGCATTTATGGACCTCATGAACAGGGCATTCAGACCCTATTTAGATCAGTTCGTGATCGTGTTTATAGATGATATATTAATATATTCCTCGAATGAGAGTGATCATGAAGAGCACTTAAGGGTGGTGCTAGGAACTCACAGGAAACATCAGTTGTACACTAAGTTCTCGAAGTGCGAGTTCTGGTTATCCCAAGTTGTGTTTCTTGGGCACGTGATCTTTGCCAAAGGAATCTCGGTAGATCCAACAAAAATTAAGGCTGTTCAGTGATGAAAGCAGCCAACAAGCATGTCAGAGGTGCAAAGCTTTTTGGGATTAGCAAGCTACTATCGAAGATTTGTGGAGGGATTTTCAAAAATAGCCGCATCTATACTGATGCTCATACGAAAAGAGGTCAAGTTCGAATAGACTGCCAAGTGCGAAGAAAGTTTTCAGGAGCTTAAGAACAGATTAACTACAGCACCTATTTTAGCAATGCTAGGTGGGCCTGGAGGATTCGTTGTGTATACGGATGCCTCTAAGATAGGTCTGGGTTGCATGCTAATGCAACATGGTCGAGTGATCGCATATGGATCACGATAGTTAAAGAGGCATGAAGTAAACTACTCGACTCATGATCTGGAATTGGCGGCCGTGATATATGCTCTAAAACTATGGAGACACTACCTGTATGGTAAAACCTTTGAGGTGTTCATAGACCACAAGAGCCTGAAATATGTGTTCTTGCAAAAGGAGTTGAACCTTAGGCAGCGACGATGGATGGAGTTTCTTAAGGACTACGACTGCACGATATAATATCGCCTAGGGCGTGCCAATGTGGTGGCTAACACACTGAGTAGGAATATACCTATTTCTATAGCCGGGATGATGGCCTGTGAGTGGCAGATGTTGGAGGCTTTTAGCTAACTAACGGTGAGTGTAGTGTCGAAAGAATTATTCGTCCTTATCCCTGGCATGGTAGTTCGGCTGGATTTGGTGAACGAAATACGGGAGGCATATGTGGATGATAAGTGAATACGCTTATGGGTCGATGAACATGGCCAGCCTAAGAGATCTGATTTTGAAATGCATAATGGCATACTAAGTGTAACACCCCCTCTCCTAGAACTGCCCGAGAAGAAATGCTACAGGAAATAAAATAAAACTAACTGATAAACTGAAATCTGATACCATAAATAAATATCTCAATCAACTGTAATAAAACTCTAAGTCAACATAAACTGATAATCATAAACTCTGTCTAAGGGAAAATCCCTCAACTGAAATATAAACTAATACTAAACTGACAAACACAATAAACTAACAAACTCCCAGACATTTTTAATCTTGAGCAGCTCCATGTACACACACTACTGACCATTGCTGCTAAGCCCCACATCTGGTACTCCCCCACTAGAACCTGGAATGGTGAAGAGTACAAGGTGAGCTGCAAAGCTCAACAAATAATAAACTGCAAAGAATAACTGAAGCTGAATCGAGAAATATCGATACTTATAAAGATAATAACTATCCTTGTACTGAGAAATATAAGAATTACTGTAAGGTTGCATTTACAAGATATAATGCACATAACCTGTGAAATAAATGCAAGTATGCAACTTTGGCTCATAGGCCCACATAACTGTAATACATACTTGACTAATCTGAATCCTGCAAACATAAAAGTTATAAGCACGTATTTTGGGCAACATGCCCCTAGCCCCTTGGTGGCTACCAGGCGGGCAACTCATAAACTGATCTGTAACTGAAACTGATCTGATGGGATCCCCGCGGACAAGCCACATGGCGCGCATAATGCAATGCTCATATAAATGTTGGCACACGATATGTAGTGCTCCATATAAAGTCATGCTCGATGCTCATACCAATATGTATGCACACAATCTCACGAAATAATGATGATCATGTTATAACTTCACACAAAAGTATAAAATGCACAAGCAGTTATTGGAATCCAAATATTATGCGTGTTTTTCCTTAAAATACCAAATTTATTTATATTTATTTATTTATTCTGAGGGTGCAACATAAAAACTTCCCAGGGGGTCACCTATCCTATCATTACTCCCACCTGAGCACACTTAACTTTGGAGTTCTTACATTATTGGTTGCCAAAAGGAATGCAATGTATGGAAAATTTGGTGTGAGTAACTTGCACCTTACTGCCATTCGAATGTCTCCAAAATTCATTCGAATGAATTTGAAGGAACTAAAGCATTTGAACAGGGAAACTCATTCGAATGCTAGATGATGCAAAGCAAAGGCTTACTTGGATCTTTCAAGGACTCTTTCGAATGACAAAAAAAACTCATTCGAATGACACACTGAAAACCTTAAGAACATATTCGAATGACAAAAAAACTCATTCGAATGACACACTGAAAACCTTAAGAACACATTTGAGTGATACGATAACACTGAGAACTCATTCGAATACCACAAAAACTCATTCGAATGTCTGAAAACTCATACAAAATACAGCTTACGATAACAAAGACCACATCTTGAATCAAAAACTTAACATTACTACACCATTCCGAAAGAAATCTTGGGAGAAAAATCCCAATTGATATAGAATAATATCAAGATGAATTAACAATCGTATTGGGAAGGAAACGCTTGCGAGAAAGTTATGCATAGTTTATCAAAACTCACTGTACACTAATATATTACATTTATATATATATAAACATACTGTTTGATCAATCTGAAAACTCAAATAAAGAGTTAGTGAAACTGAGACTAATACTGAAACATGATCTCGTAAGAATGGTTTACCGAGATAGATACTTGCCCACGACTTCACTGTTATACGCATACATATATATATTTACGTATTTGCTTACTGATGTAAAACAGAAACTTAATGAAGCTATTGAATAATCTGAAAATGTACTCACAAGAACCTGTAATGGAAGGGATTACAGGGAAGATATTTACCTTGATAATTCTGAGCGACTCCACAATTACAATGCAAAACTCGCACGAAAATCCTCATGGACTGCAATCTTGAACTCTCTATTGCAACCTTCTCAACTCTATGTTCTTCACGGCATGAAGAAAAACTATGTGCTATGAATCTATACATACAATGGAAAGGCAGCCCTAAAGCCCACATCTCTTTCTCCTTATACAACTAAGAGACTTCTCAATCCTTCTCCTTCTCACGTATGAACTCCCACTCTCCCTTAAATACATAGTCTCACTTAATTAATAATAATAAGAAATTATTATTAAAACTCTTAATTAATAATTAAACTCTAGAATTACCTTCATGCCCTTGCATTTAATTCTTAAATAATTAAATACCATTAAATGTTATTCCTTAATTAAAAATTCTAAATTACCACCTTGGCAAATTCTCCAAAAATTAAATAATTACTTAAATAATTCTAAATAAAATTTGGGCCCTCTAACGGGTCGTTACACTAAGATTTTGGGGAAGGATTTAAGTGCCAAACCTAAAAGACTTGAGGCAAAGAATTTTGAATGAAGCCCACAAAACTCATTATATAGTACACCCATGAGTCACGAAGATATATAGAGATCTTCGAGAGGTCTACTGGTGGTTGGGAATGAAGACAAGTGTGGCAACGAAGGTAGCTCAATGCGACACGTGCCAAAGAGTAAAGATCGAGCACCAGAAACCAGCTAGGCTCATGAGACCATTAGATATCCCAGAATGGAAATGAGAGCATGTCATGATGGATTTTGTGACAGGGTTTCCTAGGGGTCAGAGAGGCAACGATGCAATTTGGGTCATCGTAGATAGGCCAACGAAGTTGGCACACTTCTTGCCTACGTGAATGGATAGGCCAGTTCAAAAGTTTACATAGCAGTATATTGGAGAGATAATCAAACTTCATGGCACACCAGTAAGCATTGTCTCCGATTGGGATATGAGGTTTACCTCAAGATTTTGGGGAAGCTTGCAGGAGTGCATGGGGATGCAATTGAATCTTAGTACGACTTATCAACCGCAAACCGATGGACAGTCTGAAAGGACCATTCAAACATTAGAAAACATGCTAAGGTCATGTGCCCTAGATTTTGAAGGTAACTGGGAAGAGTATTTACCTTTGGTGGAGTTCGCTTATAACAACAGTTACAACAATAGTATAGGAATGGCACCCTATGAGTCTCTGTATGGAAGAAAAATGTCAATCGTTTATCTGTTGGATTGAGGTAGGAGAGAGACAAATATTGGGACCTGAGCTGGTACAGCAAACTATGGAAAAGATCCGAAAGATTCAAGAGAGAATCCAAACTGCACAAAGTCGACAAAAGTCTTATGCAAACAAAATGAGGCATGATTTGGAATTTAAAGTGGGAGATCATGTGCATCTAAAGGTATCGCCTTAGCATTTGGCAATGCGGGGAAATAAGAAAGGTAAGTTGAGACCCCGATTTACAGGACCCTATCCGGTCAAAGGGCGAGTTGGACCATTGGCTTATCGTCTAGAACTTCTTCTTAGCTTGTTCAACATCCATGATGTTTTTCATGTGTCTCAGCTTCAGAGGCATATACCGGACCCGACCCAAAAAATTCAAGTGGAAGTAATCAAGTTAAGAGACGATTTAACTTACCTAGAGTCGCCCGAACGGATCTTAGATCGTCGGGACCAAGCTTTGAGGAATAAAGTCATCCCGTTGGTAAAGATTCAGTGGAAAAATCACACTGAGGAAGAAGCTACGTAGGAGCTCGAGGGTATGATTTGGGAAAAGTATCCGCAGTTGTTCAAAGAAATAGAATTAGAGTAGCAAATTTTTGTGGTTTTCTAAGAAACATTACCAAAAATGTTGTGAAATAAAGAGATGATTATGAATAATGCATTTACGTTTGAGATAATATAGACTATTCTTGATGTATGTGACTGATGGTAAAGAGTTACAACGGAAAATTCTATAAAAGACATAGTATGCCCGATAGGCATTATTCGTGTAAATGGTACAAATTGGTGTGTTTACAAAAGGATTAGTAATAAGGTATGGCTAAGGTATGAAAGTCATTGCTATGGAAAGTTGGTAACTAGATATAGGTGTTTATAATTGGTCAAAATGCAAAATTTTTAGGATGAAATTTCTTTAAGGGGGAGAGAATGTAATACCCAAGAATTTTGGGTTATTATTTTATTGGAAAAATAGAAATTCGGGAAAAATTGGTATCTAAAAAACTCAAAAAAATTTATCGAATCAGCCGCAGGGAGTACCCTAAAGCTTAAATGTCTAAGGAAATAGGAATGCCTCTGATGAGCATCTCGAGGTATGATTTTTAGCACCGAAATAAATCGAATTAGGAACCATTTTTGGTATAGCTATGGATCGGGTTAAAAAATTAAATTATCATAGGAGACTCTTGAAAGCCTCAGGAAGCTTTGATTCATCAAGTAGAATAACCCTTCAGTGGTTTCAGAAAGAAATGAAAGGGTTTACGACCAAAACGAATATTCGGGCCTAAATGTAATTTTCTAAAATTGCTTGAATGAGGTCAAAAAGATTTTTTTTTGGATTTTTGGGGGAGAAATGAAAGGATTAAGACTTGAGGGACTCAATGAAAATTATGAAAAGTTTAGGGGCTTTGTGAAAATAAGCCAAAGCATAAGAGATAAAACAGTTGGGGCGAAAGTGCAATAAAGCAAAAATTTGGGCAATGGGAAACCAACCAGGCCACTGCCAGTCGCCGAACTCCAATTTCGTCCATGGGGAACACAAGGGGGTGGTTGAGGAAGCCTTTGGGATGAGTTTGGGCCAACAACAGGCACGGGGGTGGCCGAATTTTTGAGTTTTTCGACCGAAAGTAGGTTGGATTGTTGAAGCTTTGTAAATTGAGATTGTGGTCAGGTGAGGGTGTTTCTAGGGCAATCTAGGGGAGTTAGAGACATCTAAGGAAATGGATTAAGCGGCCAAGAGCATTTCAAGGGTTAGTTTTGGCTATAAATAAGGGTTGAAGTAGCCAAAAATTTTAGAGAATTAAAGCTCAAATCGAAGGCATTTTAGGTCGAATCAAGTAGCAAAGATAAAGGGATTTTGATCCTTGAGAGTAGTAGAACATTTCTGGAAATTTTTGTGAACAAAGGAGTAGAAACGAGCGAGATCCGAAGCTTCGCCAGAGCCTTAGGCGGACGGTCTGGCCAAAACTTCGAGTTACCGGTTGAGCCACTTCCAGCCATCCTTTCGAGCCATTTCAGGTACCGTTGTGATCGAATTGGCTTGTATTTGTTGAGATGCGAAAATTTAGAATCGTCAGTGTACCGGTGTTGGAGAAGATGACCGGCGCGTGAAGCTCACGCGCCAATCTCACTTTTCCTTTCACATTCAGGCGCATGTGGGCGAGTGGGGCCTTGGTATTTTCTGCAATTTTTTTTAATATTCCTAGAAAATTATTTTAAGATTTATTGTGTTAAAATATTTGAAAAAATATTGATATAGTTATTTATTTTGGATTGCTAGAGAAAAAAAATGGAGAAAATAGATAAAAAGGTAAGAAAAATATGGAAAAATAGGTTTTAATGATTATTTAAGTAAATATCTTAGATAGGGTGCTTTGGGACTTGAGGTGAAGTAGTTGGTGCAAATTTTGAGTTTGGCACGGATATCGAGGCAAGTGCACATTTTTCGAGGTATATCAAACTTTGTGAAAGATGAGTGGTTTTGTCCCAAGAGTTTATAAATGACATGATTACTTACATTATGCATGATATTTATGGAAGTTATGATCATCTTGTCATATTTGTTTATATACTATTGCATGGAAAGTCATAATTTTCACATGGCACGATATTATTGGCATATTGATACTCATGCATGGGATTGGGATGTCACCCTGATTAGTATAGCTGTAATTCCCCAAGGGCAATTGATGGAACAACGCTAGGATTATCCTACACAAGGGTCGAGATTCTGCTTAGTGTTCCGTACCGAGCTGGTGGGCCAGGGAAGTTACACTAGGGTATTTGTTTATACATGTTCATACATTATTCATTCATTCATGATTATTTTAACCCTCTCTTAGAAGATTTTATTTTCTAATATTAGACTATGTCTCTGGAATATTTCATATTCCAGGCGAGACAAGTGGTCGAAAGGGCAAGGGGGTGATTGAGGCATGAACATGATGAAAAATTTGTGGGTCCTGTGCTGGGCTAGGACCATCTATTTCTTTCGACTATATTGTTTAGGTTTTAATAGTATTTGTAATGATATGTTGGGTGAACGATGTGTATGAATCCATATATGTTATGTTTTCAAGGTTCCTTAAAGGTTCTGATCTTGCTTCCGCTTATGTTTAAGTATATCATGCCTTCGCTATGTTGGGAGTGTTAATCTCAAAGGCATGTGTTGAGGATTTTATTGTGATTTGTATTTGATGTATGAAAAAAAAAATCCTAGCATATAATATAACGTCCTTGAAAGGCGGGGTGTTACAATTGGGATGAAGCTGGGCTAGGGCCATTCTATTTTTGCCTAAAAACTCCAATCCAAAGGGATTGAGAGGAAAACAAAGTCCATTCTTCAAACTCACTTCGTGGGTTGTGAAACCTTCGTCCCGAACGATAACAATACAGGTCTCACCTTAACCGAAAACCCTTACTTGATAAGATGAGGAGACATTATTATTACGAATAAGTTGACCAACATTTTTCCTCAATAAGAGTAGAACGACTCCCCATCAAGATCTTATAATCTTGGTCCTCGAGAGTATGGGGATGAAAATAGGCTTTACTATTTGCCATGATGGAAAATTGAAAAACATACTAGAAAAAGAAGGGTTGGTTAAACAACTTGAGTTTCCTGCAGGAAGCCAAAAGTTTCTTCCGAGGACAGGGAACGTTTTACCTGGAGCATGGAGGATTCCTTGGAGAAGAAGATATTTTCTTTCGAGAAGAATGAATGTGTAGTAGGAAATGAGGGAATAATCGAATAAATAAAGCAAAGACAGAGGAAAAAGCAAAAACTTGAATGGGAGAATTTCAAGAAAGAAACTGATTTTTCAAGGAACAAGGAACTTTCTTCTTGGAATGAGAGTGTGCGAGAGTAAAAAGGCCAAAGCAAGGGCAGTTAAAAGAGGTGAAAGCATTAAAATGATGGCCGTAAAACTTGGTATATATAGGCAAGTTTCACCCAGAAGACAGAAGGTCACGAAGGTAATTATTTCCTCCTAGAAGAAGAAAGGTGAGGGAAATAATTAATTCCTCTTAGAAGACGAAAAAGACAGTGATTTCTTCCCGGGATGGAGAATAAAGAAGAAAAAAATGTTAAAATCTACTCTTCCATTTTACCCAAGGGTAAAACAGAAGAGAGCGGGGCAATTGTTGTACCATTCCATTTTGGGGGGATAGAAAATTTTCCACTTGGGGGAAAATCAAGTAGTCTTCCCTGACAACTGTTCTTCCTGGATAGGCATTTCCTCCTAGACATGTTATTTCTTCTCGGGTAGGTAGTTCCTACTGGGCATGATATTTCTCCCTAGGTAGGCATTTCCTCCTAGGATATTATCTCTTCTCGAGTAGGCATTTCCTTTTGGGCATGTTATTTCTTCCCGGGCAGCGTATTACACCCAGGCACAGTCTTTTCTCCCGGGACCTCCAAGTTTTTGGGGATGCGAGACAAGCGACCCTCCTAGATTCTAGGGATGTGAGACACGTGGCCCTCCAAGATCCATGTCTATAAACACCTAGCTAGAAGATAGAGAAAGGATCTTTTTCCACTTTTGGTAACATTTATTCTCATTTAGTGTGAACTATCTACATTGGTTTTTGTCCAGTTTTGACTTAAGTATCGAAGGGTATTCACAGGTGAGAAATCCCTGCGTGCCTTCTAACTATTACTCGTGATCATAACTCACTCGAGGAAACTACTGTTCTCTAGGAGCAATCAACTTTTTTCCTAGAGCAAGAAGCCTTCATCTGAAAACAAGTAGCCTTTTTCTCGAAATACTCAGTTGGCAGCCTTCTTCCCGAAATACTCAGTAGTCTTCCCAGAATCAAACACCTTCTTTCTTTTCCTCTCAGAAGCCGTCTTCTCGGAGTCTCGCTCTTCCTCCCAAAAGCCACCTTCTCGGAGTCTTCTCTTTCCTCTCGAAAGTATCCTACCCAATGCCAACTCTCCTCCTGGAGTCCGACCTCCAGGAGCCAACTATCATTCCTTCCCGCGCGAGCATTGTTACCTGGAGCTAAATGGACATCTAGCGATCGTTCCCGCACTACAAAATTCAATTACTATATTTTGACAACAACAATTTGAGACCTAATAAAGAAGTAATTGAAACTTAAGAAATTTGAACTCATTAATTGAATTACCTAACTTTAAGCTATAATTCTGATGGTAAAAAAAAAAAAAAAAACTTTTGTTGGGATTATCGCCCTTACGTGGTCTTCCGTCACTCGTACTCTTGATTTTGATAGGAAAGAAAAATTATATGTAAAAATATTATCTCACTGTATAAAAAAAAAATTAAACTCATAATCTATTTATACCAATCTCAAGTTATCAAGGCTCAACCATGACCTTGGGGGCAAAGAAAACCTTTCTTATTTTTTGTTTTTTAAGAGTGCGCTGCGCTTAATAAGGCGGGACAAATTCTCCTGAATCCTAACGACCTTGACCCCACCCCACCTTACGCTCTCTATTGCTCCGTTGCCTTTAGAAGCCCTAACCCTAATCGTAGCCCTAAAACCCCAAACGCAAATCAATAGGTTCGATTTTTGGACGACCTTTCTTCTATATCTTCTTGTTCCACAATACTATCATCGATTGTGGACTTCACCAATTTCATCTCAAGCTGATTCCAACGTAATGACTCAGGTAGTCTTTATTCCTTTCTTCTATTTTCAGCTTGATTTTGGTCATCTCGACTTCGTATTCGTATGCATACTCACTTAGCAGCGCGTTGGCTATATTTTGTTATGTTTTTTTTTTTTTTTTTGTCACTGATTTTTTTTCGTCTGATTACGTGGTTTTGGGTTCTGTTGGGTAGTTTCGGAAGTAGTGTATGGCACGCCTTCCGGTATATTGCATCATTTAATGTGGGTTTTTTTTGTTATGTTTTTTGTATTAAGGTTCTGCAACGGAATGGGTGAGATGCGGGTGTCTGTAGAGTGTTTGGGCATTTTCAGCTCCAATTAACTGTGTACGCTAGCCCATATGGCCGTGTATGATTGACATTTGGAGGCACTGGAGTTGTTTCTTTTCTTTATCAGATCTAGTTTGAGCTTTGGGTTGCTTGGCTTTTGTAATGCAAAATGGAATGCTCATTTGGATGTGATTCATATCTTGTCCATAGCAATTGAGAATTTTTTTGTTGAATTGGGAAACGGCTGTAGCAATTCAGCGGGAGCTGTAAGATTTGACGGTTAAAATGTTTAGGCAAGAGGATTGAGGGACACCCAAAAATCTGACTTTTTAAAGGCCCTGCAGGCCTGATAACACAGATTCATTCTGCTTTCCCCTCAGTCAACATACTTTTGTATTATGGGAAAATATACAGTGTAACTGTTATGCCATGCAATCATGTATAGTTGGTCTAATAATCCAGTTAAAAATTAGCTAACCCAACATTGCAATCAACTCTAGGAGTTCATGATCTCTCACCTATGATCTGAATTGGGCAATCTTCATTCTTAAGCATTTGCCTATCAGATCATGACATATTCCTACCTTGTTTTAGATGAAATATGACTAAGAAAATTAAAAAAATAATAATTCAAATATTCTAGAATGTTGGAATCAAGAGCAATATGAAGATAGGGATATTAAATTATTATTAGGGAGAAAGTTAAACAAAAGGTAAATTTCATGTGGATTCCCTGTGGTTTGGGCTGTATTTATTGACAGACAATGTAGTTTACTTCTGGTATTTTGGCTCCTATGGTTTATTACTGTAAACACATTTTGCAAGATAAACACAATTTTGACCTCTTGAAAAGGGTTGTTTAAAAAAAAAAAAAAAATCATAGCAACCCTAAATACTAAAAGTAAGCCATATGTAACAATGGCACAAACCACAAGGCGTCACAGTGGAATTTATCCTAAAAGGCTCATCAACATATAATTTTCTTGTGCTCTTGTATTGTGCACAGAGAAAAGTGTCATAATTTTATGGATTTGTAGGTATATAGAAAGAGATTCATTGTTTAATTTTTTTTTTGTTTCTTATTTTTTTTTTTTTATTTTTTGTTTGATTGCAAGTGTCTCATAGAGATGAGTTAGATTGGAGGAAATGCTAAAATGTTAACAAAAGTTGGATATAAACATTTGTACTTGGGGAATGATTGTGGAAGGAATATAGTGGAGATTATTATGGATAAGGTGTTAAAGAATATGGTAGTGCATGTGAAGTGAATAGGATTATTGCAACTAAAGTTGTAGAAGAAAAGTCTGAATTGACCAAAAAAAATAAAAGTAGAGACCATGAATATTATTAGTACATGTGATTTATGGCCAAATACATATTTTTGCTCCTATACTTGCAAATTTTTTTTATTTAGACACTCGAACTTTTCGTTGTTTTAATTACATTCCTAAACTATGCAATTTTGAGTCAATTTAACTCTTATAGTTTGACCTTTTTTCATGTAGATGTTCGAACTTTTTGTTGTTTCGATTACACCCCTGAACTATGCATTTTCGAGTCAATTTAATCCCTTCTCAAAAATAATATTCTGTGTGATTGATGTATCTAACACTTGTATTGATTAGACACATAACAAAATACACAAATACATAAGTGTTTCATTAAATGTCATTTTAAAGTGTCCAAATATCAGTTTTTATAAATCATTGTTTTAAATATGTTTTGCAAACTTATAAATTAAATAAATAATTGTATAATACTAACTTTTTCTAGATATAATTAAAGAATAAAGCATTAAATTACTAACAGAAAATTAGGAAAAAAAATTAAAAAATAAATCTACATAGAATAAAATTGAAATTTCAAACCAAATGAGAGCTCATTGGCGTAAAATTGAAGTTTCAGAGCTTGTTATATTTTACAGTGGTATCATATCTGCATTCAATTCTTTCATTTGGTTTGAAGTTTCAATTTTATTATATGTAGATTTATTTTTTTAAATTTTCTCTAATTTTATGTTAGTATTTTAATGTTTTTTTCTTTAATTATATCTGAAAAAAGTCAGTATTATATAATTATTTATTTAATTTATAAGTTTGCAAAACATATTTAAAATAATGATTTATAAAAAAAATGATATTTGGACACTTTAAAGTGATATTTAATATAACACTTTTGTATTTGTGTATTTTGTTGCGTGTTTAATCAATACAAATGTTAGATATACCAATCACACAGAATATTACTTTTGAGAAGGGGTTAAATTGACTCGAAAATGTATAAGTTGAGGAGTGTAATCAAAACAACAAAAAGTTGAAAAATTGTCAAAGTACAAGGGTAAATTGACTCGAAATTGCATGGTTCAATGGTGTAATTAAAACAATGAAAAGTTTGAGTGTTTAAATGAAAGAAAATGCAAGTACAAGGCTAAAAATATGTATTTGTCCTATCATTTATGACCTGGGTTAGGAGAAGAGATAAAGACAAAAGTTTTTGATGATTTAGAGATGTTGGTGCTAAAAATAATTTTGTGAAGACTTGGAGATGTTGGTACAAAAATATACCTAGACCTAGAGGACAAAAGATCATTGCAGGAGGTCACTTAAATGGTCATGTTAGCAAAGAAGGAAATGGGTATAGAGATGTACGTGGAGGTTATGGATTTGGAAAAAAAAAATGTAACGAGGGTTAAAGCTATTTTGGATTTTGCTACGGCATTTGAGCTCATCATAGGATGGACATGAGTTTAGAAGTTAGGATTATAGATTAAGAATCGGATAATGCAACATCAAGACTTTAATAGGAGAATCATTGGACTTTTCTTGTATTGTGCACATTTTATGTTGGCTCATGTCCATTTCTCTCCTGGCCCTGATTTGTTGATTTCTGGCCATGCAAATTTGACTTGTCAATATTCCAAACCTTTCTACTATCAAATAGAATGCATTCTTATGGAGTTTGGACTGGGAGTTTCTTCAAGTTCTGTTTTCCTTCTATTGTACCATATGCTTCTTAAATTGATTTTCTATTCTACCATATCTCTGTTAAATTAATTTTAGTTGTATAAATCTTTATCTTTTTATATTTGTTTTCTTTCCCAGTTTATTAGTATACTTTAATGTCTCTTAATTTCCCTCTTTATTTGTTAGTTCTCATGACAGTGTTTTCCTTTACAGTATTCTTTTTGGTACATATTTTTGTGTAGACAAGAATAGATGCTTATAATTTAATGATTTTTCTCTATAATCAATTTATTCAAATCCTGTCTTTTACATGAATTTTCCTCATCAATGTAGTTTATTTCTTTTCCTGAGAAACCCATATATAATTCCAATAACATTCTCCTTTTACCATTGCATTCTGTGCATGTCACAAGATTTAATAAGTTCTTTGATCGGCATTTTTAAGTTGGTCATCTAATCTCCTCTCATTGTTCACATTGTTCTAAATAACTCTGAGGTCCAAGTTTCATTCATCAAGTCTTTACATATTAAGAATTTCATTAATTGTAGTCTACCACCTTGGTTTTGTGGTCCAATCATTGGCACTAAGTGATTTATTTGGAAAGAAAATGCCAAGTGGTAGGATCCTGGTATCTTCCATCACAAAGATTTTTTTTTTTTTTTTTCTTTCGTGAAATTCTTGAGAAAAATGGGTCCAATCTTGTAAAGGTGCTATGAGTTTGATGTTTGAACTTCAATTCTAGGCATTTATTTCGTAAGTAGTCCTTCCATAAAGGTGCTCTGAGTTTGATGTTTGAACTTCAATTCTAGGCATTTATTTCGTAAGTAGTCCTTCCATATTAACTTCCAGGGCTGTTCTTCCAATGTTATCTTTTTATTTCTAATTTTCAAGTTTCAATTTATTTTGGTTTTTGTAATAAATGAGAGAGAAATAGCAATCATAAAATGCTGGATCTTCAACGTAGGTGGAATTTTGATAATCCGACCGTTCAATATTTCTTAAAATGAATCAAAGAAGCAATGGGTTATCAAGCGCTCAAAGGTCCAAGAGTTTCCAAGGGGAGGGTCCAAATTGGGTGCTTATTGCTGGTGGTGCCTTATTGAGTACATTATCTATTCGCCTGGGTTTCAAGCTGAAACAGGTGCTTGATTCAAAGGAATCAGAGAACATTTGCAATGGCTTAAAAGGTCTTTAATTATTAAAGGATTCACTGGTTGCTTTTCTTAAGTTTGTGCATCTTCTTGCTTACTTTTCATTGTTTTTAGCAAAGCCAGGGAATGGAAAACCTACTGACAGAAAGAAGTCAGGGAGTTGTCATTTGCATTCTAATGGATACTGCTTTGCCCAGGATGAGGATGCCTGCTTCAATTACCTATCATGTGAGAACTTCCATAGTTCCTTTGCTCTAGAGTTCTGGGAATATTGATTTTGTATTATGGATTAAAGTTTTGCTTGTTTTTTTGGCAATTCTCTGACTGACTACTGGCTACTACATATGGGGCATCTGTCACCTTTAGATTGGAACTCTATTCTTTCATGTTGTGGCTTTACCGTATTAAGTTTTGGAGGTATTGTTTTGTTTATTCCTTGCTATATATAATTTTTTCTTAGTAATTAAAACAGTGTTGAGGAGGAAAGGGATAACTCGTAATATTTTGTTGGAGCACTGACTGAACATTGTTAATGCCCGACAGCTAAATATCTTTTCATTACCTACTACCATAGGTGCTGGCTACCAAGCTGTTGCAAGCTGTGTGCGTATTCTATTCCTTCCCAGGACAACATAAAATCTTGGAAAAGGTTGAGAAGTTCAAACAAAGAATAATCAAGCTTTAATCCAATTGGGTGGGTTTGGCTATATTGGTTCTCACTCACCAATCATTTGTGTCTCTGATATATTTTTTACAAGGCTATTAAATATCATTTTATGCAAGAGAGTTTTCTATCAACTTTTCCTTTTTCTCCATCTCTTTTGTTATAACTTCTTTCATTTCTCTACTATTCTCATATGTACATTTAGGTCTTTGTTTTACATGTTTAAATCATTTTAAATGTGTTTTCCATATCTTTATCTTCAATGTGTGTTTTTTTTTTGGGTATGTTCTGAAGATTTCGAACAGAAAGCATAAATATTCATTATGTGCAGCCTTAATTATAGGGTTGGAAATTACAGCTATAGAAAGTTTACAATAGGAAGGATTACAACACATTTAGGAAAGATTATGATACAATGGGATTAGGAAAGACTCCTAATCTGTTTTAAGAAACTAATCTAATCAAAATCTTAAATAAATCATTCCAAAACAGGCTGCAACCTCTTCTTCTTTCCTTTCCTTTTATGTTAACACTCCCCCTCAAGTTGGTGAATGAATATCTATCATTCCTAGCTTGCATATTAGATCTTCAAATCTTCTAGTTGGCAATCCTTTTGTCAAACAATCTGCTACCTGTTGTTCAGAAGAAACATAGGGAATTTGAATGATATATTTTTCAAGCTTTTCCTTTATAAAATGTCGATCAATCTCAACGTACTTGGTCTTGTCATGTTGTACAGGATTATGTGCAATGCTTATGGTTGATTGGTTGTCACAAAATAACTTGATTGGTTCCTTGACATCAATCTTCAAATCTTCTAGCACAATCCTCATCCATAGTAACTCACATAGGCCAAGTGCCATAGCCCTAAACTCGGTTTCAGCACTTGACCTTGCCACTATGCTCTGCTTCTTACTTCACCAAGAGACAAAGTTCCCTCCTAAAAACATGCAATATCCTGTAGTAGATCTCCTTTCACTTACAAATCCAACATAGTCTGCATCTGTATACCCCTGTATATCCAAAACACTTCCTATTTTAAATAAGATTCCTTTATTTGTGGCTGTTTTCAAGTAGCACAATATTCTCCTTACAGCCTGCATATGACTCTCTGTCGGGCAATGCATAAATTGACTTACTAAACTCACTACATAGGTTATATCTGGTCTAGTGTGTGATAAGTAAATCAAACGCCCTACTAACCTCTGATATCTGCCTTTATCTACTAGTGGGCTTTCGGTGTCTTCTCCTAATTTCACATTAGGCTCTATTGGAGTACATACTCCTTTGCTTTCCAATAAACCTGTCTCCTTCAAAAGATCCAATACATATTTACGTTGGGATAGAAATATACCTTATTTGGAATAGGCTACCTCTATTCCCAAAAAATACTTAAGTAATCCCAAGTTTTTGATCTCAAAATTTTAGGCTAGTTTGCTCCTTAGATCTTGCTGTTCATCCATATCATTTCCTGTCACAATGATGTCATCCACATAAACCAACAATGCAGTCATTTTTCCCTTTCTCGAGTGCTTGAAGAAGAGAGTATGGTCTCCTCTACTTTGGTGATACCCCATACACTTCATAGTTTTAGAGAACCTGTCAAACCAAGCTCTTGGTGACTGCTTGAGGCTGTAGCTCACAATCCCTAAATCCTGGTGGCTGCTCCATGAAGACCACTTCTTCTAAATCACCATGAAGAAATGCATTCTTCACATCTAGTTGGTGTAATTGCCATCCATAGTGAGCTTCTAAGGACAAGAGAATTCTTATCGTGGTCATCTTGGCCACTGGAGCAAAAGTCTCCAGGTAATCAATTCCATATGTCTGGGTGTAGCCTTTGGCCACCAATCGAGCCTTATACCTCTCCAATGAGCCGTCTGCATTGTACTTTAGGTTGAACACCCGCCTACAGCCCACTGGAACCACTCCCTTTGGCTTAGGTACCAAATCCCATGTGTTGTTTTTCTTTAATGCCCGCATCTCCTCTGCATGGCTAGTTCCCATTTTTTATACTTTAAAGCCTCTTCCACCAAATTAGGAATAATAATGGTATCTAGAGTGGTTAAAAAACTTATATGTTTTGAGGACAACCTGTGATAGGAGAGATAGTTGGCTAGAGGATGCTGAGTGCATCTTCTAACACCTTTTATCCAAATCAGTAGCAAAGGAATGAACAAGATCAAGGGAACAAACCTTCATAGAATCTGGCTGGGGATTGGATGTTGTTTCATGCTGAGAATGAGGCATGAACTGTTGTTTCCTGTGATACACAAAAGGAGAGCCCTTGAACCTTACTGGAGATGTTGATAATCCAGGTTGATGAGTTTGCTTAGGGCTTGGGTACTCATTTGGGATAGAACCAGAGTGATCACTCGAAGATAAGGGGACAGAACCAGTATGCAGGGCAAGATTAGGAATAGAATGTTTAGGGTCTATTGATGTTGAAGAATGTGGACCAAGGTCAAGACTGGGAAGGAGATTGGACACGTGGTCTTCAATTGGATGATTCTCCCCCTGAAGACCAAGGGTAGAATGACCGAAGTAGGGTTGTGACTCAACAAAAGTCACATCTTTTGAAATAAGAAATTTTCGAGTAGGGGGATGATAGCACTTATAGCCTTTTTGTGTAGGAGAATAACCAAAGAAAAGACACCTAAGTGCCCTAGGGTCCAGCTTGTCTCGAGTATGAGGTGGAACAAAGACCCTAAAAGGAAAAGGGGTATGTAGGGTAAGAGAGGGAAAAAATGTCGAAAGGCATTGAAAAGGATTGTTGTTCCCAAGAACCCTAGACGGTACCCGATTGATTAGATAGGTTGTGGTCCAGATAGCCTCTTCCCAGAAGATTTTTGGAACATTATGATGATGAAGTGTTTTAGTAACATTGAGGAGGTGTCTCATTTTTCGCTCAGCCACTCCATTTTGTTGTGGAGTGTTGATGCAGGAAGACTCATGAATAACCCATTTGTCTTGAAAGAATTTATGCAAGTGTTGATTAAAATAATCCCTTGCATTATCAGTTCGAAATTTTTGAATAGGAGTACCAAATTGAGTTAGAATCATTGAATAAAAGTGCGGTAACACAGTGCTAACAATAGCCTTATCCTTAAGAAGGAAAACCCAAGTCATTCTAGTACAATCATCTATGAAGGTAACAAACCATTTAGCCCCAGAACAATTGAGAATCCTAGATGGACTCCAAACATCCGAATGAATGAGAGCAAAAGGATGTGAGGATCTTTTATTACGAATAAGATAGGAAACACGATGATGTTTGGAAAGTTCACATACATTACAATGAAAAACACTAGGATCCACATGTTCAAATAAAACAGGAAACATAGCTTTGAGTAAGGGAAAAGGTGGATGCCCGAAGTGATAGTGATGAAGCCAAATGTCACTACTAGAAGACTGAGAAGTGCAGGCTGATTTAGGCTGAAATCTGGACTGAATGTGATGGGGCTGCAAGGTCTCCTTTCTCAAAACATACAGCCCATGTTTCTCTTCAGTAGCTCCAATCATCCTCCCCGTAGCCCTTTCCTGAAACTCACAAGAATAAGGAGAGAAAATGATTCGACAATTTAGATCCTTAGTGAGTTGATGAATTGAAATCAAGTTAGTGGACAAATTAGGAACATGCAAGACTCTTTGAACAGAAAGTTTAGGACTGAGAGTGACTTGTCCCTGACCTTTGATAGGAATAGAAGTCCCATTAGCAATAACAATCTGTTTAGGTGTCACAAGAGGCTGATAGGTATCAAAAACATTTGGATTAGAGGACATATGGTCTGTAGCTCCTGAATCTAGAATCCATATATCATTCCTATTGGTTTTAGAGGGTGTTAAAGAACTCAAATGGAAACTATTACCTGGCTGATTATTTTGCTGGGCAATAGAGCATGATCCATCCTGAAGAGTTTTCAAGAACATCTTGAGTTTGCGAACTTCATCAGCAAAGTTGCTGATTTCATCAGCTTTCAGTTGATTCTGCTCCAACTCGGGTGCTGCCTCAGTTTTTTCCACAAGCTCTTCTTGCCTATTTGAAAAATAGGCCTTATTTCGAGAGGTCATATTCTTAAAGCCCCTTAGTTTCTGCAACACAGCCTCCTTCCCATGCAATTTAAAACATGTCTCTCAAGTATGCCTCGGCCTCTTGCAATGGGAACACCATAATCCTTCTGTTCTATGTGTTTTGTTCTGTCCATCAGTCCACATACCTTCCTTTCCATGCAGCCTACATTGCACATCACCTCTTCCTTGCAGTGGTTTAAATTTGGACCCTGCTCCTTTGTTTGTAAACATTGCTGATCCTTTAGAAGTCATATCACCGTGCATTGCTGTCCTCCTGTTTTCTTCACTTCGAACAACTGAAAACACTTCATTAAGGGATGGGAGTTTTTCCTTTCCAAGAATCTGCACTCGAACTTGATCATACTCATTATTAAGTCCAGCCAAGAACTCTACAACTCTATCCCTTTCAAAAATTGAATGAAGAGTGGCTGCATCTTTCCCACATTCCATTATAATGTTCTGGTAGTGATCAAGTTCCAGCCAAAAACCATTCATTTTGTTGTAATATTCAGTGATTGTTGAGACCCCTTGCTTAGTACTATGTAACTTCATCTTAATCTCGTAAACAACTGACGCATCTTAAATCTTAGAGTAGGTATGTCTAACCGTTTCCCATATATCTTTAGCAGAAGACAAGAACATGTAATTTTTACTGACCTCTGGTTGCATGGCGTTCCATAGCCATGACATGATCATGGAATCCTCTATATCCCAAGCATTAAACCCTGGATCAGATTTCTGTGGACTAGGCTCTGTCAAGTGGTGAATCTGTCCCTTCCCCTTAGGAATGTTTGAACCAGCTATGCCCACTGTAAGTAGTTGTGTCCGTCCAGTCTGTTTGACTGATGCACCCCTGGTAAATCGTTGGAAGAAAAACCTCCTATTAGAGCATCAACTCCATTATTCTCACCGGATGTCATGGCTGAAACTGGCGTTATTTTTGATATTTCTGACATGATCAGAAAGAAAAATGTCTAGCAATGAAGGCAAAGACAAGAAGGAATTTCGAGGCTTGAGCGACTGAAAGTATGGCAACAATCGGCCAAAAACAATCGAGGAAGAAGAGCAAGGAATCAGCAATGAAGTCTGGGGAATGGACTGAAATACAAAACGCAATGAAGGCTGGAAATCATAGGGCAATCGGAAGTGGCTCTGATACCATGAAGATTTCGAACAGAAAGCACAAATATTCATTATGTGCAGCCCTAGTTATAGGGTTGGAAATTACAGCTATAGAAAGTTTACAATAGGAAGGATTACAACACATTTAGGAAAGATTATGATACAATGGGATTAGGAAAGATTCCTAATCTGTTTTAAGAAACTAATCTAATCAAAATCTTAAATAAATCATTCCTTAAATAAAGCATTCCAAAACAGGCTGCAACCTCTTCTTCTTTCATTTCCTTTTATGTTAACATGTTCTTCAATATGTGTCACTCCAACCTTACGAGCAATCTCAGTTCTAGTTCTGCTCATATTTTATATGGCCATACATCCAACTTATCACTCACAACTTAGTTACATTTATATTTTGTATTTGTTGATACTCTACTTTCTAATGTTATATACCATGCAATAAAATTGGTGTTATATCTTTTACAATTTACCTCTCAAAGGATTTTATCATAGTTGTCAAAGGCTCAAGGCACACTCAGGCTCAAGTGTGCTGGAGCCTAACGAGAAGTGCCAAGTGTAGGTGTGAGCCTTTTGGATGCAAGGCGCACATTTATTAGATAAGCAGTGTTTCTATTGTTTTCTCAAATTTCTTTTAATTTTTTTCCTAGTTATTTTTTGTTAGATTTTATAAGACCAGCAAAAAATAACAATGAAAAAATTCTGACACAGGCACAAAAGGCACGTGCCTCATAGAGTGAGGTGCCAATAGCCGAGCCTTGAACCTGAGGTGAGCTTTTGACAATTATGGATTTTATAATCAGAAAATACTGGAAACACTTCTCTAGTTTAATTGTCCTACTTTGATTCTGTAACATCTTCAATATGCTCTTTGTTTTTTGGATAATTGATCCATGATATTAGAACTAATCATTTTTTTTCTTTTGTAAAACTTGATTTTCAACTCTCACCACAATATCATCCATGCTGATATTTCCACCAAACATTACATATGTTCAATTTTTGACTTGCTCGACTCAAAACCTTTGGTTTCTAAGGGTGTTCTATAACTCGAACTTGAGGTTAGTGTTCATGATGAAAGGATAGTTATCTCAAGAAAGGAATAGGACCTAGGCCATGAAGGCTTAGCTCCTTATTTTATCTCATCCACTAAGACAATGTTATTTACAAATAATATATGCTGTTGCACGTCCTTGGAGTTTCTCCACCACTTGAATGTGCCTTTTTTGTGATATGGTCGTGTGTGTACAGCTGCATAAGTTTAAAGGTGACTCGCGATCTTATCTTCACTGTTATGGGGTATTGTGATATAATTTTCCAGTAACATTCATTATAAGATTCCCACCTGCAGAACCCCCTCCCCCCCCCCAAAAAAAAAAAAAAAAAAAAACACTGAAAAACAGAATAAAAAAGAAGAAACATGTACAAGAAATCAGGGAGAGAGGGGAGGAAAACTCAGTTGTTGCAATCTGTCAACATTTTGGTCTTCATAGTTGCAAGTTACTTAACCAAAACCTGGTATGGTTTTCCTCTTATATTTGTGCAATCATTCTACTGTGGTTTTCTGGCCAAAATTTACATGAGAGGCCTTGCAAAAAAGTCATGCTACCAGGCAAAGCTCTTATGTGACAGCAAGGTCTAGGAATGGAAGTATGGAGTAGCCGGTTCCCATTACTCAAACCACACCATAGTGCTGGGGTTCAGAAGAGGGCTTGTGTTAACTAGAATGTTGAGATCTGTTTACATGTTTGGGCAATTCATAATCCCAGCCAAAATAGACAAATTTGCCCTCAATTGTCATGGCATGCCATTCCTTTTAGCATCATCACAAATTTGAAATGATTCTTTCCTTTAGTCCCTGACATGGCCAGTTATCTTTATGTTGGTGCCTTGAAAATAATTAAATAGATACTATCTATAATGGATTTTTGTAGCAGCAACTCAAGGTTTGGAAGAAGTTAAGCAGGAATCTGATAGCCAATTGTTGGCAGAGCGTGAAATGGCTCTGTCTCTGGTGACAGTTCCCGCTACTGAATTCAATAAAGAGAATGGCATAACATGGTCGTCATCTGCTGACCGGCTTGAGCTCCCCCAGAAGCCGTTTCATCACTCGAACAGCTCCGACTCTCCATGTGTTTCAGAATCTGGATCTGATTTCTTCAGCAAGCGAGAAGTGATTCAGAAGCTAAGGCAGCAGCTGAAGAGAAGGGATGATATGATACTGGAAATGCAAGAGCAGATTGTGGAATTGCAGAATTCACTCAGATCACAGTTGTCTCATTCTTCTCACCTGCAATCGATGCTGGATGTTGCGAACCAAGATCTGCTCAACTCGGAACGAGAAATCCAGAGACTGAGGAAAGCAATTGCTGATCATTGTGTGGGACAAGTTGATCCCAATTACAAGCCACTGGCAGTCCCAATATGGCCATCTGAAGGGACAAATGGCCACACGAATGGGTATCTGAACAATGAGAGTAGATTGGAGTCTTCATCAGAGAAGGGCGGAGGAGAAAGACACAGGATTGAGACTCTGAAATGGGAAGTTGATGAGTTGAAGGAAGTTATAGAAGGGAAAGAGTACCTGCTGCAGAACTACAAGGAGCAGAAAGCAGAGCTGTCCACTAAGGTCAAGGAGTTGCAGCTGAAATTGGATTCTCAGCTTCCAAACATTTTCTAGACGAGGTCACTCACTCAATCGCTCTTGTGCATTCTTCGCCCGGCTTTCTATTTTCCGTTTCTTCTCTTTTCCCTTTGTCTTTGATTTGAGGTACCAAATTTTTGAAAAGCTGTGTCTCATTTCATTCCTTTGCCCGTTGTTGTAATGCTTTCCATTTTTGGATGGTGTGTGTGTGTATATGCTGCTAAATCCCAAATGTTTTGAAGATGAGAGAGAGAGAGAGCTCGCTCTTTGTGTGTTTTTACTTTTACTTAGCCTTAAACTTTAATGGGTTTTGATTTTGGAGTGTTGAAATGTTATTTGTTTGTTTGTTTTTTGCTTGTGCCCTTTCTCTTCTTGTCAAGAGACGGCTGATTAGGAAGGAAGAGGAAGAAGCATTAGTGGAAGCAATGGGAAGCAGGTATGTTGTGATGGGCAATAATGTTACAAAGGAGCAAACAGGTTACAATGACAAGAAAACTAAGGGCCAACTCTTTACTTACCTTAAAAAAAAAAAAAAAACACTAAGGGCCTGTTTGGTAGATTTTTTGTTCTTATTTTTACTATTGTCAAAGTAAATATTTGAAGTAAAAATAAAAATAGTTTGACTGCTTGTTTTGTTTCTAAAATTTTGAAACTTTTGAATGGCATAAAAATAAGAGATGCATTTTCATATTTTTCTTCTATTTATTCATACTCCATTCTCTCTCACAATGGAGCAATATAAAGCACAAAAACGGTTTGGATACGGTGAAAATGGCTCGAAACAATTTTTGGGTCATTTTTGTAAATTGTAAAACATTTTGGCGTCATTTTGTAAGTTACACGAATTACTTGGAAATGTGTTTCCGATCGAAAACGTGTTTTCGAGGACAACTCTGGTGTCACTCACACACATCCCAAGGTCAAAGCCCCTTTTTTCCCTCTCTTCTTTCCATTTTTTTAGTCTTTTTCCTTCCTTTCTTTCTTCTTCTTCTTTCACGACATTTTCGTTTTGAATTGCTTGCTACCCTAGGTGTTCCTATGTTGACGTTTCCTCGCATTCGGTTTTAGTCGTCATTCCTTCACTAAAGATCGATCATCCTTCTCTCGGTCACTCATGAACGCATCCCAAAGGTTGTCATTTCGGTCACTCACACATGCATCCTGAAGGCTCGCTAGTAGTTGTTCCTTTTGTCGGTCGCCGTCGTCTTTCATCTGAGTAACCCCCCTTTCTCTGTTCATCTGGCTATATGTATGTATGTATCATTTGTTGTTGTTATATGTATCATTTGTTGAATTAAAATGACTCTTGTTTATATAAACTATTTTAACTCAACTTTGGTTTATATAAAACTAAAATGAACAGAATGAGTATTAGTTCAATTGGCTAATATTTGTAAATATTGTTGATAGTTGTTTGAATGTATTGTGGACTTTATGTTTATGTTTGTTTGCATGCATTATTGAACTTATGTTTATTGTTTATGTTTAAATTATTTTTTATAATTTTCTATATTAAAAATTATATTTACAAAAAAACTTCTATATTTTTTAAATTTATAATTTACCTCGCATTTTTGCTTCCTACTTTTTTTAGAAAAATGTCATTTTCATATTTCCATTTCGTATTAAAAATGTTTATTGTTTTCGTTTTTGTGCAACTTAGATAGAGCATAGAGAAAAAAAAATTTAAAGAAAAAATGTGCAAAATGTGCTCAATACTTAGGTTAAAGGTACGTGCAATATCATGTTGTAGTTTGTCCTTTATTGTTAATTAGCATCAGTTAAATATTTCAAAATAATCAAAATATCTTAACATTTTAAAATAATCTTTCTATACTATCTATTTTATTTTCCTTCTCTCACTCTCAACCGTCGATAAGGGTGTAAAAAAGTAGAGTTAAACTATAGCCTAGCTCTATTTGAGCTCAACCCATTTAGTTTTGAAATCATTCTAAGCTCAATTGGCTTATTGATGAGCTTTATAAAAACTATTCGAGCTCAGATCGTTAATTTTTATTAATGTTTGGGCTCCACTTGAACTTAACTCCTATAACTTAGACAAGTCCTTGACAACAACCATTGACTACTTTACTAAGTGGGTGGAGGTTGAGCCTGTGGCGACTATCATTGGTTGGAGGGTAAAACAATTCCTTTAGAAATCTATTGTCTGTTGGTTCGGTATTACCGGGGTGCTAATAACAGATAATGACACCCAATTCGAGGACCGGTCGATGCAAGAATGGTGTCGCGAGTTGGGGATTAAGTAACATTTTACCTCGGTGGCCCATCCTCAAGCTAATGGGCAGGTAAAGCTGATAAACATGACCATTCTTCAGGGACTCTGAGCTCGGGTTGAGAAAGCGGATCGCCGATGGGTAGATGAGCTCCCTAGCATACTGTGGTCCTATCGAACCACATCGTGAATGGCTACAGGAGAATTCCCTTTCACATTGTGCTATGGCTCGGAGGCTCTTATTCCTGTCGAGATGGGGGTGACTAACTATCGAGTGGAGCATTTCGATCCTGAGGTGAACGAGCAAGGGCTAAGGTGCAACTTGGATATGATGGATGAGCTTTGAGACCTGGCGCGGATTTGACAAACTGCGTATAACCAACGCATTGCTAGGTACTATAATCGACGAGTACAGGCTAGGAGATCTTGTGTTGCGACGATTTGACATGAGTCATCCTTGGGACGCCAATAAACTAACCCCGAATTGGGAAGGACCGTACCGGGTGGTGGAATCCTTGAGTCCAGGAGCGTATCAACTAGAAGATATGGAAGCCAAGCCCTTGAAACATACTTGGAATGTGCAAAACTTAAGGAAATTTTATCAATAAGAAGGGGAATTTCTTGAAACCTCTTTATACTCTTTTACGACTAATGGCAAGACTTCGGATTCTCTCCATCCAATAATAATCTTATAAGGGTCAAGAGCCCTAGGCCATCCCCCAGTCAGGATGGACTAATGGTAAGGAGAAAAAACTCAGAGCCTGACACCCTTTTCTGCGAGGAAGTGGCTAAAATTTAAGGGTCAAGAGGTCTAGGTTATCTTCAAATCGAAGGCGGACTAATGGCCAGGAGCAAAAACTCATAGCTCGACACCCTTCTCTACAAGGGAGTGGCTAAAATCCAAGGGTTAAGAGCCCTAGGTCGTCCCCAAGTCGAAGGCGGACTAATGGCTAAGAGAAAAAACTCAGAGCCCAACACCCTCATCCGCGAGGGAGTGGCTAAAATCTAAGGTCAGGAGCCCTAGACCGTCCCTTTAAATCTGTCAACTAAAGAAGGACCAAGGGGCAGATTAATCCCCTTCAACTATGCAAAGGATCAGGATTCAACTAGTCCTATCTCGTATATTCGTAATCAAAAAGTGAAAAGTCAAAGTAGAATGGAATTATATAAAAGCAAAATTGTCCAATACATGATGTTGGAGGAAGTACAAAAAGTCCTAGCTAGAAAATGAGAAAAAACTCAAGCATCAGGAGGAGCGTCTTCATCATCTGCCATCTCCGAGTCCTCTTCCAGCTCAACCACAATCTCTTCAATGGATTGAACATGGGACATGTCCAAATATGAGCTCGTAAAACCTTGGTCGCATGGGCATGGAATCCCTTCCTCCAAGCCTCCTATATGTTCTGCTGGATGAACTCCTCCATCTCAGGAAGTTGGGTGGACTCGGCATATTTGCATTCGTATTGGCGATTGAGGGAGTTCGCCCGGGATAACTCCTCCTCGAGCTCCTGAATACTGCGTCCCAAAGACTATTGCTCGGAGATCAGCTCATCCAAGTCCTTCATCTGACTCTCCACTATCTCGTCCTTTTCTTGCAATTGAGTGTCTAGTTCTAGGGTTTTCTTAGAAGCCTAGGAAAAGCATCCAGAGAAGTCCAAAGACAAGCGTGACCACCTGTAATAAGCAAAGTGAGTAAGGGAAGCATAGCTAAGCCTAAAAGATGCCAGTAAGGTAAAAAGGATTACCTGGGCTAGATCCTTACGCAAGGTGACCTTTACTGCCTCTAAGGAATGTTCAGCCAGCACTTGACGGTCGACAGGGGTGACAAAGTGATGAATCATTCGTCTTGCTACTTGGCTGTTCTGACTGAAATCATTTTCCTTCACTCCCCAGTTAGGAACATGATCTGGGGAGTATGGGGGAGAGTCGGATGCTAGGATGAGTTGTCTCGAAGGTTGAGAAGTTTTCTTTTTCTTAGGACAGCTAGACTCCCCCTCCCCAACTGGGGAGGGGTCCAAGGCAGCTTTTCCCTTCTTGGGGGCGGTGGCACCCTTACCCTCCGCGGGTCTCCACTTATTCTTTCCCCAGATGAAGGTCGTGCTCACCATTTCAGCTGCAAAAGCACATGTAAGATGCTAGTAGCAAGGAAAACAACAAATCAAATGTGCGAAAATAGTGAAAGAAGTGACTACCTAGAATGACATCGGGCTCGGAATAGGCGTGAGTGGATAGACCTCCCAAGTACAAGGTACGGTCACATATCAATACTCGAGCACTGATAGGGTTCAACTCCCTCAAAGTCTGAATGTCATGAAGCTCATCATGCGAGACCTCCGGACTATGGATTTTAGAGGACTGGAAAATCCACTCAACTGGCACCCCGAAACTAACATCCTTGTCCTTCAGACCAGCAAAGAAAAATATACTCTTCCATCATTTTACTGAGGTAGGATTATCAACTATGAACTGACGTTGATTGAGGGGAGAGAAAGCGAATCGAGTTTCGGTCTTGCTAGCAGGGATTACCTTAAACATTCTAAAAAAGAGTTGAGTAGTGGGCTCGATATCTCAAGCTCGGCAAAAGAGAACGAAGACAATAAGAAACCTCCAACCATTAGGAGTCAACTGAGAAATACATAACTTCATGATAGAGAACACCTCGATTACAAGAGCCGCGAGGGGAAACCTAAGGTCGGTAGTAAGGGCTTGCTCATACACGGTGATACAACCATAAGGGGCTTGGTGGGCTTTTAAACCCTGGGGTTTTCTATACCAATAATCATAAAAAATGAGGTGGCATTTCTTGAAGAGGGGAATCAACTCTTTCTCGATTATAGTTGAGTGGTTGATAGTTAAATCCTTAGGCAAGTTCTCTGAGTTGGGATCACTATAATGATCCATTCCCACCTATGGGTGTTACCAGTGAATAATCAATTGGATTAAAACGCCTTAGGTGGGCACTAGGCTTCGTCCTTCCCTTTACTCTACTTGAGGAATCGATCCTAAAATATAAAAGGAAGTACAGCAGAACGGGACCCAAAACCCGAGTGAGCTTCACCTTTCTTCAGCTGGCCTCACAACAAGCCAAAGGTGACCCAAGTACAAAACTAGCACATCAAACTTCGCCGAGTACTGAGAATTTATGGGAACATACATTTTCGATCCTTACCTAATCCTAAACTTGGCTTCACCAACTGAAGCCATATACATCCAGTAATCTCACAATCACACATCACACCATGATGATTACAACAACTAGATACATCTAGTGCACAACAATATTTACATTCAATCACATGAATACATATACGACTATATACCACATACAAACTCAGGCGACAACGCTAGTCGCCACATCATCCTCCCAACGCCATCCCTGCTTGTATCTGGACTCATAACATCTACCACATGAGGTAAAACCTTATGAGTCATAAAGACTCAGTAAGGGTGCAAATGCATAAGTAAATGAAGCATGAAAGAACATGTAATGCAAAAATGCAATGCAAATGGGTAGTCTTTCATGCTCTCATAACCTCCATAGGTTAAGGCATTAACCAACCCTTCCCACAACAATAGTCCTCCATATGGTCATAGATACATTAGAACTCATATCATGCAAGTATTAACCACTACATGCAACTTATAAAGAAAAACATTTACAAATGCATGCAAGACCACCACCATTGGGGTCATCCTTTACCTGGCTCAAAGCCTTATTGGTCAAAAGTGAGAATGCCAGCCTGCTTCGAACTCTTCTAGGACCACCGCCTCCTCGGTAGAACCTAGATGCCACACAAAATCCAACAACAACAGAAATT
The DNA here is from genome assembly GCF_014633365.1 of Diospyros lotus. Taxonomy (NCBI): domain Eukaryota; kingdom Viridiplantae; phylum Streptophyta; class Magnoliopsida; order Ericales; family Ebenaceae; genus Diospyros; species Diospyros lotus. Next base: position 30,423,521 of record NC_068341.1, read on the forward strand.
AAACTAGGGCCTATGTTTTTGCCATTCATAGCAAAAATCCACTCATCAACAACTTCCAAACAACCCATAACACGGGCATAATCCAACCATCACTTCACATTACATTAACTCACATAATGTATATAACTAGAAAAGAACTTATTATTTTATCGCGTCGAATATGGAGGAGAAAACTGGCCAAACGCTCACACTAGCGTTGCCTCATGGAACGCCACCTTGCGCTCAAAACCCCATTTTTGAGCCTCTTGCATGCTCCTTGAGCACCAAAATAATTTTCAAAATTTTCTCACATTTTTCTAGAATTTTTTTGGCATTTTTCCAAAATTTTCTCTATTTTCCAGAATTTCTTTTATTTTTTTTCTTTCTTCTTTTCCCTCCCATCTTTTTCTTCCTCCCGCGCGCAACTCCTGCGCTCGCACCAGCTACTGCCTACCGCCGCTGCTTGCCCCGCTGCCATCGTCGACCCACACGGCCGGCCCCGCATCACGTTGCCATCGACCACCTCATCGCAACCATCGCAGCAGCCTCCCGCATGTGATTGCCATTGCTACCATTGTTGACCCCTGCCTTCGCTGCAGCCTTAGCCATCCCTGACTACGCTCGTCGTCGTTGGTCACAGCGGCCACCATTGGCCGCCTCCGCCACCGCGCTCCTTTGCCAGCCATCGCAATCGACCTCCCCCCATGCCTTCAGCCACTGCCACTGCAACCGCTGTCGCTGTAACCGCCTTCGGCCACCAGCGACGCCATCTCCTCCCTCTCTTGATCTCTCTCTTTCCCTCCATTTCTTTCTTTCTCTTAGCCTCAACTCTCCCGAGTCCTCTTCTTTCTCTCTACAATTTGAATCTTAGAGAAGGAGGCCATTGTTGAATGCTTGCTCCCTAAGCTCACGCACAAGTATATATATATATATATATAATACACAAATTACATATTAATCCCTAAAAAATCTTTAATCTCACTAGATGAATTATTAATTACACTTGGGGATTTTATAATTGTACTTGGACCCTCCAAGGGTTAAATTAATTACATTAAGCCACTTAAATTCTTGATTTCTCCAAAATTAATTATCGAGAATTACTCGCTAAATTCGATTTCATCATTGCGCTTGCACGAGACCTTTATTCCACCCAAAAATGCTTTAGGGTTGCCTTACTTGAAAAATCGGACCACCCCTAGGGTCCCCTCAACTTCTCGGAGGTCCCTTACGACCATTCGGTTCAAGCAACCATTTGGGCTTATACAAAAATTATTTCAGAAACCATTCCTAATCTAATTGCTTTCAGCATCAATAGCCTCGCCTCGAGACATTCACCAATCTCATGCCATCTTCCCTTGAGATCCAAATCCCAGGATATTCCCTACTGTCGATTCGGCTAATTTTTATTAATTAATTCCTTGAAATCGACTTTTGGCTTCCTGGACCACTCGAGGTCCTTTCAAAATAATCGCAAATAATCTCTTTTCCATCACTATGTAATACTTGGTATTACATCCAACCCCTTTTAAATGAATTTCATCCTCGAAATTCTCTTCCACTTACACTTCTGCCCAAGACAATCTCATTCTCAAGCTATCTCTCGAGTTCTCATACTCGAGAATCTCATAGCTTAGTTGATGCTTACCTTTCTCTCAAGCTATCCCCACCTCGAGGTTTCGCTTAGGCTACCAATCCTTTGACTATCGAGGATATTCATCACTGATACCACTTTGGCCTCCCGCTAAATCCCACAATTACTAGCTGGTCATGACTATCACAATGACGTCCATCCTCTTGATGGATTTCATTTGCCTAGCTATAAGCATCACATTGCAGTTAACTTCCCATTTCCCACATAAACCAAAACCAAACACAACAATGCCAATCAACTCGACAACATTGCATCACTGATTAGTCAACAACGATTTTACGCCGATCACACACGATAACGTTTCCCTTGCCAATCACACATGGCCACGATTTTATGCTGATCAAACACAACAACGTCTTAGCACTGATCAATCACCGCAATGTCACTTCTAATGCCCATGCATTCGTGGCATTTCGTCGTCAATCACATACACCCATAGCTTGAGTCGATCCCCATGACAACATCTCATTACCGATCGACTATAGCCATACTCGCACTATATGGGAAGCAATCATCTAGCTCCTTTAGCCATAATCGACCATTCTTCACATGGTCTGCTACCTTGACCGACTGACCTCCACTTATCACTGTGACTTAAGCATAACCTACATACCTATACATCATAGTGGGTACTTCATGCTTTAGCCAATAACATGCACTACTCGAGTCCACACCTCTAGCTTAACGATGCACATGCCATAACACTCTCGCAACTAGGGATTCATTCCATATTCAACAAAGATACTGAGGTTTTTCTTATTAGTTGATACCACTCGCCAATTGAGGTCACTTACCCATACCTGGGACCTCTCATTGGGGTAACCCCTCTTAAACGTTATGCACTTATACCTCATATTTCCACTATCATGACCCATACTAGGCCTTACTCTGGCTGTCAAACCCTACAACCAGTGAGTGATCATACCATTTTGCTTTAAGGTCGTGGAACTTTTAACCACATCCCTTGCCATCCCCTACTGTGCATGCTACAGATCTTCGACCCCTGCCCACCCGTATAATCATTGTGTTGCCCTGTGCATTAGGCGAGCCAACACCCAGTCCTCACGATCGTGTTGCTCCCATACAGATGCATTGGGGCCCAACACCAGTCTCCAGTAGCATGGCCCAGGTCCGTCACTGATTGCATCGCACCCGTAGTATGACTCCAAGCCTTCAGGTCCCACCTCCATTACCTCAAGCCATCATAGTTACACCACCACCCGTGTAACGGTTTTCTAGCCAAGTTTACTAGCCTATTTTTCAATTCCATTCAAATATTTCTATATTCCACAATTCCTCGACACAACCTCACCTTCACAGGGTATGAGACTACATGGCCATCCCTTAACAGTTTCCTTCTCAACTCACAACTAACACTTGACCTTGAGACTCTACCACGCACAATGGTACTCTTTGTCCTCCTCAACAATGTCCTCATCATGACCACAACGAGACTCTTCCCAAGGTCATTGCATCTTAAATTTCACAAGTTATCTTAACCTCCACGACCAAAATCTTGGATTAGCCTTTTCCTCAATACTTTGCCATTCATTGAATAGCTTACAAATCCCTCAGAAGCTCCGACTTCTCTCAAATTCTTCTTATTAAGCACACACCAAAAGCTGGCTTCTCTGACCTCGCCTGGCTTCTACTAAGCTCACCTTATATGGTTGGTAGTCACATTGGCTCTAATTCCACCATCACCAACCAAGACGACCTCTTGTAGTTGCTCGCCGCCGCATCCAACTGCAACCGCGGCTCTAGAGCCACTACCGCTATCGACCGACCACCCTTACAATGCCGCATAGCCATGGCTGGCCACTGCTCGGTCATTGCCGCTATCATCGGTCGGCGCCTTCGATCACCACCGGCCACCCCCATCCGGTCACCGATCGGCTTTGCTTGCTGCTTTCTTTCACACCCATTAACCCTAATCATGAGGTTAATTTTCATCAGTTGTCCAAACACTAGGGCATCCCGACCCTTAGCTATATCACTTACAGTTATTAGGTGATCTCATTAGCACCGAAACCTCATTCATAAGGACCAATGTCATCCCATATCATACTCATTCGAGCTCTTAATACCCATTGGCAAAATCTCAATTCGCACTCAACATCCATCTAATCCACTTGATTAGTTCTAGTTGAATTGTCGGCTCACAACCAACACAATATTCCTCTAGGCACTACTCTAGCTGTAGAAACCCTCTCGAGCTTAGCAGCTCGGCCTCCCAACAGCTTGGTAACTTGGCCTCCACCATTTCGTCGGCTCGGCCCTCCACTAGCTCTTCTTGGAAGAACATCTCAACTTTCATCCCAGACCACACTTAAAACTTCCATCTTTAACCCTCGCTACGGAGCAACACTCAATCGAGCTCATCCCTGCTCCGACCAACCACCTTCTAGACTTTGGATCTCTTTCTCAAAAATCGACCTATCTAATCACCAAATCTCACTGAACCCTCATACTAGTGCCATACATGAAAATCAACAAAGCTTTACTTCATAGTCATCGAGCCTCGCGCTCCCATCATTTCCATTATAGGTGCTATCACTTGGAAACCCATCCAGTGCTACATGAGAATGCCTCTTCAGTATCACATCGACACATTCAGGATTAACACTTGACTGTGCAACTGTGACCCTTCATAGATTCCGCAACCATGCCATAACCACATGTTCAGCCTATCTCAAACCCACATCACAGGTTTAGAGATCCATATACTTGAAACCCCAACACATTTCAGTATTCCCATTTTATGGTTGGATTGCATCTCGTAAGTCTTTCCATCCACGACACTTACTTCACATGACCTCCTGAGGTCACTTGCTAACTCATCCAATCACCCTATATTTCCGCATCGCACAGGGTCACATTGGGTCCATCACCCCAATTTACCAGATCAAACATGATCAACTCTAGGCACATGTAATACCTAAGAACTTTGGGTTATTATTTTAAAGGAAAATTGGAAATTTGGAAAAATTAAGTATTTGAAAAGCCCAAAAAAATTTACCGAATTAGCCGAAGGGAGTGCCCTAAAGCTTAAATGTCTAAGGAAATAGGAATGCCTCTAACGAGCATCTCGAGGCATGATTTTTAGGACGGAAAGAAATGCAATCAGAAACGATTTTCGGTACAGCGAAAATGTAGCCGCCATTTAAGCTACAAAATTGAATTCTCGTAGGAGACTCCCGAAATGATAATGGAAGGTATGGGAAGCTTTGGTTTGTCGAGTATAGCAACCCTTTAGAGGTTTCAGGAAGAAACGAGTAGGTTTAAAGCCTAAACAGAGAAATGGGCCTAAGTGCAATTTTCCAAAGTTGCCCAAGGGGGGTCAAAATGTCATTTTTGCAAAAGTGGAAAAGAGGAAATTGAAAGATTGGAACTTAAGGGGCTCAATGGAAATTGAGGAAAGTGTAGGGATTGTGAGGAAAGAGGCCAAAATGCAAAAATCGAATCTGAGGGGGCAAAACTGCAATTTTGGAAACTCCATAGCCATGGCTTCTGACAGTGGCGCACCATCTCTGGCCGGCCGTTTCAGGTAATGGGCTAGCACGAGCGATGGTTGGGGATCTCGTAGGAATCATCATGAGTCGCAATCGGGCACCGGGATGGCCAGATTTTTGAAAAATTTTGACCAGATCGGAGGCGATAATGTTGCAACCTGCAACTTGACATTTTGGTCGGGTGAGGTCGATTTCGGGTCGATCTGGGGGAGGGGGAAATGCTTAATGCAGTGGGTAAGCCATCCAAGGCCATTTCGAAGCTCAACATTCGCCTATAAATAGAGCTCTTGATGGCCGAAATTTTCAGAAGTTGGAGGCTCAAATCGAAGGCTATTTCGAACGAATTGAGGGGCAAGGATAAGGGGCTTTTGTTTCCCATAAGGTAAGGATCATTTCTGTGCATTTTAAAGAATTTTGGTTGAGATTTGAAGGCTATTTGAAGCCTCGCCGGAAAACGAAACGGACCACCTGGCCGAGCCTTCAAGTGGCTGGTTGGGCAGTCTCCGATGCTGCTTTCGGGCTGAAACCTATGCCATCGTGATCGACTTGGCATAGGCTTTTTGGTGGTGCAAAAATCCCACTTTCTGGCAAGGCCGTGGCCGGAGAAGACGACTGGCGCGTGGGCCTCACGCGCCAGTCTCAATCGCCCTAACACGCGCCAGTGTGTGCGGCCGCGTGTGACCTTGTTATTTTCTGAATTTTTTTTTAAAAATGTTTAGAAAGTTATTTGATGATTTTCCATGTAAAAATATTTGGAGAAAAATGGGTGTGGGTATTTATTTTAGAATATTAGTAAGGAAAAATTGAAGAAAAATAGAGAAAAAGGCAAGAAAATAGAGGAAAAATAGTGTTTATTGATTTTTTTTTGAATAAACATCTTGCCTAGGGTGCTTTTGGACTTGAGGTGAAACATTTGGTGTAAATTTCAAAATTGGCACGCAAATCAAGGCAATTTGCACGTTTTTTGAGGCATCCCAATTTTTGAGAAAGGTGACTGGTTTTGTCCCTACAACCTGTATACGACATGAATACCTTTCTTTGCATGATTTCTATGTATGTTATGATCATCTTTATCATATTTGTTCATAATCTACTGCATGGAAAGTTGTGTTGTTCACATGGCACGATATTATTGTCATATTGAAAGTTATGCATAGGATTGGGATGTCGCCCTAAGAGTGTGGCCGTAATTCTCCAAGGGTAATTGATGGAACAACGTTAGGCTTATCCTGCAGAGGTTCGGGGTTTTGCCTAGGGTTCCGTGCCAGGCTGGTAGGGCCAGGGAAGTTACACTAGGGTATTTGTTTATAAATGTCCATGCATCATTCATTCATTCATGCTTATCTAACCCTCACTTAGAAGATTTTATCTTCTAATATCAGACTATGTCCTTGGAATATTCCACGTTCCAGGCGAGACAAGCTGCCGAAAAGGCAAGGAGGTGATCGAGGCCTGAGCTTGGAGGAAATTTTGTGGGTCCCATGTGGGACTAGAACCATATATTTCATTTATCTATGTTATTTAGATTTTAAATAAATGCTTGTAAGGATGTGATTGGAAGACGAGGTTATAAACCATGTTATATTTTCAAGGCTTTATGCAGGTTCTGATCTTGCTTTTGCTTATAGTAAAAATGTACCATTCCTTCGCTTTGTTTGGGAGTGTTATATATATAATGGTTATGTTGATGATTTATTGTTAATCTATGTTCATTTAAAAAAAAAAAAAATCCTAGTATATATTAATGCCCTAGAAGATGGGGTGTTACAGCACAAATGCGTTAAGATCCTTTAACAAAAAGCATTATCACGGGCCTTGTCATCATCACACAAGACATCACTCAACTGCTTCATAAGCTTTCTAACTACCACGACAAACTAGCAGCACTACTACGACACTTCAATCCCCATGGAACTTAGGCTTAGCTCGGACATAACCTACAGTTCACTCTAGGTCTTCGACGTCTAATCGTCTCCACAGCAAACTGGTTACCCCACACAGAGGGCCACGGTCCCTCGTTATGAGATAATCCAATGGCCACTTGCCATCTGCATTCAGTGGTCTCTAGCATTAGACCCGTCACTGGTAGGCATCACTTGTAGCATTATTCGAGCCATTCCTCGTTCCTTGGGTTCCACTCTCTGAACAACTCGAGCCACCATACGACCTCAACATTCGTCGAACCATTTCATGACTGCTCCCACTCGAGCAAAGGACTAAACTCCTACTTGGGCCTTTGTGCACTTCGCCCAACTTGGCCTCCATGCACTTACCCGACTCGCAACTCTTAGCTACTCAATTGAGCTCACCTTTTGACACTAAGCGACTAATCACCACGATACATGAGACATTATTGCTAATCATGCTACCCCAGTCCCTCGGTCACCTTGACCTTCACGAAAAATTATCATTCCTACGAAACCTAGACCCTTAATCGACATAATTCCTATAGTGCTGCTCTAGATCTTCGGCATCTGATCGTCACATATTGTTCATTATGTTGCTCCAGCCAATGAGCCACCTGCCCTTACCGCGAGCCAACTCATTAGTCCTCTGCCATATGGTCCATAGCATAAGATCTGTTACTGCGAGCCTTGCACCCGTCATTTTAATGCCACGACGAAGTCTCCGCGAGCCGCAATGGTTCCACCACCATCAAACAAAAGTAACCACATCAAGTTGTCCTTCCCTTGATAACCCCAAGCTCACTCCATAAGCCTCATTCCTCAAGACTTTATCCCTTACAACCCTCGAAAATCTCAACCACTCTAACTCTTAAAGCCTCATGATCTTACCCTATGAGATCATACCTCACGGCTTTTCAATTAAGATCTGAAAGACCTATCTTTCCATGCTAATGGATCCTGATCCATCACGAACCACTTTGCCACCAAGCTCATCCCAAAGCTTGACTACCTCTTATGGGTATATCATTTCAACCCGTGGTATTTTCCTATTCCTAGAACAGGAATATCCAAACATACCATTCAAACCATCGCAGGCCTCAACGCCTCGACCCAATCCTTAGGGTCCTCGGATCACATGTCCTACATTTAAGGCCATCAAATCAACCTCACATTAAATCTCAAAATTTCAAACCAACCATTCCCAACCCCAACTCAACAGCTAAGACATTTCGACTTACATTCAAATTATGCCAGACATCCTCGACTCAAAATTTTGGCAATCGCTCACACCAATCACCTAATCGACTATACATAACACCACCAATGCGCTAGCTTTCCCCACTAATATTGCTATCCATGCTCTGATACCAATTGTAACAATCCCCTCCCACCTATGGGCACTACTGGTGAATAATCAATCGGATTACTCACACGACAAACCAACAATTGAAGGGTTGGACTATGTTTCAACAGGAAACGCCCTAGGTGGGCATTAGGCTTCGTCATTTCCTTCACTTCACTTGAGGAATTAGCCCCAAAACATAAAAGGAAGCATAGCGGAATGAGACCTAAAACTCGAGTGAGCTTCAGCTTTCTTCAACTCACCTCACAACAAGCTAAAGGTGACTCAGGCACAAAACTAGCACATCAAACTTCGCTGAGTACTGAGAATTTATGGGAACATACCTTTTCGATCCTTACCTGATTCGAAACTCGACTTCACCAACTAAAGCCATATACATCCAGTAATCTCACAATCACCCATCACACCATGATGATTACAACAACTAGATATATCTAGCGCACAACAATATTTACATTCAATCACATGAATATACATATACGACTATATACCACATATAAACTCAGGCGACAATGCTAGTCGCCACATCATCCTCCCGACGCCATCCTTACTTGCATCTGGGCTCGCAACAACTACAACATGAGGTAAAATCTCATGAGTCATAAAGACTCAGTAAAGGTGAAAATGCATAAGTAAATGAAGCATGAGAGAGCATGTAATGTAAAAATGCAATGCAAATAGGTAGTCTTCCATACCCTCAAAATCTCCATAGGTTAAGGCATCAACCAACCCTTCCCACAACACTAGTCCTCCATATGGCCATAGGTACACTATAACTCATATCATGCAAGTATTAACCACTACATGCAACGCATAAAGAAAAACATTTACAAATGCATGGAAGACCACCACCCTTGGGGTCATCCCTTACCTGGCTCGAAGCCTTATTGGTCAAAAGCGAGAATGTTAGCCTGCTTCAAACTCTTCTAGGACCACCACCTCCTCGGTAGAACCCAGATGCCACAGAAAATCCAACAACAACAGAAATTAAACCAGGGCTTATGTTTTTGCCATTCACCGCAAAAACCCACCCATCAACAACTTCCAAACAACCCAAAACACAGGCATAATCCAACCATCACTTCACATTACATTAACTCACATAATGTATATAACTAGAAAAGAACTTATCATTTTACCGCATCGAATATGGAGGAGAAAATCGGCCAAACGCTCACAGCAGTGTTGCCTCATGGGATGCCACCTTGCGCTCAAAATCCCATTTTTGAGCCTCTAGCATGCTCCTTGAGCACCAAAATAATTTTTAGAATTTTCTCCCATTTTTCCAAAATTTTCTCTATTTTCCAGAATTTCTTGTATTTCTTTTTTCTTTTTTCTTTCTTTCTTCTTCTCCCTTCCATCTTCTTCTTCCTCCCGCGCAGCTCCTGCGTGCGCACCAATGGCTGCCTACCACCGCTACTTGCCCCTCTGCCATTGCGGACCCACATGGTTGGCCTCGCATCACGCTGCTATTGGATTCCTCACCGGAGCCATCGCAACAGCCTCCCTCACGTGTCTACCGCTGCTGTTGCCATTGCTGACCCCTACCTCCGCTGCAGCCTTAGCCATCGCCGGCTACACCCGTCACCGCTGTAGCCGCCTCCAGCCACCAGCAACGCCATCTCTCCCCTCTCTTGATCTCTCTCTTTCCTTCCATTTCTTTCTTTGTCTCGGCCTCAACTCTCTGGATCCCTCTTCTCTCTCTCTACAATTTGATTCTTAGAGAAGGAGGCCATTATTGAATGCTTGCTCCCCAAGCTCACGAGCGGGTATATATATATATATATAATACACAAATTACATATTAATCCCTCAAAAATCTTTAATGCCGCTAGAGGAATTATTAATTACACTTGGGGATTTTATAATTGTTCTTGGACCCTCCAAGGGTTATATTAATTACATCAAACCACTTAAATTCTTGATTTCTCCAAAATTAATTATCGACAATACTCGTGAAATTTGATTTCATCCTTACGCCTACATGGGATCTTTATTCCACCCGAAAACACTTTAGGGTTACCTTACTTGCAAAATCGGACCACCCCTAGGGTTCCCTTAGCTTCTCGGAGGTCTTTTATGACCATTCGGTTTAAGCAACCATTCGGGTTTATACAAAAATTATTCTGGAAACCATTCCCAATCTGATTACTTTTAGCATCAATAGCCTCGCCTCGAGACGATCACCAATCTCATGCCATCTTCCCCTAAGATCCAAATCCCGGATATTCCTTACCGTCGATTCGACCAATTTTTATTAATTAATTCTTCGAAATCTACTTTTGGCTTCCTGGATCACCCGAGGTCCTTTCAAAATAATCGCAAATCATCTTTTTTCCATCACCATGTAATACCGGGTATTACAATCACTACTCAGACGGGACTTCAAGGAAGGATGAAGAGAAACTCAGTGAGGCCTCCTAAGCTTTTTTGGCCTACAGAGGGGGTCGTGGGAGGGACTAGATGATTCTAGACTCAATTCCTCACTGTGCAGGCTAGTACTCTAGGTTTTTGAGTAGAAGGAAGAGGAAGAAGAAGAGGAAATAAGATCAACTAGGAGGGAAGAATTGACTAGGAGAAAGGGGCAAAAAGTCATGAAAGGAAAATCGGAACTGGGCACAGGCTAAAAGGAAGCTCAGCAAATGCGACCTAGCTTGGAAAGTCTCAACCACGCTTGCGATGAGAGCAACAAGAAACAGGTTAGTTAAGCCAAAGTTTCAAAAAAAAAAAAAAAAGAAAGAAAAAAAATTAAAGGGGGCAGTAGTGGGGCAGAAGCCCCGAGGGAGATCGGCCATAGCCGAGCATTATGCTCGGCCTCTGCCCCAGACGGCCGAGCTTGGTGCTCGATCACGGCTGACCTTCGACCTCGGTCGGGCTGAGGTCTAGCTCGTTCGATCTCGCCTTGGCCAAGCTCGGCTAAGCTAACCTCGACCCTGGTTGAGCTCGGCCATAGTCGACGTTGGCCCTGAAAGGGCTTAGAAAAAAAATAAAAAAAAATAAAAAATATAAAAAGAAAAAGCAAAGGAAGAAGTAAAAAAAAGAGAAGGGAGGGAAAGACTAACCTCAAAAGTTGGGAGCTTGGTTGTCAAGTGAGGTGATAATTGATGGGTGGGGCCTTGGGCTTATATAGAGGGACCCAAGCCCTCCAACCAAACTCTCCTTATAATTTCAAGGTAATAAATGACTTTGTTAAATGTTAATCTCATACTTAAAAATACTCTTGTACACCTCGAGAAAAGTCTACACTCAAATAACTTTAGAAATTAGGCTACTTCTTGACCCAGCATGATTTTCAGCTTGGCTCAAGGAATGGGGGGCAAGTGATGTGGCATTACCTAAATTACTAAAATACGCCCTGCGAGCTAGTAGTCTGGCTCGCCACGTGGATCGCCCAAGAAATTGACACGTGGCAAGTCCACAATGCGGAGTGGGGAACAGTCCTATACGACTAGTTAAAGGACATTTGACAATGCTTATAGAGTAATTCAGAGTGGAGTCCAAAAAATTCGGACCAGACCACGAGGCTCGTTCCAACTTGATCGAGATCCTCGAGAGCCCGCCCATCCCGGGCTTTTTCTCGGGTACCGTATAACGGACCTGCTTTTAAAAACAGGGGTCCTCACTAGGTATTACAAGTCCCTAGCTCTTATATTTCCTACTACTAGCATTTACTCTATTGACTTGAGCGTCGGAGTCTATCCCAGGGGATCCTAGCCCCGTCACTCCGTTGTCTTGTAGGTTGTATTCCCAAGGCCTGACATAGCCAAGTCTGAAGTTTCCATTCCTGAGGTCCATTCGTCAAAGCGGCACGTGGTGGTCGGTCTCAAACACCATCATCATGAATCCAAGCTTATTAAATGAGCTAAATTTGAGTTTGTTACTGATCTCATTTATGAACAACAACTTAGTGAGTTCATTTATGTATAAGAAGCTATTAAACTTGTATCTTATACAATGAATAAGATATAATTATGAATGAGTCTATTTGTGAACAAATACAATTATAAACAATAAATGAACTTTTTTTCGATGAGTAAATACAATTATACTCATAGATGCATGTTCCATTATGATACAAATTTTTACCTTATAAAGAGTTGAGAACTCATAAAATACTAAATTGTTAACATGGTATAATTGTATTTGATAAACATTGTTTTTTGATAAATAATGAATATTATTAATCAAGTGCTAAAACTAAAATCTATCAAGAGACACCCCAAATATAAAAGTCCTAAAAATTGCAAAAGGCCTAACAAACAACCCCACCTTCCCTAAATCAAGGCCTAATCAACCATAACTAATTGCAAAACATAGAAATATATAGGGAGCGTTTGATATAGAAGAAGTTTTTAAATTCCTGTGAATATTAGGTTAGGAATCTACATTATCATGTTTGATATAATTTTTTTAAACAAGAATTCTATAAAAATAATATTCTCACAATTTATTTTTAATGAACTTTCTCACAAAAAAATTTCCAGGGGGGTTGAGAATCTTGGATTCCCATAGACTAGGGAAAATTTTTAACAAATAAAAAGACTAAAATACCCCTTACCCTCTTATAACCCCATAGTCCTTTCACGATTATCTTCGCCATATCCTAAACCTCTTATAACATCATACCTTTTATCCTCTTATAACCCCAAAGCCCAATATTTTATATATTAGAAGAAATTTATCATTTTTAAATAAAAAATCAAATAAGAATAATTTTAGAAAAATAACATGGATTCCTAAGAATGTTGCATTTAAACTAAACATATGAATGTAAGATTTCTAGAAAAAGAATGCCCAACATTCCTAAGAATGTTTAAAACTAACCAAACATAGAATTATATAAATCTTGAGAATCAAAGATTTCCAATAATATTCTCAAGAATCATGAATCCCAGAAATCTAAAAACTTCTCCTGTACGAAAAGCCTCGATACATCCACCACCTACAAAAGATAGAGCTATAGAAACGCTCAATAAAGCTTCAAGCAAAGAGATCCACTACAAAATAGAACCCACAACCCATTAAATAAGACTATTAACACCCTTAGAAATGAGTCATCTCGTCACTAAGAGTCATAACCAACAAGAGCAAATTCAAGGGCAAACCATGCGTGCAAGAAAAGAATTGAAAAACACCTATAGCAAAATCAATTCCAACACCAAACAAAAAATCAAGCCCCCCCTTGGAGCAATTGGTGACCATAAAGACTACATAAATTAGTGATTATTTACATATACTTAGTAAACAAGTCAATATTATAACTCGTTAAACTAAAATGAATATTTGCATTTACAATACGCTTATGTATGCATGCCCACATGAAGTTAAAATTGATACATTTTTTTGAAGATCCATCAACTAGTTCTTTCTTAAGATCCACTTGTTCCTTCTTGGTCAAAGGAATGGTCAGAGGCAGGCCTACAATGGCAAGGGATGGGCTCTGGTGATCGGTCTGTCGGGGGGTGGCTGGCACCTGCAAGCACTCAAACCTCAAGTGAGTAAAGGAGTAAAATGACAGAGTATTAGTAGGCTAGAAAGAGAACATACCTTGGCTCTGGGGAGAGTTGGTGTATATATAAGGAGGGGAGGCCATCCTGCATGCACGTGTTGTGCGTTTGTAGGGTGATAGGACTGGACGTCAGTCATCGGAGCCTCTTGGGGGCGGCATGGTGCCGATAAGATTGTCATTAATGTAGATGGGATCCGTCATTAATGGGGACGGGATCTGCCATAAATGAGGATTGGATCTTGAGTGGGCGTAGGAGTATCCAGTGTGCAACTATAATGATGATGTTGCAGGCTGGCATAGGACCAGGATCGGGCCACAAGCCGAGACTAGGCCATGGGCTAAGGGCCGATATCGAGCCAGTACAGTCCACTACCAAATAGCTTTTGAACAAATTTCCACATAGGACTTTATGTGACCTAATTGCAAACATAAATTAAATCTCCTTAGAAAAACAACCAGTTCATGTCAACACATTTAAAAGTCTAAACATATTAAAAGTCTAAATAACACCTCACTCCTCACATTAATTTCTAGAAGAAACTAGAAAACAAAGGTTGATCAGTGATTGTATATGTCAATTGAAATCGCTTAAATTTTTATTTAAAAACCTCATAGATTAGGGTGGATATTTGTAAGTCATAGAGATTAAATGCTCAAGTGAAGAGGATTAAGCAACTGGTTAAATCATCGAATCACACTCACAGGGATCATACTAGACCCTAGAGGGGTTGCATGAAAAAATAAGGTGGCAACAAGGAGCATGAGACAAGTCCAACAATGGGATCAAATTTTGAAACATGAACCAAAATCAAAGCGAGAAAATACCAACTAGATTGAAAGAATTTGGAAAAGATAATTGGGAAAACTTGAATGATTGAGATGGTAGTAGAATTGGACATAAGGATTAATCTTAGAAGAATTTGAGGGCGTGCAAAATCCTAGAGTTGCATTACAAAGTAAGATATTAGCTAGCTGGGAAATTTTAGAGTAACTAGTAGAATTGGATGTAAGGATTAATCTTATGAAAGTCTTAGAAGAATGGGAATCCCGAAGAAGAAGCTGAAGCCATTCCACGAAAATCTAATCGACTTTTTCGAAGAATAGGTAGGCATTAAGGGTTATATTGATTTATTGACCTTATTTGGAACGACCCCTCTCATCAAGACAATCAACATTCAGTACTTGGTCGTCGACTGCCAGACACCGTACAACGCACTCCTCAGCTGCTCGTCTCTCAATGTCCTGGGTGTAGTAGTATCAGCTCCTCATCTAGCCATGAAAGTTTTAGTATTGGCCATCGAGGTCAGAGTTGTTCACACTGACCAGAAAGAAGCTTGGCAGTGTTACCACGATAGCCTCAAAGCCCGAGGTCTCGAGCCCAACAAGGACGATAAGGGAAATGAAACTTCTAATCTCAGTAACCAAGCCGCAGGCACAAATGGCCAAACTCCACACCACTGTTGTTTTACTTTTGTATACTTAGTTTTGATGATGAAAAATAATATTTTATTTAATCCCTAAGTCATGAATCAAGGTTGTGGTTTTCAACATAAATCAATTTCAATATCAAGTATTACTTTGTGAGAATGAAAACCAAATGAATTTTAAGTATCGAGATTTCAAAGTCATATTTTTCTAAGTCTGGAAGGTTAGCACCTTATAAGTAGACATATATGAAAATATTTTCGTTTTAGAAAACTAACTCCCAGTAATTCAATAGCTAACATTCATTAGTGATAAAATGATTTTTAACGAATTTTTCAAGAAATAGAAAGTGTATATCTTGGAGGTGGTAAAATTACAAAATCCTAAGTTTGTACAAAAACCCAAATTCTACTTTCTTATTCTTATGGATTTTGATTTTTTTGATATTTTTATTGAATCCAAATGGGGGGTACTTTTTTATTTACATTTATGTATTAAAGTAAATGGAAGGTAAAATATAAATTAAACAAAATGAGGACATTTACTTAAACTAAAGAAATGTAAATATGTTGTGATGTTTTGTATCAATCAAGTGTGCTTCTACATGTTATCTGCTAAGTTTTCAGATTTCCCAAATGGATTGTCGACTATGTGTTTTAATGCTGTCGACTATACCTGTCAATAGTCGGCTATATGCTTGAGGATAGTCGACTATGCCTATATGATCTGT
Source organism: Diospyros lotus (assembly GCF_014633365.1). NCBI lineage: Eukaryota > Viridiplantae > Streptophyta > Magnoliopsida > Ericales > Ebenaceae > Diospyros > Diospyros lotus. The sequence goes on from NC_068341.1 coordinate 30,439,600, forward strand.
CGACTATGTATGGCTTCTGTCAACTACTTTCCATTCTGTCGACTATTGTGCAAGGATAGTCGACTATGCTATTTATTCTGTGGACTATGTTTGTGCATGATATTTGAAATCCTCTTCATAATTTTTCATCTGTCGACTATGAGAATGGTTTGTCGACTATGGGTAGTTTTTGTTAGAAAATAGTCGAGTATGCTTTCTTGTCTGTCGACTATGCCTTAGTTTTATTTGAAAGTATAGTTGACTATGCCTTGTTTTATTTATGAATCTGTCGACTATACATTATATTATGTCGACTATCTCTTCTTGCAGAAAGATATAATGGCTAGTTTTTCAAACTCCAACGGTCACAAAACGGCTAGTTTTGGGCAAGGCTCTTGGGATGCTTATATATTGTAACACCCCCTCTCCTAGAACTGCCCGAGAAGAGGTGTTACTGGGGATAATAAAATAAACCAACTGATAACTGAATTCTGATACCAATACTGTATATATATCAATTAACTGTAATAAGACTCTGAGTCAACAAAAACTGAAATCATAACTGCATCTAAGGGAAATTCCCTAAACTGAAAATTAAAATGAATCTAAACTGATCAAGCACTAACTAACAACTAATAACTAATAACTCCCAAACATCTTTGGTCTTGAGCGGCTCCACGTACACACACTACTGGACACTACTGCTAGGCCCCACGTCTGGTACTCCCCCACTAGGACCTGGAATGGTGAAGAGTACAAGGTGAGCTACAAAGCTCAGCAAGTAATAAACTGGAAAGAATAACTGAAGCTGAATCGAAGAATATCGATACTGATAAAAATACTTACTGAACTTGTACTGAGAGATATAATAATCACTGGATGGCATTTATAAGATGAAATGCACATAAGCTGTAAACTAAATGCAGGTATGCAACTTTGGCCCATAGGCCCACATAACTGTAACACATACCTGACTGATCTGAGTCCCGCAAACATAAAAACTGTAAGCACATACTTTGGGCAATATGCCCCTAGCTCCCTGGTCGACATCAGGCGAGCATCTCATAACTGAGATATAATTGTACCGATACTAGTGGGATCCCCGCGGACAAGCCGCCTGGCGCGCATAATGCAATGCTCATATAAGTGCTGGCACACGATATGTAGTGCTCCATATAAAGTCATGCTCAATGCTCATACAATGTGTATGCACATAATCTCACAAAATAATGTTGACCATGTCATAATGAACTGCTAAACATGGTATATGATTTTTACTAGAAATATTGAGATTCAAATATTCTGAAATTTCTAAGTATAGGCATGGCATATTGGATTTAGTCTTATCTTGGCATAAAAATTCAATATTTGAATAATTGAATATTTATTTTAAATTTAAGACTTGAATCAAGAACTTATTGGAAGCTATTTGGATGCCATTTGATACTATTTGGATGATTGAGAAAGTCTAAGGAGGAAATTTGAATGAAAACAGCTCATTCGAATGAAAAAAAATGGATTTCAGCAAGCTCATTCGAATGGCAGAAAACTCATTCGAATGACAGAGACTCATTCGAATGACAGAAGGCTCATTCGAATGACTGATGATATTTCAAGGCTATTCGGATCTGATCTGGGACTCATTCGAATGACTCTCAAATTCATTCGAATGAATTTTGAAAATTTCCAACTTTTGAACTGGCAAAAAGCGACTCATTCGAATGCAACAGTAACCTTATTCGAATCAATTTGAAGGTCATTCGAATGACAAGAAGGCTCATTCGAATGCTAAGCTATACAAAGCAACAACTTACTCACATCTTCAAGGGCTCATTCGAATGACAACAAGGCTCATTCGAATGACAGTCAAAAACCTCAAAAATACATACGAATGATATGATAATCACATGACTCATTCGAATGACCCAAAAACTCATTCGAATGACTGGAATATTATAGGGGAAAAGCCTACGATAACACTGAAACTTATTCGGATGCTTTGAAACTCATTCGAATGACTCAAGGCTTATTCGAATGACTGGATTCTTATCAGATATACAGCTTACGATAACAGAGATCATAACTTGAATCAAAACTTATCTTCACTACACCATTCCAAAAGAAATCTTGGGAGAACAATCCCAATTGATATATAAACAACTTGAGGGATGATTTACTGATCATAACTAGTGTAAACATTGCAAGGAATATATACATGAACTGGTTGGTACTCACTGTACGCATGTAAATACATATATAAACATGCACTGAACTGAAATAACTCACTGTAACGCACATATATATATATACATGCACTGGAACTGATTCAATTCTGGAAATCTGATATCAAACTAAATCAAGACCTGTAAGAAAGGATTACAGGGGAAGGATACTTGCCTTATGATCTTCTTAATTGACTCAATAATCTCACGAGAGCCTCCTATGCAAGACTTGAACTCACTGCTCGTGCCTATATATATATATACACTGACTGTAACATAAATCTGAAACTTAAACAAAGAGTTGCTGAAACTGATGATCGAATGCTAAATACGATCCTGTAAGAAAGGTTTACACGGAGAAGAACTTGCCTTTCAAACTCTCTGATCGATCCAATGATCTAACAGAAGCCTCCAACGCAAAGCCTTTAATTCGCTGTTGAAGCTTCTTCTTCCCTCTGTTGTTCTTCACACGGCGAAGACAACATGGCTAATGACTATTATATATATACATATGCTTAAGAGAAACCCTAACGCCATCTCTCTCTCCTAATATAACTAGGAGTCTTTCAATCCGAATCCTCCTCACGGCTGGGATTAATTAATCCCTTAATCAAAATAATTCTATTTACTAATTGAATATTAACATCCAATCCGTAAATGACCAACACGTCCTTGCATTTAATTTTCACAATAATTAAATATAATTAAATGCTATTTTCTCAATTAAATCTCTAAATTGCCACATTAAATAATTAAATGACAAATCCTCTTAATTAATCGCTTCAATAATTAATTAACTAATTCTAAATAAATACTAGGCCCTCTAACGGGTCGTTACAATTTCTCCCCTCCTTAAAAGAATTTGGTCCTCCAAATTCGTAACTGGTTATTTGAACAATGAGGGGTAAAGACGTCTCATCTCTTCTTCTAGCTCCCACGTCGCCTCTTCTGCCGAGTGACGCTGCCATTGTACTTTCACAAGAGGAATTGATCGATTCCTCAAAGTTTTCTCTTTTCTCTCTAATATACTGATGGGCATTTCTTCATAAGATACGTCCTCTTTAACTTCAAGAGTCTGAAAATCGATCACATGCTGAGGATCTGGCACATACTTCCTCAACATTGAAACATGGAACACATTATGGACATGGGACAACTGAGGTGGCAAAGCTAACTCATATGCCAAAGTCCCTATCCGTCTCAAAATCTCAAATGGACCAACATAACGGGGACTAAGCTTCCCTATTACGCCAAATCTTCGCACACCTTTAATAGGCATGACTCTCAACCAAACATGGTCGCCTACCTCAAACTCGAGGTCTCGCCGTCGCTTGTCTGCATAGCTCTTCTGTCTGTCTTGTGCTGTCTTCATTCTTGTTTTGATCACCCGGATCTTTTCTGTCGTCTGCTCCACAATTTCAGGACCCAATAAAGTCCTATCTCCAATCTCTTCCCAACATATCGGCGATCGACATGGTCGCCCATACAAAGCCTCATATGGTGACATTCCAATACTTGAATGGAAACTATTATTGTAGGCAAATTCCACCAAAGGTAAATGCTCATCCCAACTACCTTGGAAATCTAAAACACAAGCTCTCAACATGTCCTCGAGAGACCTAATAGTCCTCTCTGACTGGCCATCTGTCTGCGGGTGAAATGCCGTGCTGAACTTCAACTTAGATCCCAATGCCTCATGCAAAGCTCCCCAAAAATGAGAAGTAAAACGAGGATCTCGATCTGATACAATGCTGGATGGAACACCGTGTAATTTTACGATCTCCTCAATGTAAATTTTCGCAAATCTATTTAATGGATAAGTCTTCTTAATAGGAAGAAAATGGGCTGATTTAGTTAAATGATCAACAATCACCCATATAGCATCGTAGCCTCTAGTAGTCCTGGGTAAACCCATCACAAAGTCCATAGCAATATTATCCCATTTCCACTCCGGAATAGGTAATGGAAGTAATAAACCTGCGGGTTTCTGATGTTTCGCTTTAACTTGTTGGCATACTGAACATTGTGAAATATATCTGGCTACATCTTTCTTCATACCACTCCACCAATACTGTCGCTTAAGGTCGTGGTACATCTTCGTAACACCTGGATGAATAGTGTAACGACTCTTGTGTGCTTCATTCAAAATCTCTTGCTTAAGATTTCCACCATCGGGTATACAAATACGTCCCTGAAATAAAAGTATACCATCACTCCGTAGAGTATATCCCAAAGGAGAAAATTTCTCAATATCTGCTAAGATTTGTGCTAACTTCACATCTTTCGATTGCTGTGTCTTGAGCAATTCAAATAGCTCGGGTTGTACTCTCATATAAGCGCAACTCACAACTGGTTTATCTTCTGGGGTTGAAATAGATAAGACACTCAACTGTTCTAATAACCTCCATTCTTGAACCATCATCATAGCTATAGAAGCTCCTCGCCGACTCAAAGCATCGGCTACTACGTTAGCCTTTCCTGGGTGGTATAGAATCTCACAGTCGAAGTCTTTAAATAACTCGACCCATCGTCTCTGCCTCATGTTTAATTCTTTCTGGGATAGAAGATAATGTAGGCTCTTATGATCTGTATAAATTTCAACTTTCTCACCATATAGATAGTGTCGCCATATCTTCAATGCAAATACTACCGCTGCCAACTCTAGATCATGAGTAGGGTAGTTCACTTCGTGTTTCTTCAATTGTTTGGATGCATAAGCATTAACTCGACCTTCTTGCATTAATACGCAACCCAAACCTGAATGGGATGCATCGCTGTAAATGGAATATTTCTCTCCACTCCTTGGAATGGCTAAAACTGGTGCAGTAGTTAACTTTCGCTTCAATTCTTGGAAGGCACGTGCACACGCGTCATTCCATTCAAACTTTTCTCCTTTTCTTGTTAGCTTAGTCATGGGGGAGGATAAGCGAGCAAACCCTTCAATGAATCGTCTATAATAGCCTGCAAGACCTAGAAAACTACGTATCTCTGTCACAGTCGTAGGTCTCGGCCAATCCATAACTGCTTTGGTCTTGTCTGGATCCACTGAAATACCATCTCCAGACACCACATGACCTAGAAATCCAATTTGAGTGAGCCAGAACTCACACTTGCTGAACTTGGCATACAGTTGCTCTTCTTTAAGTCTTTGTAATACCAGAGTAAGATGCTCTGTATGCTCCTCCACATTAGATGAGTAGACTAGGATATCGTCGATGAAGACAATAATGAATCGATCTAGGTACTCACGTAGAACTCGATTCATCAAATCCATGAAAACAGCTGGAGCATTCGTCAACCCGAATGGCATTACCACAAACTCGTAGTGTCCATAGCGAGTCCTGAAAGCAGTCTTCTGAATATCATCATCTCTGACTCGCACCTGATGGTATCCCGATCTCAAATCTATCTTCGAGAATACCTTAGCTCCTCGCAATTGATCTAACAAGTCATCCACTCGAGGTAAGGGATATTTATTCTTCACTGTCACCTGGTTCAATTGACGATAGTCAATACATAATCTCAAAGATCCATCTTTCTTCCTCACGAACAATACTGGTGCACCCCACGGGGATGAACTGGGTCGGATAAAACCCTTCTCTATTAATTCTTCTAATTGGGCCTTCAACTCCTTTAGCTCATTAGGTGCCATCCGATATGGAGCCTTAGAGATAGGCTGTGTACCAGGCAATAATTCGATAGTAAACTCCGATCCTCTCCGAGGAGGTAATCCTGGTAGCTCATCTGGGAAAACTTCTTGGAAATTTTGTACTACTGGTACCTCGGTTAAATTCTTCTTGCTTCCTTCGTCAGTGGTTACAAAGGCTAGATAAGCCTCGCATCCATCACGCATTAGCTTTTCAACTTTTATCACCGAGATCATAGGAATCGTAGACATAGGCTTGACTCCTCTATAAATAAGAATCGGCTGTTGAGGTAGTTCAAAATCGATAATCTTTCGCCGACAATCGACTCTTGCATAATGTCGTGATAGCCAATCCATGCCAAGGATCAAATCAAAATCCTTAACATCGAGAATTACCAAATCTCCCAATAGCTTCTTATCATGGACCCCGATCTCACAATTTTCAAACATTTCTCTAGCTATCATAATCTTATCTCCCGGCGTAGACACAATTAAGTGGTACGGCAAAGAAATCCGGGAATGGGGAACATAACATACTGTGCGCAGTGCAATAAAAGAATGTGTAGAACCAGTATCAAATAATGCACGCACATCATGACCATATAGGGATAGAATACCTTGGATAGTCCCGTCGCCCTGCTCTGCCTCAGCTGTGGTAAGGGCATAAACTCTACCCTGCACCTGTCTATCTGCGGGCGGTGGATGCTGAGCTACTGGTAGTGCTGGTATTGGTGCCGCTCCTGGCCCTCTAACTGCTGGTGGCCTCTGATTCGCTTGCTGACCTCTATTTTGGGGCGGTTGAGTACACCGGTTGGCTGTGTGTCCTTTTTGTCCGCACCTGAAACAAGTGACCTCTGGTGCGGGAAGTGCTGCTTGATTCCTCGGGCAATCTTTCTTTCTATGTCCCTCTTGTCCACACTTGAAACAAACGTTCTTCCCAGCTAGGCACGGTCCTCCGTGCTTCCTTCCACATTGACCACATTGTGGATTATTCTCTGTCTTATTTCCCTGTCCGGTTGTCCACTTCCTCTTCTTATTATTATTGGACGAACCCTGAGATGTACCTGTGCCCTTCTTGGCTGCTTGTGTTGCTCTCCATTCATTGCGATCTCGCTCGATAGCATATGCTCGTTGGACCACCGTGGCATAATCCACGCTCAGAGCTCCTCCAAAAGCATGTCGGATATCCGCACGCAATCCTCTCTGGAATTTGGCGGCCTTCTTTGCTTCACTGGACACCAACTCCGGAGCATATCGTGACAATGCTGTAAACTCCGCCTCGTACTGAGCCACCGTATTAGTACCTTGTACCAATTCCACGAACTCATAGACTTTCTGCTCCTTGACCCATGCTGGGCAATAAGCATCGTTGAACACTTGTTGAAACTCAACCCATGTGGGTTCTCGATCACCAAACCTCTGGCGGGTAGTCTCCCACCATCTCTCGGCATCGCCTCTGAACATGAACGTGCTAAGTCGAACTCGTCGGTCGTCCGCACAACCAATAGATCGGAGATGCTTCTCTATTGATAGCATCCAATTCTCCGCTGTTGCTGCATCTGTACCTCCATGAAATGCTGGTGGTCGGAACGCCATGAAGTCCTTCAATAATTGACTCCCAGTGTCTGTCGCTACAACTGGAGTTGTTGGGGCGACTAGCGGTTCGCCTCCACTGCCTCCTGCTTCTTGGTGTACTTGCGGCTGCCTCACCTGATTCCTCACTAGGGTATCAACTACCCTCATCAAGCCTGCCAACATGCCTCGCATCTCGGCCATACCCTGTCGTAAGTCACTACCAGAATCCCCTGGTGAGCCTGGTGTGGGAACTGGAACCTCGCCTGGCGTAGAAGTAGCCTGGCTGCGAGTACGGGGTCGTCCTCTTTGATTACTCATCTTCCTGTATCACCACTTAGGGTTAGAATACTGTAAATTGGGTTAACGTATCTAACTGACGGACACATGTCCTAACTCTACCCAACATCCTATGTGTGTACTGGAGACTCCTCAAAACACTGCTCTGATACCAATACTGTAACACCCCCTCTCCTAGAACTGCCCGAGAAGAAGTGTTACTGGGGATAATAAAATAAACCAACTGATAACTGAATTCTGATACCAATACTGTATATATATCAATTAATTGTAATAAGACTCTGAGTCAACAAAAACTGAAATCATAACTACATCTAAGGGAAATTCCCTAAACTGAAAATTAAAATGAATCTAAACTGATCAAGCACTAACTAACAACTAATAACTAATAACTCCCAGACATCTTTGGTCTTGAGCGCTCCACGTACACACACTACTGGACACTGCTGCTAGGCCCCACGTCTGGTACTCCCCCACTAGGACCTGGAATGGTGAAGAGTACAAGGTGAGCTACAAAGCTCAGCAAGTAATAAACTGGAAAGAATAACTGAAGCTGAATCGAAGAATATCGATACTGATAAAAATACTTACTGAACTTGTACTGAGAGATATAATAATCACTGGATGGCATTTATAAGATGAAATGCACATAAGCTGTAAACTAAATGCAGGTATGCAACTTTGGCCCATAGGCCCACATAACTGTAACACATACCTGACTGATCTGAGTCCCGCAAACATAAAAACTGTAAGCACATACTTTGGGCAATATGCCCCTAGCTCCCTGGTCGACATCAGGCGAGCATCTCATAACTGAGATATAATTGTACCGATACTAGTGGGATCCCCGCGGAAAGCCGCCTGGCGCGCATAATGCAATGCTCATATAAGTGCTGGCACACGATATGTAGTGCTCCATATAAAGTCATGCTCAATGCTCATACAATGTGTATGCACATAATCTCACAAAATAATGTTGACCATGTCATAATGAACTGCTAAACATGGTATATGATTTTTACTAGAAATATTGAGATTCAAATATTCTGAAATTTCTAAGTATAGGCATGGCATATTGGATTTAGTCTTATCTTGGCATAAAAATTCAATATTTGAATAATTGAATATTTATTTTAAATTTAAGACTTGAATCAAGAACTTATTGGAAGCTATTTGGATGCCATTTGATACTATTTGGATGATTGAGAAAGTCTAAGGAGGAAATTTGAATGAAAACAGCTCATTCGAATGAAAAAAAATGGATTTCAGCAAGCTCATTCGAATGGCAGAAAACTCATTCGAATGACAGAGACTCATTCGAATGACAGAAGGCTCATTCGAATGACTGATGATATTTCAAGGCTATTCGGATCTGATCTGGGACTCATTCGAATGACTCTCAAATTCATTCGAATGAATTTTGAAAATTTCCAACTTTTGAACTGGCAAAAAGCGACTCATTCGAATGCAACAGTAACCTTATTCGAATCAATTTGAAGGTCATTCGAATGACAAGAAGGCTCATTCGAATGCTAAGCTATACAAAGCAACAACTTACTCACATCTTCAAGGGCTCATTCGAATGACAACAAGGCTCATTCGAATGACAGTCAAAAACCTCAAAAATACATACGAATGATATGATAATCACATGACTCATTCGAATGACCCAAAAACTCATTCGAATGACTGGAATATTATAGGGGAAAAGCCTACGATAACACTGAAACTTATTCGGATGCTTTGAAACTCATTCGAATGACTCAAGGCTTATTCGAATGACTGGATTCTTATCAGATATACAGCTTACGATAACAGAGATCATAACTTGAATCAAAACTTATCTTCACTACACCATTCCAAAAGAAATCTTGGGAGAACAATCCCAATTGATATATAAACAACTTGAGGGATGATTTACTGATCATAACTAGTGTAAACATTGCAAGGAATATATACATGAACTGGTTGGTACTCACTGTACGCATGTAAATACATATATAAACATGCACTGAACTGAAATAACTCACTGTAACGCACATATATATATATACATGCACTGGAACTGATTCAATTCTGGAAATCTGATATCAAACTAAATCAAGACCTGTAAGAAAGGATTACAGGGGAAGGATACTTGCCTTATGATCTTCTTAATTGACTCAATAATCTCACGAGAGCCTCCTATGCAAGACTTGAACTCACTGCTCGTGCCTATATATATATATACACTGACTGTAACATAAATCTGAAACTTAAACAAAGAGTTGCTGAAACTGATGATCGAATGCTAAATACGATTCTGTAAGAAAGGTTTACACGGAGAAGAACTTGCCTTTCAAACTCTCTGATCGATCCAATGATCTAACAGAAGCCTCCAACGCAAAGCCTTTAATTCGCTGTTGAAGCTTCTTCTTCCCTCTGTTGTTCTTCACACGGCGAAGACAACATGGCTAATGACTATTATATATATACATATGCTTAAGAGAAACCCTAACGCCATCTCTCTCTCCTAATATAACTAGGAGTCTTTCAATCCGAATCCTCCTCACGGCTGGGATTAATTAATCCCTTAATCAAAATAATTCTATTTACTAATTGAATATTAACATCCAATCCGTAAATGACCAACACGTCCTTGCATTTAATTTTCACAATAATTAAATATAATTAAATGCTATTTTCTCAATTAAATCTCTAAATTGCCACATTAAATAATTAAATGACAAATCCTCTTAATTAATCGCTTCAATAATTAATTAACTAATTCTAAATAAATACTAGGCCCTCTAACGGGTCGTTACAATTTCTCCCCTCCTTAAAAGAATTTGGTCCTCCAAATTCGTAACTGGTTATTTGAACAATGAGGGGTAAAGACGTCTCATCTCTTCTTCTAGCTCCCACGTCGCCTCTTCTGCCGAGTGACGCTGCCATTGTACTTTCACAAGAGGAATTGATCGATTCCTCAAAGTTTTCTCTTTTCTCTCTAATATACTGATGGGCATTTCTTCATAAGATACGTCCTCTTTAACTTCAAGAGTCTGAAAATCGATCACATGCTGAGGATCTGGCACATACTTCCTCAACATTGAAACATGGAACACATTATGGACATGGGACAACTGAGGTGGCAAAGCTAACTCATATGCCAAAGTCCCTATCCGTCTCAAAATCTCAAATGGACCAACATAACGGGGACTAAGCTTCCCTATTACGCCAAATCTTCGCACACCTTTAATAGGCATGACTCTCAACCAAACATGGTCGCCTACCTCAAACTCGAGGTCTCGCCGTCGCTTGTCTGCATAGCTCTTCTGTCTGTCTTGTGCTGTCTTCATTCTTGTTTTGATCACCCGGATCTTTTCTGTCGTCTGCTCCACAATTTCAGGACCCAATAAAGTCCTATCTCCAATCTCTTCCCAACATATCGGCGATCGACATGGTCGCCCATACAAAGCCTCATATGGTGACATTCCAATACTTGAATGGAAACTATTATTGTAGGCAAATTCCACCAAAGGTAAATGCTCATCCCAACTACCTTGGAAATCTAAAACACAAGCTCTCAACATGTCCTCGAGAGACCTAATAGTCCTCTCTGACTGGCCATCTGTCTGCGGGTGAAATGCCGTGCTGAACTTCAACTTAGATCCCAATGCCTCATGCAAAGCTCCCCAAAAATGAGAAGTAAAACGAGGATCTCGATCTGATACAATGCTGGATGGAACACCGTGTAATTTTACGATCTCCTCAATGTAAATTTTCGCAAATCTATTTAATGGATAAGTCTTCTTAATAGGAAGAAAATGGGCTGATTTAGTTAAATGATCAACAATCACCCATATAGCATCGTAGCCTCTAGTAGTCCTGGGTAAACCCATCACAAAGTCCATAGCAATATTATCCCATTTCCACTCCGGAATAGGTAATGGAAGTAATAAACCTGCGGGTTTCTGATGTTCCGCTTTAACTTGTTGGCATACTGAACATTGTGAAATATATCTGGCTACATCTTTCTTCATACCACTCCACCAATACTGTCGCTTAAGGTCGTGGTACATCTTCGTAACACCTGGATGAATAGTGTAACGACTCTTGTGTGCTTCATTCAAAATCTCTTGCTTAAGATTTCCACCATCGGGTATACAAATACGTCCCTGAAATAAAAGTATACCATCACTCCGTAGAGTATATCCCAAAGGAGAAAATTTCTCAATATCTGCTAAGATTTGTGCTAACTTCACATCTTTCGATTGCTGTGTCTTGAGCAATTCAAATAGCTCGGGTTGTACTCTCATATAAGCGCAACTCACAACTGGTTTATCTTCTGGGGTTGAAATAGATAAGACACTCAACTGTTCTAATAACCTCCATTCTTGAACCATCATCATAGCTATAGAAGCTCCTCGCCGACTCAAAGCATCGGCTACTACGTTAGCCTTTCCTGGGTGGTATAGAATCTCACAGTCGAAGTCTTTAAATAACTCGACCCATCGCCCTGCTGCCCATTGCGGGTCGCGCCTGCACCCTGCTGCCCATTGCGCGCGCGCGACCGCCTTGCAGTGCCTGCGCGCGCACGCGGCCGCGCCTGGGGGCGCATGTGCGCGCGCGCGGCCGCGCCTGGGCGAGCCATGTGCGTGCGCGGCCGCGCCCCAGCGTGCACGGCCGCGCCTGGCCGGGCCCTGCGCGCGCCCAGGCCATGCTCAGCTCGCGCGGGCCCCGCTCGGCCATGTCTTTCGACGCCCCAGTGCATCCGTATGCACCCCGAACCCCGTTTCACCCTTTTTCGTGTCATACGATCTTTTGCAATCCAAAAAAATACAAACGCAACAATTATTTAATTATTTCACAAATAACAACATAACTGAATCCACATGTAAGGAATTGAAATATTTCGACGATGGCTCTAATACCACTGAAAGTAAAGCAAGATCGCTACGGGGTAAACAGCGTAGCTCAAAAATTTTGAACTTACCCCGATCCCAGCGTTTGGATCAACGTCGAAATCAAATCATTCACAAACAAATAAATAAATCTAACATTTAGATTATCGAGTCGTTCACGGATTCAAGCCGTCCAAGCGTCTGGCCTCTAACTCGTGATACGTGGCACGCGTTCGTTGGCAAGGAGAGCGGAATAGGAGTGCTAGCTCCTTCTCCCTTGCGCGGCTTGAGTATGGATGGTAAAAGAATGCCCGCGTTTCAAATCGATGCCAAAAAGAAACGGGAAGAGTGAACGGGAATACGTTTTTCAACTCTTGAAAAATGACACCAAAAATCACTTCAGTTTTGGGCAACCCATAAAGGGATATTTATAAGGAAATATCCTAGGGTTTCTAAAACCCTAATGGATTGGGTAATTCTAATTTAATTAGAATCTTAAGTGGGCTTATTCTAGTCTAACTAGAAATATAATTAAATGGCCCAATCCTTTTTTAGGTTAAATAAAATATTATGGCCAAAATCTAATTCAAGCCCAAATATATTTTATTTAATATTTGGCCCAAATCTAATTTGGTCCAAATGTAATATTTAATATTTGGCCCAAATCTAATTTAGTCCAAATATAATATTTATTTTAATATTTGGCCCAAATCCAATTTAGTCCAAATATAATATTTAATTTACTATTTGGCCTAAATCTAATTTAGTCCAAATATTAACTTAAGCCCAAATATATTTTATTTCTTATTTGCCACTCCAACAAATAGAAAATTATTAAATTAGAAACTCCTTCCTAATTTAATCAATTGCCATTTTAGAAAACTCTTTCTATTATGACGACCCCTCGCCATGTTGACGTCATTACGTCTATTTATTCTTTTTCCGTGAGAACCTATGACGGCACAACTTCTTGCCGAAGTGTCCCACTTAACCATACGTCCACTCTCCTAGTTTAAGCCAGGGACCGTACCTATTGCGTATGACTCATTAGACTTCCGAATATGTTGGCAATGTGTCGGTACAAACACATAAGACAAGATTGGCCTCTAGCAAGGCATCATGCCTACCCAATTATTCAGAAGGATTCATAATCCGCAAATAACCTTTCACGAGCATGGTTACCGTGTAATTCGATCCTCTCGTCAATGTATCTTATGTGATTTCAAGTATGGCGATGTGTTGCTTGATAACGATCACATGAGTTTTCTTCGGTCTTCTGGATATCTTCACTTAATTAGAAAGTAAATCAATAACTCCTTATTGATCTCTTTCACTATGGCCATGGATTTAAAGTGAATATCCACCGAAGGCGCCTTAGATACATCATCCTCTATCAAGGGATAGACGAGTCCCATCTTGGTTATGCACCCATCTCCATAAGCCTCACGATATGCCCAACGATCGCCCACGTGCAACCTTTATCTAGGCCCATCGAAACGATGTCAAAGCATATCGATCTTCTCATGAGATGACCGTGACAACCTTAGGTCAAAGGATTAGTTACACCCATCTCGTATGAGAATTCCATCAACATATAACCAAAATAGATTCTCATGGCGAGTCATGTCCAGTGACACGTTCTCCAACATTGGTCACCTATGTACTTGTCTAGGCATCCCCATGCCTATGGGTGTGAGACCCCCGTTGCTATCAAATAGCAAAAACATAGCACATACAAGTCTTACCGCAATTATCAATGTCCATTCTTGACATTGCTACGACTTGGGACGTTTAATGATGTCTAGAAACTATTATGCATCATCTCACATCTTTACAGATTAATCACAGTATACATAATATGGACTTCTATCTAGTTTCATTCGGTTATTACAATAATAACAAGAAACTAATAGAATGACTTCTTGTGAATTTGAATAACTCCTTATTCAAACAATAAACATGATTACAATTGTCAGTGTACAACAAGCCCAATCTGATTGGGTCTAGAGCACCTACACTAACAACGAGATGGTGGCCAAGACACTAGAAAGCCAAGACCACTGCTCGGACTTGTTAGAAATTTTTAGCCAACTCTGATAGTACAACATAAGGCTCAATCTTGGTAAATGTGCTTTTGGGGTACAAGCCGGTAAATTCCTTGGTTTCATGTTGACCAGTTGGGGAATCGAGGCCAACCCCCCACAAATGCAAAGCCATCCTCAAAATGAGTAGTCCTGCTAACGTAAAGGAGGTCCAACGACTAACAGGCTGGATAACAGCCCCATCCCTCTTTCTCTCAAAGTTGGCAGATCGGGAGAGGCCATTCTTCCAGTGCCTAAAGAAGCCAACAGAGTTCCAGTGGATGGAACAGTGCGAAGTTGCTTTTTATGAGCTTAAGGGTCTCTTGGCAGCACCCCCATCCTTTCAAAGCCAGAGCCCGGGGAAGAGCTCTCACTCTACCTCTCTATTACCGATAATACCGTCAGTACAGTATTGGTTATGGAGGAAGGCAAGTTGCAACAGTCGGTATACTTTTTCAGTAAAACCTTTTAGGGAACCAAGCTATCCTACCGGGAGATCGAAAAGCTAGTGCTTGCACTACTAGTGTCTGCAGCTCGAAAGCTTAGACCATACTGTTCGATTTCTGCGCTAAACTATCTTCTTTTGATCCAAGCCCAGAGTTTAATCCTTGGACACTGTTCATCGACGGAGCTTCCAACATCAAGGGGAACATATCCGAAATTATCTTAGAAGGACCCAGTGGGTTGATGCTCGAACAGTCTCTCCGCTTCAACTTCAAGGCAACCAACAACCAAGCAAAATATGAAGCCCTCATAGTTGGGCTAAATTTGGCAAGAGTGACTCCCAGTTGGTAACTAATCAAGTTAAGGACAAATTCCAGACAAAGGAGCCACAACTTGATCAATACCTCAACAAGGTCAAAACCTTAGCCAAGTCCTTTGAATACTTCCAAATTGAATATATTCTTAGGGAAAAAAATACTCAGGCAGACCTACTCTCAAAGCTGACCAACACCAAAAAACATGGGAACAACCAATCTGTTATACAAGAGGCATTGGACTCACCTACTGTCGACCTACTCGATGTGCAAGTCGTGGAGGCAAAATCAAAATTTTGGGGAACCGCCATAATCCGATTCCTATAAGAAGGGACTCCCCCTGCTGATGTTGAGGAAGCCAACAAACTCAAGAGGTTAGCCTGCTACTTTACCTTACCCTGAAACTAGCTATATAGATGAGACTCCTCCACATCGCTTCTCAAGTGTGTCGACACCAACCAGTCCACGTACATTATGGTTGAGGTACATGAAGGGTTGTGTGAAAGCCATCTTAGAGGACAATCCCTGGCAACAAAGGTGCTAAGAGCCGGGTACTACTGGCCAACAATGAGAAATGACTACCTAACCAATGTGAAGTGCTGTGACAAATGCCAAAGGTTTGCATGTGAAGACCATGTTGAGTTCTAACCTAGTTAAGAGGGGGGGTGAATTGACACCTTTTAAAACTCTAATGCAAAACTTATACACATATATATATGAGAAAAAAATTTTAATACAAACAAAAATTGTAGTTGAGAGTACGGGAGCACTTAAATACTAGATGGATAATATGATATTTTCCAGTTGTGCTAGTATATGCTTTGGTCCAATATACTCTTCAAATTACAACTTGGTGAAAACAAGTGATTTGAATGCACACAATAACAAGTCTTTAAATAAACCAAATGAAATATTGAATGAGTACAAAGAATGATCAATTAAAGCAAATAAGAATATAATCAAAATAACCACTAAGAATGTAGGCTTAAGGATTCAGCCGCCTTAGATAGCACAAAAACAAACAAGTATAATCAAGCAAGCAAGAATAAGTAAGAATGAAAAGAAGAAGAACATAGCGATGTATAGTGGTTCGGCCCTTATGGCTTACATCCACTACCTAAGGATTTCCTTCCTTAGGATTTTCAACCAAATGCACTATATGAAACTTTTGTTACAACCACCAAAGCCTTCACTTGGCTTCACCACCACCAAACTACTTCTGGAGTCTCACACTCACTAGTTTGGATTTTGTACGCTCTTTACAAGATACAAGAATAGTAGAGATTGAGAAATAGGGTTCTCTCAAAAATAATACAATGAAGTGTAGAGAACTCTCTTAGTTTTCTCTCAAGAAGATAGAGGAAAAGAAAGACTTAGAGAGAATGAAAATATTGGCCAATGATGTAGAAAATAATAGGGCTTTCAAAAGTTGTTCCAAAGCCTTCAAGAGACCCTTTTATATAGTGTTAGAGTAGGCTTTCCTTGATTAATCTCAGCCCTCCATGTGTCAAGTTTTCAAACCAATCTCAGGCCTGTATATTG
The DNA here is from genome assembly GCF_014633365.1 of Diospyros lotus. Lineage (NCBI taxonomy): Eukaryota > Viridiplantae > Streptophyta > Magnoliopsida > Ericales > Ebenaceae > Diospyros > Diospyros lotus. The sequence continues at coordinate 30,456,583 of NC_068341.1, forward strand.
AATTCTTGATTTACCTTCCATAATCAGCTAACTTGATTAATCATCAAGACCTTTGACTTTTGTTGATCTCCAATCAGCCTTGAATGATCAAATCAATAGGGTTCTCTCAAAAATAATACAATGAAGTGTAGAGAACTCTCTTAGTTTTCTCTCAAGAAGATAGAGGAAAAGAAAGACTTAGAGAGAATGAAAATCTTGGCCAATGATATAGAAAATAATAGGGCTTTCAAAAGTTGTTCCAAAGCCTTCAAGAGGCCCTTTTATATAGTGTTAGAGTAGGCTTTCCTTGATCAATCTCAGCCCTCCATGTGTCAAGTCTTCAAACCAATCTCAGCCCTTCATATTGAATTCTTGATTTACCTTCCATAATCAGCTAACTTGGTTGATTATCAAGACCTTTGACTTTTGTTGATCTCCAATCAGCCTTGAATGATCAAATCAATTCCACTAATGCATGGCTGATTTTAAGGATTAAAATATCATTAAAAAACCCTTCATAATTCTTGCAAAATCAACAATAAATAAGAAATGATCATTTCTGACTTCTAGTTGATCTTCAAACACCTTTGATTGTGCAATTGGCCCCTTAGCTTCCATAACAAGCATAGCTAATTTGAAATTTGAATTCAAACCTCCAAATGGTGTAAAATCCATCCAAATATTCTCAAATAATGAAGCAAATTTGTCCAATAATGAAGATATCAATTATAACTTCAAAATCCCTTTATTGATCAAGTTTCCGTACTAAAAATGTTGACAAGTAGAGAATCAATTTGTGTAGCTGAATATATGCAAGATATCCTTTGAATATTCTCCCATAATGAATTTATCAATTAACCATAATGAGTAGAATACTTGATTCTATGATTTGAGTCTCCATATCCTTTCAATGAGAGAGAATCAACAATAAAGGAAAGTAATATCAACTAAGGTTTAATTTTCAAACCTTAATTTCCTCCATTAATGTTGAACAATAATGCTGAATCTTTAACTTCTCCATTTGAATGCAATTCAAAAAATTCTTCCATATTTAACTGAGTAAAGGAGCTTCTAGGAACCTTTAAATTTACTCCATGATTCTCTTACCATATCTAGACCAACGAGATGATGTAGCCTTGATGAGTGTTCTCCACATGGCTGCCATGTCATCAAAATGCCACATTAACAATGCTATGTCGGCAAGTTACATATATGGCAATTCCATATAGTGGACTACTCCAATCTCCTCAAAAACTTCCATATAGATCTTTTGAACTTCCCATATATGAACAAGGATTCTATATATATATATATATCTTCTAGACTTTCCATTCCAAGAAGAACTTTCCATACATAGCTCAAATACTCAAATTTCTAAAACACTCTCTAAAAACTTGTTTCCATATATAATGAAATTTCTATATCAATATAAAAAGTTTTCATATAAAACCTGTGTCATGAAATCACTAGAGAATAGCTTTGTAAGCCTTATGAAGGCTTCATGCTTTGTTAGTACATAAAATATAAATGAACATTCACATTCACACATGCCAATCATCAATCATCAAAATCTACACTCAACAGACCATTCCCCACCAGAGGAGCTCCATAACCTCAGCAGTGCTTGGCCCTTTTACAAATGGGGGATAGACATCCTCTGGCCTTTTCTGATTGCCTCGAGGCAACTCAAGTTCATGATAGTGGCAGTCGACTATTTCACCAAATGTATCAAATCCGAGCCCCTGGTACTATCACCGTCAAAATGATCTAGAAATTCATTTGAAAGAACATCGTCTGTCGATACAGCCTCCCTTGAGTGCTGAATTCAGACAACGACACCCAGTTCACCAACAGTAGATTCAGGAATTTTGCCAGAGTTCGGCATCCACCAGTTCTTCACCTCAGTCGAGCACCCGCAGACCAACGACCAAGCATAAGCCACCAACAAAATCATCTTGGTTGGGCTAAAAAAATGACTCAATCACGCCAAAGGTACTCCCCATGGTGTTGTGGTTATACCACACCACGACTCAAACCTCAACTATGGAAACACCCTTTTGACTCATCTACAAGTCGAAAACCATGATTCCGGTGGAGATTGGAGAACCCAACCCCAAGCGACAGCATTTCCAAGAAGATACCAACAACGAAGAACAACGAGCTGATCTCGATCTCATCTAGGAGATCCAAGGCCAGGCTCATATCCATGTTCAGGCTGCTAAGCAAAGGGTAGCTCGAGAATACAACAAAAAGGTCAGGCGCAAAAGCTTTCAAGAAGGGGACCTGGTCTTAAGAAAGATTGAAGGCCCAAGAAAGCAACCCAGGCAAGGGAAACTCAGCGCTAATTGAGAAGGCCCTTACCGAATAACTAACAGTCGCGGTAACGGAGCCTACCACTTGACTAAGCTCTCAAGGCGACCCCTACCAATGTCATGGAATGCCGCTAGTCTGCGAAAATACTATAGCTAAGTAACTGTCTTTATTGTATCATTTAACTAAAACAGTTTCATTCGCTTATTATTTATTGCATCCTTACATGGGTCCAAGCCCAAAAGGTCGTCTTATGTATTTCCAGCATTTGGTGTTTATCGGGTTTTCACCTATATGATTACATGATTACTCGTCATTAATAAAATTGGCTAGTTAGTCGGAACATTTCTTATCTTGAAGACTATCCAGGCATTGACAGAGCTCGAGTCTTCTTGGTCTCATCCCGACCTCGAGTAAACCTCGGTCATTTTCCAATATAGCATTGTATCAAACAGGTGTTGGCGGACCTTAAGTCTTCTCTATCTCGCCAAGCCGTGCTGTCAGACCAAACTAATGAGGTTAGTCCACCCTTAAGAGCTCGGGTCTATCCCAGCAGGTAAATGATAGCATGCATATTTATACCATATTTTGGCATTTCACCTCATTCTTATTAGGCCATTTGAAGTAATTTTTGCTGATATTTCATTGTTTCTATTTTATTATGCTTCAAATTGTCCTTACACTATTTTCTATCTTACCTCTACTCTATGGATCTAGGCTTTAGGGAATATTGGATGGGCTAGAGAAGTGGCTCAACTAAAGGAGCTTGGGCCTACTTTCAAGGAGCAGACTTGGGCTACTCATTGTGCTGTTTTGGGCTCACTTGTTTTCTGTTGGGCTAGGCCCAACCCTAGCCTCCCTAGCCTTTCCTTTCTTAGCCATGTATTTAAGGCCTCTTAGCATTAATTTCCAGAATATGATGAGATAGAAAGAGAGGAGAAAATAGAGAGGATTCTATCCGTTTTTGTTGTTGTAGCATTTTTCTGTTTTCTACATCTTTTGTTCCATTTTGTTTTCCTTGCTGTAATGATAGGCTAGAGCATTTGTAACCGGTTGTGTGTCTTGAATCCATGTGGAATTTGAGTCCCGGATGAGCTACAAGAATCTGGTTTGTTGTTTGTTTCTTATTCATTTCTATTTGGTTTAGTTTGGGCAGATTTGTGAATGCATGGAGTTCATGGCAGGTTTGTGTGAGTTTGCATGGTTTCATTTTCTGTTAAATGCTTAAGAGAGCAGAATGTTATAGCCGATTGGTATAACATCTAGGAAATGAATATTATGTGCTTGAACGGTTGTTCTTGCATAGGTCCGGATAGGTTGAATAGAGAGTGAATGGCTGCATTTTGTTTACAAGAGATTTCTGTATTCATTTTGTTGTTCCAATCACTCTAATCCTTGGACGGTTGTTAGGGATGCTTTGAGTTTGTTATCCGGATATCAAAACATCTAGCAAGCCAAGGTATATAGGTTGGACGAGGAAGATTTCACATAGGAGACAAATACACAGCCGGTTGCATATCTTTTACTGATTTTTCATCCATCATTGTCTTTCTGTTTTGCCAATTAATTTTCTGTCAAAACAACCCCCCCTAAACAAACTGTTATTTGAATTGGTTCTCCTTGTTGGTAGAAGAAGGTGAGGCTCCTTGTGAGAAGATGACCTAGGGTGCACTTTGCTGCAAACTAGAGAAGAGATGCAAACATAGATCTCTAATTCTGGAGTGGTTCGACAGCCGGCCAGTAAACCTCTAGAACTTCCCCCATTCAAGCGAATCAAATAGGCACTCGTTTGAACCATGCCTTGTATCAAACAGGCATCTTGAAACCTCGAGTCTTCTCGGTCTGCCTCGACCTCAAGTAACCTTGGTCCCTTTCTAATCTAGCCTTATATCAAGCAAGCATTGGTAAGACTCAAGTCTTCTTGGTCTCGCCCTGACCTCGAGTTATCTTAGCCTCACTCAACTCACCTTATATCAAACAGGCATCAACGCTGCCTCTTAAGTTATCTCAGTCACTCAATCCACAACCTCAGGACATTCGACCAAACACTATAAAGCAAAGAATATAAGGTATAAGGTACTCGTGAATTCATCATTTTATTACTCATATTTTATTCGATACAAGTGTTAGCAAAATAAGAGCCACCTTGATCTTCCTGAACCATGCCTCAAATCGGGCAGGTCTAGCAACCTTGGCTCACCTAGCACTCATGCCAACCAGGACATTTGAGAAAACACTATAAAGCAAAGAAAGAATAGAAGCTACAAGGTACTCAAAAAATTCTTCATTTCATTACTTCATTCCATTATAAAGTACAACTAAGATACAAAAATTATTCACTCCCTTACATTCCTAGCAATTAACTTACAACACTACAAAGATATAACCAAGCTAGCCCTCTACCTCACGATAATCAAGCTATAACACAAGGCCAACGTAGCTATTGAACATGCGTCATCCATATATCCCCCATAGCTTATCAGGACGAGCGCCCCCCCCCCCCCCTCATCCTAACCATGCCTTATGGGTAGAACCAACAAGATCGGAGGGAGGTCGTCAGTCCCACACCTTAACAAAAGACCTTGGTGCTTAGAGATTTTCCAACAGAATGCCCCCCCACCCCACAACAGAGCTATGGAATTCCAAGGAATAAGGGTAAGAGCCCCGAAGCAAGATCTAAGAAGCGTAACCACCCCAGCATGAGGGCAGACCCACAGCCTGGATTTCCATGGAAGGGGAGAGGACCAAAGCGACAAAGGGTGAACTTCTCGAGGTATATGAATAAGATAACCCTTATACCAACCTCGCCCAAAACCAGCAACCCTTATACCGATTTTAGCACTACTTTCACCTAAACATGCCTAACTTCGGTTATGGGTACACTAGCTAACCCCATAACATTGCCACCTGAGGCACTACCGTGAGTTAGCAAGGCCTCGACTTGATTCAACATTCTCACCCCTCAAATCATAAGGCTTATGGAAAAACAACATATAGCCAAAAGGTAACTGTATGATGTGCAAAACAAATGTGGGATCCTCCCCTTTTTATAGGCATGGCGAGGAGCATTGAACTGCTGAACATCGTCCACCCCCGCATACGATCTTGCCATGTGCCTTGGCAATTAATGCTCCATATCTGATAACTGAAGAGCCACCATTACAATAGGGCCATGTACCCAAGATGTAACACCCCCTCTCCTAGAACTGCCCGAGAAGAGGTGCTACTGGAAAAATAGATCAAATAAAATAAACTCTTTGATAAATTGAAACTGAAATCATCAATAACTCAACTAATCAAAACTAGAAGCGTCTCAATCAACTAAAATTGGACTCTGAGTCAATATAAACTGAAAACCATAAACTACATCTAAGGGAAAATCCCTTAACTGAAATGTAAAATAAACCTAAACTGATAAGACACCAACTAGTCCCAGATGTCTTTTATCTTGAGCGACTCCACGTATACACACTACTGACCACTACTGGTAGGTCCCACTTCTAGTACTCCCCCGCTAAGACTTGGAATGGTGAAAAGTACAAGGTGAGCTACAAAGATCAGCAAGTAATAAGCTGGAAATAATAATTGAAGTTGAATCGAAGAATGTCGATATTGATAAAATAGTAGTTATCCTTGTACTGAGGGATATAATAATCACTGTAAGGTTGCACTTACAAGATGTAATGCACATAAATTGAAATATAAATGCAGGTATGCAACTTTTGCTCATAACCCCACATAATTAATAATACATACCTGACTGATTTGAATCCTACATACATAAAAACTATATACATATACTGTGGGTAATATACCCCTAGCCCCTTGGTCGTCACCAGATGAGCAACACATATACTGAACTGTAACTGAAACTGGTGAGAACCCCACGAACTAGCCGCTTAGCACACATGCTGTAATGCAATGCTCATATACATGCTAGCACACGATATGACGTGCTCCACAGAATAACATGCTACATGTTCACACAAGATGTATGCACATATATCCACGTCATAACTTGTAATACCCGGTGTTATTGGTGTTAGAAAATATGGAAGGTTGGTAGAAACTTTTGAAAAGTGCCCCTGTGATAAATGGATCTATAGGATTAACGGTGCCCTAGGAGAGGGGCATTTTGGTAAATTGGGTAGCAAGACCCAATGAAGGCTAATTGGGAAATTTAAAAATTATTCGATTTTTGGAATGAGAATGTGTTGGGAATTATTCTCATTTGTGCAATTGTATGGAGATTGATGGGATTGTTAATTCCTAAGGGTATTTGGTAATTTGGAGTATAATTCCATGATGGAATTAAATTATCAAAGAGGAAAATTAATTATATTTCCTTTATATGTGAGAAGTAATCTATTTTCCCTAAAATGGGAAATAAATGTGGTGAAGCCACATGGATGGCTTGGATTAAACCTTGAAAGCCAAGGGTGGTGTCTAAGAGTGACACTTGGCAAGCTCTTGTCCAAGAGAAAGGAATGATTTAATTAAATCAAAAAGAAAAGAGAAATAGTGATTCTAGAATTTATGGAAGGAATGATTATGGGAGAAATAAAGAAATTCAAAAAAGAAAATGGAAATTAATCTACCATTTAATGTGTGAAAATGTGGGATTTATTTAATGCAAAAAGAAACTAGAAAATAGACAAGCATTTATGGTAGGAAAATGAGGAGAATTAAATAAATGATTTCAATTAGAAATTAGTCTGTCAAGTGATGGTTGAAAATGGTCTAATTTAAATAAATGAGAAAGAAAGGGGAAATTCAAGAAGATCCAAAGGTATAGAATTAATCTTGAGATGGGATTTGATCCAAGGGCTCTCATTCATTCTAGAAAGTTGGCATGGATTGCCAACATGATTAAATTTTTAACTAAAAAGAAAAGAATGGGTAGATGAGATTATTTTGGAAAGGAAATCAATGGCTAAGATTATTTCTTCTTTTAGGCAAGGATTATGTTTTCTTGGATGGTGAGGATTAAGTCTCCCAATTCCCATCAATGGTTGAGATTCAAGCTCTTTATTGCACATGGATTGTGTTTTCTTATGTGGTGGAGATTGAGTCTTGGAAAAGGCAAAGGAATCCAAGGGTCGAGATTAAATTCTATGAAATGGCATGGATTGTGTTTGTTTGTGTGGATGAGATTTAATCTCAAAAGTAGATCCAATGGTTAAGGTTTGATCTCCCATAAGCACTTGGATTGTGCTAATTTGGAAGGATGAGATTTTCTCTCCTAAAGTAAATCCAAAGGCTAAGATTAAATTTTGAGGCTATTAGATATAAAAGGAAAATGGAAGAAGTCTTCCAATGTTAAGGTTTGCAAATGGAGAGAAGGAAATGGGAGAGAAAAGAGAAGTCTTACATGAAGGTAATGGAAAGGAAAAGAAGGGATGGTGGTAAGGGTTTTCTTGATGCAAGCATTGGAGGCTTTCAAGAATCTAAAGGTAAGGGATGACTCCAAGGGTGGTGGCCTTGCATACATTTGTAAATGTTTTTTTTATGAGTTGCATGTAATGGTTAACACTTGCATGATATGAGTTCTAGTGTACCTATGACCATATGGTGCCTTAATCTATGAAGGTTATGAGGGCATGGAAGACTACCTATTTTGCATTACATGCTCTCTCATGTTTCATTTACTTATGCATTGCACCCTTACTGAGCTTTATGGCTCATGAGGTTTTTATCCTCACCTTGTAGGGTTTTCATACGTCAAGAGGTTGGGATTGTTGCACGCTTAAAGCCTTGGAAGATCTAAGATGCTTGATGTAATTTGTGTTGTTGGTTATATTTTGTGATGTATATGGTGTTTAATCTCCATGTTGGGATGTATTATTTTATTTTGAAAGTGAGACGTTGGGTTGAGTTGTTTAAAGACTTCGACTATAAGATTCTATACCATCCAAGAAAGGTTAATGTGGTAGCCGATGCTTTGAGTCAACAAGGAGCTTTCATTAGAGCATTATTCTTGAACCATCATCGTAGCTATAAAAGCTCCATAGGATAAATTGGCAATGAGTTGTGCCTACATGAGAGTATAACCCAAGTTATTTGACCGATTCAAGATCCATCAATTGGAAGATGAGAAGTTGGCCCAGATCATAGTTGATATTAAAAATTTTTCTCTTTTGGGATATACTCTACGGAGTGATGGTATACTCTTATTTCAGGGACATATTTGTATACTCGATGATGGAAATCTTAAGCAAGAGATTTTGAATAAAGTGCACAAGAGCCGTTATACTATTCATCCAGGTGTTGCGAAAATGTACCACGATCTTAAGTAACAGTATTGGTGGAGTGGTATGATGAAAGATCTAACTAAATATGTTTCACAGTATTCAGTATGCTAGTAAGTAAAAACGGAACATTAGAAACCTGCAGGTTTATTACTTCTATTATAATACAAAAAATCCATAATTTAGTGACGGGAGAATACGTCATGAAAACAAGAAAATCTGTCGCTAAAACATTTAGTGATGGATTTAGTGACAGAAAAAATCCGTCACTAAAATTGGCGTCGCTAAAATTTCGTGACGGAATTTAGCAATGGGCATATTTAGTAACAAAATCAGCGACGGGGGTATATTCGTCGCTAAATTAAAAAATAGAAAAATATTTTTTAAATAAAAATAAATACATTCAAAAGTAAATTAGAAAATAAATTATTTAAAAAATATATAAATAAAATAAATATATTATTTATTTTTAATATAATATTTTTTATTAAATAAATAAATAAATTAAATGTAAATAATTAATATATATTAAAAACATAAATTACATAAATAAAATTTATGATAATTAACAATTTATTTATATAATTAATATTTTTTTATGTATAATTAATATTTCATTGAAAAAAATTGATATAATAATTTTTTATTTCTAATTTTTTATCTTGCTTAAATAATTAATAATATATTCACAACACAATAATATATATATAATATGCAACTATATAAATGTAAAATAAACAATAATATACATGCAATAAATATCAATAATATGGATATTTTTCATCTAAAAAATATTCAAAGAAGCATTTAAAAGTTAAAATAACAAAATACTAAAAATCTAACACACAGAAAAAAAAATACCTTATAAATTTTGGTGATGCTCGTACCTTCTAAATAAAGACTCTACAATAAAAAAAAATTAAATAAAATTTTGAATGTGAAATTGAGAGTGCAGAAGGGGCTAAGAGAGGGAGAAGAGAAATGAGAAAGAGAGTGTTTGGGGGGGGGGGGGGAGGGAGGAAGAATGGGGATTTATAGGAGAGGGGGGGAATTCAAAGGGGGGCGGGAAAATTCAAAAGGGTGGAGAGGGGTTAGTGACGAAATTCCCCGTCGTTAAACGTTTTGTTTAGTGACGAGTCTGCCTGTCACTAAACGCAAAGCTATATGCCCGTCATTAAATATTTTGTTTAGTGACGGGATTGCTCGTCACTAAACATTTTGTTTAGCGATGGGTTAGCCCGTCACTGAACACAAAGCGTTTAGCGATGAGTCTGCCCGTCGCTAAAATAAATTTATTTTTAATTTATTTTTTTTAAATATTTAGCGATGGAATATTCGTCGCTAAATAAATTTAATTTTTTTTAAATATTTAGCGACATAATAGTCCATCACTAAATAATTTTATTTTTTTTAATTATTTAGCGACGGGAATATTCTATCGCTAAATAAATTTAATTTAATTTATTTATTTTAAATATTTAGCTACAAAATTTTTGGTCGCTAAATAATTTTAATTTTAATTTAATTTTTTTAATTATTTAGCGACAGGAATATTCCGTCACTAAATAAATTTAATTTTATTTAAAAAAATTTAATTCTTTAGCGACTGAAATTTTCATCGCTAAATTTAAAAATTTAATAAAAAATATTAAAAATTAGTTAGTGATAGAATATCCATTGCTGAGCCGTCTCTAATTAGCGATGAAAAATTTTGTCACTAAATCTGTCACTAAAATGTGTTTTTTTTTTTTTTTTATAGTTACCTATTTGGAGTGAAAATGGGATAATGTTGCTATGAATTTTGTGATGGGTTTACCTAGGACAACGAGAGGCTATGATGTTATATGGGTGATTGTTGACCGTTTGATTAAATTAGCCCATTTTCTACCTATTAAGAAGACTTATCCATTGAATAGATTTGAAAAAAATTATATTGAGGAGATCGTGAAATTACATGGTATTCCATCCAGCATTGTATCAGATCGAGATCCTCGTTTTACTTCTCATTTTTGGGGAGCTTCGCATGATGCACTAGGATCGCAGTTGAAGTTTAGTACAACGTTTCATCCGCAGACAGATGGTTAGTCAAAAAGGACTATCAGGACTCTTGAGAACATGTTGAGAGCTTGTGTTTTAGACTTCCAAGCTAGTTGGGATGATCATCTACCTTTGGTAGAATTTACCTATAATAATAGTTTCCATTCAAGTATTGGAATGTCACCGTATGAGGCTTTGTATGGGTAACCATGTCGATCGCCGATATGTTGGGAAGAAATTGGTGATAAGGCTTTGTTAGGTCCTGAAAATTTTGAGCAGACGATAGAAAAGATCCGAGTTATCAAAGCTATAATGAAAATAATCCAAGACAGACAAAAGAGCTATGCAAACAAGTGACGACGAGATCTTGAGTTTGAGGTAGGCGACCATGTTTGGTTGAGAGTCATGCCTATTAAAAGGAGTGTGAAGATTTGGAGTAACAGGGAAGCTTAGTCCTCGTTACATTGGTCAATTTGAGATTTTAAAGCGGATAGAGACTTTGGCATATGAGTTAGCTTTGCCATCTCAGTTGTCCCATGTCCATAATGTGTTTCATGTTTCGATGTTGAGGAAGTATGTACCTGATCCTCAGCATATAATTGATTTTCAGACTCTTGAATTTAGAGAAGATGTGTCTTATGAAGAGATGCCTATCAATATTTTAGAGCGAAGGGAAAAGATTTTGAGGAACCGATCAATTTCTCTTGTAAAAGTATAGTGGCAGCGACACTCATCGGATGAAGCAATGTGAGAATTAGAAGAAGAAATGAGGCGTCTTTACCCCTCGTTATTCGAGTAACTAGGTACGAATTTGGAGGACCAAATTATTTTAAGGAGGGGAGACATTGTAACGATTCGTTAGAGGGCTTATAAGTTATTTAAGAATTATTTAATTATTTATTTAATTCTTGTGTTAAGAGAATTTGCCTAGGTGGCAATTTAAGAATCTTTAAGTGAGAAATTAGCATTTAAATGGCATTTAATTATGTGAAAATTAATGTAAGGACATGATGGTCATTTAAGAATTTATCTTTAGAATTTAATTATTTAATTAGAGTTATTTTGTGATATTAAGATATTGAGAATAGTCGTGCATGAGGATTAGGATCGGTAAGTCTTCAAGTTATAAGAGGAGAAGGAGATGTGGGATTTTAGGGCTGTCTATATATCTATATATATATTCAGAGCTTAGTTTTTTTCACGCCATGTGAAGAACAAATAACTCAAGAGCCACAACAGTGTCTTTGCATAGGAGACTTCCATCAAAATCGTTTGAGTCGATCAAAATTATCAAGGCAAGTATCCATCAGTTAGATTTGTATAGCAATGGCAACAATACCCAAGATGTAATACCCCATATTTTTGTAAGGTTGCCACGTATTTTAATTGTGTTTAAAATATCAAAAAATGGGCTCGAAAGGGCAACAAGTGACCGAATCAGCTGCAGGTAGTGCCCTAGAGCTTAGATACCTAAGGACAAAGGTATATTTTTGACGAGCATCTCGAGGCGAGATTTATAGCACTGAAAGAAATAAAATAAGAGACGGTTTTCAGTTAAGCTAAGTTGTAGCCCCAAAAGATAGAATGATGACAAGGGCTTCCCGGAAATCGTATATATCAAGTAATTTTGAGTTATTAATTTTGAGATTTTAGGTATCTCGATAAATTGGATGTTTGAGGGTGTAATTGTAATTAGAAAATTATCCAAATGAAATAAGGATGAAATTATAAGCTCATGTGGTAAAATATTAAAGTTGAGGACTTGAAATAAGGGCCAAAATGTCATTTGGAAGAAGTTGGGGAATTAGCTTGGATTTCAAAAGTTAAATCCATTATAGTTTTGGATTTGAAAAGCCATTCAAATATATCTTTGAGTCTTTGGAGTTCATGGCTTAGATTGTGACAAGTGGCATAATGTGATTGGTTGAAGAAATCTATAAATAGGCACCGTGGATTGTTCTCAAATCATTCTAATCAAGTTTGAGAGTTGAGGCACTCTAAGATGAGGAGCTTTCTCTAAAGAGAGAGGAGGAAGTTCGGCAAGAAGGCGTGAAGAAATTGAAGGAGAAGCCGGGGAAGAACGAGCCTCGTCGGAGTTACGAGCATTTGCTGGAGTTTGCCAAAACCAGTCAGAAAAAAAAGCGAGGTAAGTCCCTTTTTTGATAATCCTGTATAGGGGGAAGAGAGGGTCACGTAGGTTCAAACGGGGGTCGAATCGGAGTTAAAACGAGGGAGATATAGCCGAAATACGAAAACGACACAATGCTGTCCGAATTCTGCTGTGCAGCGCGTGAGATACAAGCGCCGGAAGTGGCTGCTCATGAAGGCGCATGGGTCACCATCCCGGGGCACGTGAAGCCGCGTGAAACCTCCTTTTTCCATGAAATTTTTTGATTTTGTTCCTACTTTAATACTCTTCAACCCTATATAAAAATATTTGAGGTTAGGTTTACCAAAACGTGTGTTTTCTGTAGAAATGTAGGCCGTTTGCTGTGAAATTGTATTGTCCAAGAAATAAACCAGCAAGGTGAGACTCCTATACTCCAAATCCTATTTTTTATTCTCTTATGAGAGACTTCTATTTCATGAGATGTGTTTCGTGAAGTTCTTATACGTAAACTCTTGTTATTCTCTTCGTGAAATCATGTTGCATATATGAACTGTATTTTTCTGGAAAATATATGCTATTGGCTTTTTAATTGTTGCATTTATAAAATTCGTGTGGCCATACTATTGCACTTATTTGTTATTGGCCAAGGGCAAAAGTCGGATATCCCTTAAGAGGCGTTATGCGTGCGCCATTGAGAAAGCTCTTGTGGGGAAGACCGTGGGTCTAAGGAACAACAGATGTGGTGTTTGCATGAGTGCTATGAGGTCGGGCCGAAGTAACCTGGTTAGGGACGTCCCGAGAGGCGCTATGCGTGCGCCATTGAGAAAGCTCTCGTTGGAGGAGGCTGACGTGTTCACGAGGCACTTCAGAGTAGTTCTCGTTGTTTTCTCAAAGATTTTATACCTGGTCATGCATCGATATAAACTATTTTTTTTTTTAATTTCTCACTAGAAGATTCATTTTCTAATTGGACTATGTCCCTAGAATATTCAAACGTTTCAGATTCATCGAGCGGCTGCAAGGGAAAAGAGGTAGTTGAAGAATTAGTTTAAATTACTGCTTGTAGCATGATTAGCATATTTTTGTGCAAACCTATGTAATTTTGGATATGTTTAAGATGTTCAGTTATCACTTGCTAAAGATGATGTCCATGTAATATATTTTGTAGACGTCTTGAACGATTTTATGTATGATAAATAAAGCGTTATGGTTGTGAACCATATCTGGTTCGATCTAGTTTCTGCAGTTGAAATTTTAACACTTGTCTTAGCTATTTAATATTAGGTTTGTTAAACTGAGAAGCTAAAAATTAGGGTTTTGAGAATTTGTGTGATGTATGGAAGCGATTATGGTATGAAAAATTTTTATATTCCCAAAATCCTAAGTTATAACACGCCCGAAAAATTTGGGGTGTTACACAAGAGGGGGATGGATTGGGTTATTCAACAAATTTGATTGAACTTTGAAAATCTTTTTGATGAAAAATGAGATTTTAGTGCAAGTGAGGATTAATGAAATGCTTGGAACAATAAATGGAATAAAAAGTGCAAGAAAAAGAAGGGACACAACAATATATAGTGGTTCGACTTAAACCAAGCCCGATCCACTACCTTAGCTCCTCACTAAGGATTTTTCAATCAATCCACTAAAAACCTCCTATCTCTTCGGATAGGCCCTCTAGCAAAAAGTTAGGAATTTCCACCCTCTTGCTTAACCAAGCAAGCCCTCTAGCAACAAGCAAAGTATCAAAATTCTCTTACTTAAACAAGCAAGCCCTCTAGTAATCTTGCTAGGAAAACCAAGAATAATAAAAAGGAGAGGATCTAACAGTAGACAATATTAGTTACAAGATCTCTCAATATAAACACAAGGCTTGAATAAGATTTTACAAATGATAAACAAAGCCTTTAGAGAGAAAAATGAAGAACAAATGAAATAATGAAGCACTTGAAGAACAAACACTTGTAAGCTTGTAATGATCTCTCTTAGTTATCTTGAATCATCCATTTGATCTCTATTTATAGTGCATCTCGAGATCTTTGAAGAATATGGTCGTTGGTAGTGGAAAAACCACTTTGGGAGAGTGGGTGAACTAGCCGTTACATGTTGTCTGCGACCAACCGATTGACAACTTCATTCAACTGGTTGACAGGTTAGCTCAAATATTTGAACACCGGTCGACGGGTGGATCAAGGCGGTCGGCAACTACTTCAGATCGGTTGATAGGTCATGATACAGAGGCAGTCGGTTGCAAACAACAGAGAGCATGTTGATCAACCGGTCAACAACATGATTAGAACCGGTTGACAGGTTGGAACAAATGGTCGATAGATTAGGATATATATTAGAATTGCTTGAAGATACAATTCATAGCATGTATACATTACAACATATTTACATTTCTTTAGTTTAAGTAAATGTTCACATCATGGAGGGCCGACTAATAATGACGCAATCAGATTAGTCAATCCAATCAACCGTGTGGGAATTGGATGAATACTAATTCCTTTTTTGACTAGGAATCTTATTTAGCAAGTTATTTACTTATTTCCTATGTAATTTAGGATTGGGTTAGTTTTATTATTCCAACTTGTAGTTGGATTGGGTTACTTTTGTTATTTCTACTTCTATTTGGATTGGCCTAACAAAAACCCATTAGATTTAGGATTTAGTTTATGACTAGGTTTAGGATTTTTATTAGTTTTCAAGTAGAATTAGGATTTAATTATTTTTTGCCTATTTAAAGGCTTTTCCATTGTTAAAGAAAAAAAAGAAGATTATGAATTGAATTTGAGAGATTCCTCTTTTCTATCTTGTTCTTCAATGAACAAAGCTTCAAACTTATCAAAGGAGTGATTTCTTTGTGGCGTTCAAATCCTGAACTTATCAAAGATCTAGGTAGTCTTTGTGGCGTTCAACAACACAATTCTTAGTTCTTGTTTCCGCATGTCAACGGGTCTAGATTTTGATATAATCTAGGTTCTTGGCTAGTGAATCAATGGGTCAAGGATTCTTTGCCTTATATCCAATTTTGGCTTTTCTGGGGTTCATTTCAATCTTTTTTGGGTTCCTTTTGTTTCATTCCGTCGCAGGTTCACATCAGTTGGTATCAGAACTCCAGATCGCGTATCAATGTAAAAAAGAAAGTGTCTCCCATTTGAATTTAATAAAAATATCAAAAAAATCAAAATCCATAACAATAAGAAAGTAGAATTTTGGTTTTAGTACAAATTCAGAATTTAACAATTTTATCACTCCCAAAATACATACCTTCTATTTCTTAAAAATTCTTTAAAAATCATTTTAACAACAATGAATAAAATACCGGGACATAATTTTTTAAAATGAAAATATTTTCTTATATGTTTCCTTATAATGTACTAATCTTCCAGACTTAGAGAAAATTATAAATCATTCGGTTTTCATTTTCACATACGTACTTGAAATTGATTTTTGTTGAAAATCATAAACTTGACTCATGACTTGGGGATCAAAACCAAATGTTATTTTTCATCATCAAAACTAAACACAAATGTAAAACATCACCATCCCTATAATCCATTCTTATGGGATCTTGTTTCAGTCATATTCTTAGTTATTCACGATTTCTCACTCAGTTCTCAAAATTCTATAAGTTACACAAAAGTATACATATTTATATACATGCAGTTATATCATCTTACAGTGAGTTTTGATAAGTTATGCAGGATTTCTTACAGCGTTTCCTATCCAATATGATCGTTGAGTCATCTAGATATTATTCTATATCGATTGGGATTTGTTCTCCCATTATTTATTTCGGAATAGTGTAGATTCGTTAAGTTTTGAACCAGATCAATGTCTTCGTAATCGTCATGTTCTTGGTTTTTAAGTTGTAGTCATCCGAATGAGCCTTCTCATATCTGGATGGTTTATCAAAGAATGTGAGTAGCATCCGGATGAGTTAAGAGATATCCAGATGGCTTTTAAGTGTTTATGTGAGTAGTATTCGGATGGCATGAGTTTTATTCGAATGAGTTCTTGATGTTATTCGGATGAGTCTCATGTAGCATCTGAATGCCCTTTGAATTGGCCTGTCACCCAAATGAATATGTTATGTTATCTGTTACGGATATTTCTCGCACTACTCGTTATGGGCTGGGCTTGACCCAATTGCCTAAAGCCCAGTAGGCTCCAAGCTATGTCTGTTGGAGCAAGCTCACACTTCCCTGGAGCTCGAGCTCAAGTCACGGGACCAAGTGGGCTTTAAACGAGCCCCCAACAATACCCCTAGTGAGCTCCTAGCAATACTACGAGCTCCCAACGATGCTTCCAACTCGTAGGCCTAATTAATCAGCTCGCGTAACAAGAAGGCCGCAAAGTAACTAGAGAGCAGTTATGTGCTAGGGGTTATTATGGCTAGGTCGTCCAGGCCCAACCTGGCCCTATCCTCTCGGCCCATTTTCTGAGCCCGTGGCGGTCCCATCCTGGACCTGTACCTGCCCGCAATATCATCATTGCAGCCACTTTTGAATTTCTGCCCGCCTACCTCAGATCCCATCCTTATTAATGGTAAATTCCCATCCCCATTAATGAGGGTCTCGTCAGCACCATGCCGCCACCTGGGTGCATCCGTCGGCGCCAGATATTCGGTCCCATCACTGGCAGGCATACGACATACCTAGAGGGACATTCCCTCTTCCTATATATCTGTCAGCTCTCTTCAGAGCCAATGGTATATTTTTTCTTGCTAACCTATAGCTACACAGTTGCTCCTGACTTTCATACTTACTTGAGCATCGGAGTGCTTGCAAGTACTGGCGACCAGAACACTCATCACAATCATATCAAATTCCCTTGCTGGGCCTATTTTCCTTCCTGGTTGTGTTCATTTTATCAGTGTGGACCAACGAATCACAGTCAACCAATTTCCAACGTTGACATTATCTGAATGACCTAGAGCAAATATGCCTCACCCGAATGCTACAATAGTGATATCCAAATGAGTCTCTTGTATCATCCGAATGGCTTCCATTCCATTCGAATGCTCTCCCAAGCATTGACCCTTTCATCTGAATACATTAGTATACCATCCGAATGAGGTCCCTGTACCATTCGAATGGCCTTGGAAAATCACGTTATAATGCTTGAGTTTTTCCAAATCCATTTTAATGGATTTTGGTGCCATTCAAATGGTACTAGTGTGCATGCCACTCACACCCAAATTTCTATTCATTACATCCAAATTTGCAACCAATATTTCAAGAACTCCAAAGTTAAGCGTGCTCGGGTGAGAGTAGTGATAGAATGGGTGACCCCGTTGGGAAGTCTTCATGTTGCAACCCTTCAAATAAATATCAATAAATTTTGTATTTCAAGAGAAAATATGAGTAATATTTGGATTCCAATAATAGTAAGAATAACTTGTGCATTTCATACTTTTGTGTGAAGTTATGACATGGATATATGTGCATACATCTTGTGTAAGCATGGAGCATGTTATTATGTGGAGCATATCATATCGTATGCTAGCATGTATATGAGCATTGCATTACAGTATGCGTGCTAGGCGGCTAGTCCGAAAGGATCCCACCAGTTTCAGTTACAGTTTAGTTTATGAGCTGCTCGCCTGGTGACGACCAGGGGGCTAGGGGCATATTGTAACACCCCGCCTTGCCGAGCATGCCACTATAAGGAGTTACCAAGATTTTCGCCAATACATAAGATCCATACACGCGCAGTGTTTCCAAAAGAACAATCTTCACATGCTAATAAAATCCCAGAACCTCAGTCCAGCCTTTTTAAATATTAAGACCAATAGATCTAAGCTAAACAAGGCATAACCTCATGCATCGGAAATAACAAAACTTGATATCATAGGATATTACAACCGTTCATACAAACCATCTTCCAAAAAAAAAAAAAAATAAGGATTACATAATTGAAAGAAAACATTGCACTTCCTCAACTCTATCCGATCACGTTCTCATCCCTGTTTGCGACCCCTCGTTTGGAACGTTTGAATGTTCCAGGGGCAGAACCCAGATTAGATGCTGAATCATCTAAGTGATGGCACATAAATAGCTTTATAGAATGCATGTAATGAACATAAGCATGGCATATACAAAATAACACAACACGTTAACCTTGAGAAATCTCCCTGGCATACTCAACTTCTCGTGGAAAATCCATTCCACATCATACCGTTGGGGTTGACCTTGCTGCGACAAACATAACCTCAAGGTGCACAACATCGTCACCCAATCAACAAAGATTAACCTTTCCCCATTCTCAAGAAGACCCCATCCCATCCGACCGGACCATGACATGATTTCAATATAACAATGCAACAAAAACCACTTGCCATGGATTTTCACAAATCAGATCCAGTTGATGCATCACGTGAAAGATAACTTGATATGCACAATATGCTTATAAACAAAAAGGCATCACTACCACATGAAAACAACCACCTCCTAAGTGAAATCATAAAGCGAACCTCGGGCAGAACCACCCACATAAATCACACTAGGTTTTGAGGAAACTACTTACTCACCTTGGATAGTAATTCGACGCGTTCCTCAAAAATGTGTTGACCTCAATTAACGTGTAAACTCTAACACTTGTAGTGGTCATTTCCTAGCCAATAATTATCCAAGGAAATCAATATTTATTATTTTCCTAATTTTCTCCATAATTTCCTCAATTTTTCTTATTTTTCTCTATTTTCCATAACTTCCCTTCTCTTTGAAGATATGTAATAAATACATAACACCAATTTTCACCAAATATTATTTCACAAATATTCCTAAAATAATTTTCTAAAAATTCTAAAATTGATTTCAGAAAAGTACCGTGCCTCACGCCCCTCACGTGCCAAGTGCATGGCTGAGAGTGAAGTCCGCGCGTGTTGGTCATGCGCCTCATTTTCTTTGACCTTCTTCTCCGGCGATGGCAACTGCAATTTTGCTTCGATGACCAATATGATCATACCACCTTGTAGCCCTTCTCAATTCGGTCCTAGGGGTACCTTGAGTTGCTCGAAAATGCCACCAGAAAAGCTTTCAACGGCTAGTTGCAAGTTCGGCTTCCAACGAAGCTTGAATTTTCGGCGAGCTCTTTGAAACCCCTTATATCCTATAGCAAACCCTCCCAAATTCTCCATAAATGCTCCTAAGAACTTAACGAACAAAAGCCCTATGCTCTCAATGCTCAATTCTCAGTTAATCACCCCGAATGACCCTCAATTTTTGAATGAAACCATCGGCCCTGTGAACCCTATTCATACCCGATCACCACCGAAATTCCATCCAATAACAGGTTTTCCTATACCCTAAGCTTCGAATCTGGTCATTACAAGCCTCGAATCGAGCTAAACGACATGGAAAAATCCTTTGAAATTCTAGCTAGATTTTCAATTATTTCAAAATCCATTTTTCGTCTAATCACCGTCGATCCCAGCCAATACCCTTGCCCAATCAAGTGATGATGGCCTGGAGAGAAATCCTGACCCCCTTGGAAGCCTCGTTGATGGCCACGGCAAAGTTGGCCGGTGATTTGCAAGTTTCACACATCTTTTCTAAATTTTGCACTTTCACCCCCGAACTTTTGGTGTTACACATTTTTGCCCTTATCCCTGTAGCCCTAGGTTTCCATTTTTACCATTAGTCCCTACAAGTTTAGAATGTCACACTACACCCTCGAAAGTATGTCAAAACCCTTGTTTTGATCACCTTCAGTCAATTTTTTGATTATGCACTTTGGTCCGAATGCCCCTAATTGCGTATTAGATCCTAAATTTCCTCATATCTCTTAGTTTTTGAAAACCCCTAACTCTTTGGACATTTTTACCCCCCAAGTTTTGTTTTAGTGAGGTCACTTACCTTTTCGTTCATGTTTTGAAATTTACACATTGGCTCAAAAGTATGATAAACTACATTTAGACCCAAAAGATTTCTAAAATACTTTTGATATAAAATTCTGGGTATTACACCCTCTCCCTCTAAAAAGAAATTTCATCATCGAAATCATTCATTTCTAGAACTAAATAGATATGGATAAGAGGTATTTATCTCTTCTTCACGTTCCCATGTGGCTTCTTCACTGTGATTTCTCCATAATACTTTTACCAAATGAATGACTTTGTTCCTTAGTACTTGTTCTCTTCGATCCAAGACTTGAACAGGTTCTTTTGGGTAGGTTGGGTCATTTTGGATCTTAATGGTCTAGTTTTAAAGGAGCGTAGGATCTGACTCATGTTCCCTTAATTGAGACACATGGAACAGATTGTGAATATTTGATAAAGTTACTGTTAGTGCTATTTTATAAGCTACAAATCCAATTCTTTCCAAGATTTCATATGGACCGATGTACCTTGGGTTTAGTTTACCTCTTTTTAATCCTCGAATCACTGTTTTGAATGATGAGACCTTCGGGTATACTCTGTCTCCAACTTGGAACTCCAAACTTCATCTTCGTCGATCAGTGTATGACTTCTGACGACTTTGACTGGTCCTCATTCTTTCTTGAATTGTTTTGATTTTCTTTGTTGTCTCTTGAACTAACTTGGGTCCGACTAATCTTGTTTCCCCAGTTTCTATCCAATAGAGTGGTGTTCTGCACTTTCGTCCATATAATGCTATGTAGGGAGCCATCCCTATACTACTATGCTATCCATTGTTGTAGGCAAACTCGGACAATGGTAGGTGCTTCTCCCCACTTCCAAAAAAATCGAGGACACAAGCTCTCAACATATCTTCCAATGTCTAGATTGTTTGCTCGGATTAACCGTCAGTTTGTGGATGGTAAGCTATTCTAAGTTTCAGTTGTGTTTCCATGCACTTATGGAAACTTTCCCAAAACCTTGATGTGAATTGCGGATCTTGGTTAGACACTATGCTTGTAGGGATTCTATGTAATTGAACAATCTCCTCAATGTACAGTTGTGCTAATATGTGTATCGGTTGTCCTACTTTAATAGGTAAAAAATGAGCCAATTTTGTTAGTTGATCTACTATTACCCAGATTGCATCATTTTCCTTGGGACTTCGAGGTAGGCTGGTCACAAAATCCATGGTGATGTGATCCCATTTAAACTCAGGGATGTCTAGGGGTTGTAATAATCCCCCTGGGCTCTGATGCTCAATTTTGATGCATTGACAAGTATCGCATTGTGCCATATGTCAAGCTATATCCTTTTTCATTCTGGGCCACCAATAGACTTCTTTGAGGTCTTTGTACATCTTTGTGGCTCCTGGATGTACTATGTATTTAGCTCGGTGAGATTCTCCCAATATAGTTTGTCTCAAATTTTGTTCCCTTAGCACCTACGTTATTCCTCAAAACTGAAGCACACCGTTATGGTATTTGAATTTAGGTGCCATCACTTGGTCATTCCTATCTATCCACAGATTCCTTTGTGAGTCCATTGGGAGAGCTGACTTGATCTAGTCCATTATGTCAAGTTGGATGATCAAACTTGCCTAATACCCGCTAATTGATTTAGGCCTGACACTTACCGTTAAATGGCTGAAATCTTCAATTATTTTCCATTCTTTGATCATCATGTTTGCCACAATCTCAGAACTTTTTCGGCTAAGGGCATCTGCAACCATATTTGCTTTCCCTGGGTTGTAAGAAATAATACAATCAAAATCCTTCAAGTATTCCATCCACCTTCTTTGTCGCATGTTTAATTCCTTCTGAGAGAATATATATTTTAAACTCTTGTGATCTGTAAAAATTTTGAACTACTCTCCGTACAAATAGTGTCTCCATAACTTTAAGGCGTAAATAATGGATACTAATTCCAAATCGTGGGTGGGGTAATTCTATTCATGCTTTTTAATTGTCGGGATCCATAAGCTATTACCTTCCCATCCTGCATCAAAGCGCATCCCAAGCCTATTTTTGAAGCATCACTATAAATCACAAAGTTTCCCAATTCAGTTGGCATTGCCAATAAGGGTGCCATAGTTAATCACCCTTTAAGCACTTGAAAGCTTTGCTCACACTTTTCATCCCAAACGTATTTAACTTCCTTCTGCATCAATTGGGTAAGTGGAGCAGAGATCTTGGAAAATCCCTCTACAAATCTTTTATAGTATCTGGCTAATCCAAGGAAGCTTCGAATTTCTCCAACGGTCTTGGGTGCTAGCCAATTTTGCACAGCTTCTATCTTTGCCGGATCTACAACTATGCCTTAAGCTGAGATGATATGTCCAAGAAATGCTACTTGAGTAAGCCAAAATTCACACTTCGAGAACTTGGCATATAACTTATGTTCTTGTAATGTTTGCATTACTATCCTCAAATGCTCCTCATGGTCCATTTCTCTAAAAGAGTATATTAGAATATCATCTATAAAGACTATGACAAACTTATTTAACTAGGACCTAAAAACTGAATTCATCAAATCCATGAATGCAGCTGGTGCATTTGTTAATCCGAATGGCATTCCCAAGAACTCATAGTGGCCATATCTTGATCGAAAGGCAATCTTAGGCACATCTTCTGGTTTAATTCTCATTTGGTAATATCCTGACCGTTTATCTTGGAAATTACCTTAGGCCCTTGTAACTGATCGAACAATTCCTCAATCCTAGGGAGTGGGTATTTATTCTTTATGGTAACCTTGTTCAACTATCGGTAGTCAATGCACATTCTCATACTACCATCCTTTTTCTTTACGAAGATTATCTGGGCTCCCCAAGGTGACATGCTTGGCCTCACAAATCCCTTATCAGACAGTGTTTGCAACTGATCTTTTAGCTCTCTCATTACCACTGGGGCCATCTTGTATGGTGGTATGGAGATAGATTGTGTGCCCGGTGCTAGATCTGTAGAAAATTCAATTTCTCGATGGGGAGGTAGACCTGGTAAATCCTTGGGAAAAACCTTAGGATACTCATTCACGATCCTTATCATCCCTAATTCTGGATTTTCCTCTACCACAACGATTTTTGTTGGTACTAATGCTTGCAGTGTTATACCCCACCTTTCATTTCCTTACCCTTGGAAAATGACTCGTTCGTCGTTTGGTTTAGCAAATTTACTGATTTACCTTTATAGTCTATCTTAGCACTATGTAATGATAAGAAATCCATGCCTATAATTTTATCAAAGTCTTAGATTTCTAATAGTTCTAAGTTCATCCTAAAATCTTCTCCCTCCAATTTTAAGTTACACCAGCAACATCCCATTGTCGTTTCTATAATTGTACCCATAGGGGTAGCTATAATCATTTGACATCCCAATTTTTCTGATTCAAATTTTAAACTACATGCCATTGCATATGAGATAAATGAATGTGTAAAACTGGGGTCTATTAGAGCATGAATGGGAGTATTAGAGAAAAATAATGTACCTTCAATAACCGCAGGGTCAGCCTCTACATCCTTATAGGTTAGGTTGTACACAAGCCCATGGCGAACATTCTGTGCTCCTCTGCATGGCTACTCGATCTTTTGCCTTTTCGGGCACTCTCTTGAAATATGCCTGGGTTGACCACAACTGTAGCATGTGATTTTTCCTTGGTATCCATCCTAGGGTACCTCTTTGTTCTTCGAGCAATTCCTCCTAATGTGACCCTCTTCCCCTTAACCATAGCATCTCAGCATGCATCTCCTCCCTAAGTGTTTCTTCTTGCACCAAGAACACTTCCATTCATCCTTGAGTTGAGACAACGAATTTCCTATCTTACTTCTCTTTCTTCCTTCCTTTGTTCTAATCATCCTTACTCGCGTCAAATTTCTTTTTGTGATTAGGGCTCGATTTAAAACTTCTTTATATGAGTCGACATCCCACATACTTAAAGCTTGTTGGAGGTTCACTTATAGTCCCCGATATGAATTTTTGTGCCTTTTGACATTCATCAGTCTCGTACATGGGCACATACTTAATCAATTAAATGAATCGAGTATCATACTGTGTCACTGACATTTCATCAGTTTGCTTCATTCTCATGAATTCCCAAACCTTTTCCTCCTTCCATCTTTTAGGAAAATATTTGTCATTAAATTCGCCCCCTTGACAAGTCCTTTGTAATGAATGCTCTGCTATCTGCCACCAACGTCCTTCTTCTTCTTCTAACATGAAGACAACGCATCTTACTTTCTCTTCCTCATTGCACTGAAGGTGCTGGAGTAACTTTTTCGTTTGCTCGAGCCAGTACTTAGCTAAGCTGGGGTTGTCGCAAGCTCTTCCCTAAAACAAGGGTGGTCGCAAGTGTCGATACCATTCCAGTGCTATGGTTGTATGTTGAGTAGGTTCCTCTCTACTCACATAGGTCAACATACTTTCCAAAAACCTTTCCATCCTATCAAATCGATTTTCACTTGTGCTTGATTCTCTAACATACCTATCATTCCTTCCCATGTGACTTCTATGATTACCATGTTCTTTAAGATTATCTTCCTCCCTCCTCCCATAACTATTGACAGTTGGTTCTCTAGGTCGTCATGTGGTCACCATTTGAAGCGATAGATGAAATAAATTATACTCAAGTGATACCGTTTCTCGTAAGGGTAGTGTTGTTGCCAAAATACAACAATCTATTTTAATTGAGGAGAGACACAAGAGTCTTGGGAGTCATACCTTCACTGATGAGAATCTTGACGAGTAACTGGATCTGGTAGAGGTCCAGATCTGGTGATCTTACAGAGTTGAGGGTCTGATAGATCTGATGATCTGATGGATCTAGTAAATCTGGTGGGCTGATGATCAGATGGCCCAAGATGAACGAGTGACCTGAGGATGACGAGCGGTCTCGGATGAACGAGTGACCTGAGGATGACGAGTGGTCTCGGATGAACGAGTGACCTGAGGGAGACGAGTGGCCGTGACCGAGTGACCTGAGGGTGACGAGTGGCCATGACCGAGTGACCTGAGGCGACGAGTGACCTTGATGACCGAGTGACCTGAGGGCGACGAGTGGCCGTGACCGAGTGACTTGAGGGCGACGAGTGACCTTGATGACCGAGTGGCTTTGGTGACCTAATGGCCTATGGCCTACAAAATGAGAGCACCGTTAGGACGCGGGTAGGGGTCCCTGCGCAAACCCTCCGATGCTTAAGTCAGAATCTCGAGAGAAAATGAGAAAAGTATACTTTGATTACTCAAAATTGCGTACCTCGGAATGAATGTGGGTTTCATATTTATAGTGGAGGAGAGAGAGAGGCCTTACGATTTTCTCGGCGGAAATCTCGCGGCCCATTACGGAAATCTCGCAATGCTGATCGTCTGGCACGAGGGGGGGGATTCGGTTGGATTGACAATCTTGAAGGGTCACTCGGTTATGCCGGGTGACCACAATTCGGTTAAGCCGAGTTTGCAGGAGGGGTCACTCGGTATAACCGAGTGACCCTCTCCACTGGGTCATGCCGAGTGGACCCCCACTCAGTTGGACCGAGTGGGGGGAAAACCGCTCGACAACCGAGTGGAACCACTCGGCAACCGAATGGTCCTGGCCACTCGGTTCTGCCGAGTGGCCTCAGCCACTGGGCCCAGCCGAGTGGCCTCAGCCACTCGGACCGACCGAGTGGTCTCAGCCACTCGGTTGTGCCGAGTGGTCTTAGCCACTCAGCCCAGTCGAGGGGTCTCATCCACTCGGTTGTGCCGAGTGGGCTCCCACCCGGCCTGGCCGAGCGGGTCTTCCTTAGCCCTTGACTTTGATTTATCTCCTATTAGGGTCCACATTCGATCATAGATCCATTTCGCCCTCCTGGGTATATCAATTGCTCCCTACTTTTTTAGCCGAGAAGTCGGGTAAAAGAGCATACGATCCTGGGAAAAATGGGCGCCGCTTTTGCCGCATTTTTCTTATCTCTCAGGAGATCATTTTTATGCATTTGCTCTTCATTTTCTGTATTCGCTCCACAGCTTTCGACTTTTTGCCTTTTGAGCCCCAATAAATAGGGCTTCAACCCTTCATTTAATTCTCACAAGGATCAGTCGAGGTGCTTCAAAACTCAAATTCTCTCAGGTCTCGGCGCATTTCTGATATTTTACTCTTGTGTTTAGTTTTGATGATGAAAAATTTCAAATGTCTTTTTATTTTCTCTCAATCAAAGCATATGGTTTGGAAACTAAAATCAATTTCAAAGTGCTTTGTTAAAATGATCTATGATCTTTTATACTAGTTGGAGATTAGCATAAACAAGTTTTAAGATCTAAAAAGAATCTCCTTGAAATCGTTGGTCAAAATAATTCTAAGGCAAAAGACCAACTAGAACATGTTTTTGAAAGTGTGTTCATTTTAGAAAGTGTTCATTTTAGAAAACTATCTCCTAGTATTTTGATATCTAATATCTCTTAGTAATGAAATGGTTTTGATGAATGTCTATATAAAAATCAATTTCTATCATGTGGATTATATGAATGAGAAAATGAATTTTTAGTATATAAGTTTTGAAGCAAGATATGAAAACTTATAGAAGAAATATTAAGTATGGATGAAAGATTGATTTGTTAAGAATAATTTGTTTCAAATCATACTTTTGATAATCTCAACTTGCTTTAAAGATAATCAAAATGAGTTTCTAAAGAATCGAATAAGGATGTATTGAAAATTCAAGATTTTCTATAGAATAGTCGACTATCAGGATCATTCTGTCGACTATGCTTCAAAATAGTCGACTATTTTTTATGTTCTGTCGACTATTTAAGCATCTGTCGACTATTGAGTAAAAATAGTCGACTATGCCTTCTAATCTGTCGACTATTTTTGTTCATAAGTTTCAAAAATTTCTTCATATCTCAGTATCTGTCGACTATTGGAATGTGTCTGTCGACTATTGAAATTTTGTGTTATAAAATAGTCGACTATTCGTTTTGTCTGTCGACTATTTCTTGCTTTAGTTGTAAAAATAGTCAACTATATATTTCTTCTGTCAACTATTTCTTTTTGCAGAAAGTTCCAACGGCTATATTTCTCTTCAACTTCGTGGGACACTTATATATACATGTCATAGATGATCAAGAGAAGGCTAATGGACGGGAATGAATTGAATTGAGCTTACATTTTACACTCGTTTCTATTTACATTCACTGTGCTTCAATTTTCTCTCTTCAAGGTTGTGATCTTAATTTGTTTACATTCATTTAAGCCTTGTATCATTTTTGAGAGACATTGTAACTAAGAGATTCATCTCTTAGATTCTCTCCAACTATATATTTCTTGTTTTCCTAGCTTGTATAGCTAGAGGGCCCATTTGAGTGGGAGGTTTTGTAATTCCTAGTCTCGGACTAGAGGACCTACTTGGTTTAAGTAGGGGGTTTTAGGGGATGGTTTGAAAAATCCTTAGTGAGGAGCTAAGGTAGTGGATTAGGCTTGGGTTAAGCCGAACCACTATAAATCTTGGTGTTCTTGTGTGCTTGTGTTCTTTAAATCATCTTTATCTTTCCAAGCATTCCTTAATTCCTCACTTGATTCACATTTGTCATTTTATATGCTTCACGTTTTTAATCATTAAAACTTCAACCTGTATAAAAAAGTTTTCAAGTTTCTACCAAGTTTTTAATTATACCAATTCACCCCCCCTCTTGGTGTGTGCCATAGCATCTCCCGTTCTAACAATTTCTGGGTCACGTCTTCTTTTTCAGCATTTGGGAGAGCTTCCACTGGGCCACTCGGTCATGACCGAGTGGCCATGACGTGCGACTGGGGCCACTCGGTCATGGCCGAGTGGTCCTGGAGCCCCGATGCCTTTAAACGGCTTGAAATGTTTATCTTGGCCTTCTGTTGTTCCTTCTTTGCCCTGTACTGATTTTCGTTGCGTTTATGTGCAGGTACTTTGCTCGCTGTGATCGTCTGCTTTTCCTAACGTAACAAGGTAACGGCTTTGAACGTTTTAATATGTCGAGGAGAAGACCGGAATCACCCCCCAGCCCCGTGCACATTCCTACCACTTCGAGCTCCCGGCTTCGATACGGGGACTTTAAGCAAGTTTATGATGCCACACCTTCTGGATTTATGGTGAGGTACCCTCGCCTTGATGAGCCGGACCCCTCTCGGGTAGATGAGGGCTCCCTTGGTCTTCACTTTGCTTTATTTGAGGTGGGACTCCGCTTTCCCCTTCCGCCCTTTGCCATGGCGTGGTTGCGTCACTACAAGATCGTTCCCGCTCAACTTCATCCTAACGGTTGGGCTCAGATGGTCGGCTTCTCTATACTTTGTCGTCTGAGGGATGTCGTCCCCTCCTTGAGACTCTTCAGTTGTTTCTATCGATTGCGAAAAGCCAACAAGGATCGTGCCCTTTACACGCTCCAGAAGGTGTCGGGTTTGGAGTTGTTCATCGCTCTTCCAAACAAGATTAATCGGTTTGAAGAACGGTGGGTAGTGATAGAACCTCCACCTAATTGGGATGCTCCTTTATACTGGAATCATCAAGACGCCAGCCAAGGGTTTCCTCCCTGCAAGGAAGTTCGGGGCGTGTATCGTCATCTAGTAGAAATGTTAATGGCGTAGGGCCCCGTCGAGTTGAGGAGCCTCTTGAGTTTGGAGAATCTCATAATCGCGGGTTAGGGGGTCGTGACACCAATTGTTCCTCCTCACTCTTCCACGCTATCCAATGAAGAAATGGAAGGAGTCGAGGAGGAAGAGATGGAAATGCCTGGATCATCTTCCCTTCCTCCTTTTCATCCTCAGGAGGAAAACACTCCTGGGGGTAGAATATCTTTTGCCATTATCTTTCTTTTTCCATTGTCGCATTATTTCTCCATGCTAAATGCTTTGTATTAATTTTTGCAGAAATGGCTGGATTGGGTAGACTGATGGAGTTGCGTAGACGCCACCGCGAGGAGGAGGTGTGTGCTGTGACAGCGGCTAGGGTTTCTACACATGGAGCTGAGGGATCTACGAGCTCCCGCCCTCCTCGGTCGCGTATACCTGCCAGAGTTTCTCCCACTAGGGTGGAAAGGCGGCGGCGTCCAAGAAGCGATCACTCTAGTGTTGAAGCTCCTACTCATACGGAAAGTCCATCAATTCCTCTTTCTCATGAAGAGGCTGTAGACATCCCCTCTCCTGCTCCCAATTCTCAAGGGGGGCGAAGCTCGTCTTCTCGGTTTGTTGGTGACATGGCACGGGTGGAAGAAGAATGTTGCCATCCTGTAGTTCCAAATAGGAAGGATCGTCGCCGTCTTGAAGGTGAGAAAGCATTGAGGCCCCCTTCTATATTTCCCATTCCAGGAAATGTGAGACATACCATGATTCTTGGAGACGGTACGAAACTTAGTGGTCGAGACTTTGAAGTTTCCCCAGGGGTATTAGAGACAGACTTGGTTACTGAACCGGGGATTGGTGCTCGCCTCATTTATTCCACCATTCTCCCTCGAGAGGAACGACGATTTATCGGTGGTAATTATACCCAGACTAGGGACGAAGCAGAGCAGTTTCTGGTGCAGGGTATCCAAGGAATCGTTGCTTCCAACGCAAGGGACAGGGCCTATCGTGAACAAGTAGAGACTCAAATGTCAGATTGGAGGAAGCGTCAATCTTCCTGGAATGATGAGCGCCAAGAGTTAAAGGGTCGTGCTCGTTGGGCGGAGCTCGGGAAGAAGAATGCAGAGGTAGAGATTGGGCGAATGCAGGATCGACTGTCTGAGGCTTCTGTTGGTACCTCGAGTCTTCACGGGGAAATTAAAGATTTACGCTCCCAGCTAGAAGCTGAAGAGCATAAGAATGTTGATTTGATGGCGCAACATGAGGCACTTTTGTAGGAACATTCTCTGCGCCTGTCAGAATTGAAGATAATGTTGAGTGTAGATTTTGATGATTGATGATTGGCATGTGTGAATGTGAATTTATATTTTATGTTCTAACAAAGCATGAAGCCTTCATAAGGCTTACAAAGCTATTCTTTAGTGATTTCATGACACAGGTTATATATGGAAACTTCTTATACTTATATAGAGATTTCATTATATATGGAAACAAGTTTTTAGAGAGCTTTCTAGAAATTTGAGTATTTGAGCTATGAATGGAAAGTTCTTCTTAGAATGGAAAGTCTAGAAGATATATTGAATCCTTGTTCATATATGGGAAGTTCAAAAGATATATATGGAAGTTTTTGAGGAGATTGGAGTAGTCCACTATATGGAGTTGCCATATATGTAACTTGGCGACATGGCATTGTTAATGTGGCATTTTGATGACATGGCAGCCACGTGGAGCTCACTCATCAAGGTTACATCTTCTCGTTGGTCTAAATATGGTAAGAGAATCATGGAGTAAATTTAAAGGTTCTTAGAAGCTTCTTTACTTAGTTAAATATGGAAGAATTTTTGAATTGCATTCAAATGGAGAAGTTAAAGATTCAGCCCTATTATTCATCATTAATGAAGGAAATTAAGGTTTGAAAGTTAAACCTTGATTGATATTACTTTCCTTTATTGCTGATTCTATCTCATTAAAAGGATCCTCTTCTCAAATCATGGAATCAATTATCCTACTCATTATGACTAATTGATATCCTCATTATAGCTAATTGATATCTTCATTATGGGAGAATATTCTAAGGATATCTTGCATATATTCAGCTACACAAATTGATTCTCTTCTTGTTGTCAACATTTTTTAGTATGGAAACTTGATCAATTAAGGGCCTTTGAAGTTATAATTGATATCTTCATTATTGGACAAATTTGCTTCATTATCTGAGAATATTTGGAAGGATTTTACACCATTTGGAGGTTTAAATTCAAATTTCAAATTAGCTATGCTTGTTATGGAAGCTAAGGGGCCAATTGCACAATCAAAGGAGTTTGAAGATCAACTAGAAGTCAGAATTGATCATTTGTTATTTAGTTTCGATTTTGCAAGAATTATGAAGGGTTTGGATGATATTTTTAATCCTTGAAATCAGCCATGCATTATTGGAATTGATTTGCTCATTCAAGGCTGATTGGAGATCTACAAAAGTCAAAGGTCTTGAAGATCAATCAAGTTAGCTGATTATGGAAGGTAAATCAAAAATTCAAAACGAAGGGCTAAGATTGGCTTGAAGACTTGACACATGGAGGGCTGAGATTGATCAAGGAAAGCCAACTCTAACACTATTTAAAAGGATCTCTTGAAGCTTTTGGAACATCTTTTTGAAGCTCTATTATTCTCTACATCATTGGCCAAGATTTTCATCCTCTCTAAGTCTTTCTTTTCCTCTATCTTCTTGAGAGAAAACTAAGAGAGTTCTCTACACTTCATTGTATTATTTTTGAGAGAACCCTATTTTTCAATCTCTACTATCTTGTAAAGAGCGTACAAAATCCAAACTAGTGAGTGTGAGACTCCAGAAATAGTTTGGTGGTGGTGAAGCCAAGTGAAGGATTTGGTGGTTGTAAGAAAAGTTTCATATAGTGGATTTGATTGAAAATCCTAAGGAAGGGAATCCTTAGGTAGTGGATGTAAGCCATAAGGGCCGAACCACTATAAATCGCTGTGTCCTTCTTCTCTTCACTCTTTACTTATTCTTACTTGATTATACTTGCTTGTTTTTGTTTTTGTGTGGCCAAATCCTAAGGCCTACATTCTTGTTGGCTATTATATTCTAATTTGCTTTAATTGATCATTCTTTGTACTCATTCAATATTCCATTTGGTTTATTTAAAGTCTTGTTATTGTGTGCATTCAAATCACATGTTTTTCACCAAGTTGTAATTTGAAGAGTATATTGGATCTAAGCACATACTAGCACAGCTGGCGGATATCATATTATCCATCTAGTATTTAAGTGCTCCCGTACTCTCAACTATAATTTTGGTTTATATTAAATTTGTTTTCTCATATATATATGTGCATAAGTTTTACATTAAAGTTTTTAAAAGGTGTCAATTCACCCCCCCTCTTGACTAGGTTAGAACTCAACAGATAAGTCGGAAAGATGCTCGGGCTATTCGGGTTGAAGCAGTGAAGGAATATCGTCTCTCAACTGACTGTCAAGACAGGAAGGGAAAGTATGCTTCCAGCTTCCTGAAATACGGATTTTATCTGGCCCGTGCACATCTAGAATCTCAGCGTTCGGGAGAGACTTTTCCTGAACTTTTTCTTACTCGCGAAGTTGAGGAGTCCCATCAAGTAGATTGGCGTCAGTATGAGCCGAATGAGCCTATGAGTCCTTCTTCTTATCTGGATTCTTACTTAGTGGATGATTTGGAAAACTTGACGGGCCCTTGGAATCCGTTTCCTTTCAATCATGGGCAAGAAGGCATGACGGTCGATCCCGGAGCCGTTGGAGAAGATCCTGGTGCGGCCGATGAAGATATCCCTCACACGGTCGAGGTTGAAGAAGGGGAATTCCCCATGGGGCCTCCTGAGATTCCTGTTGGGTCGTTGGGATCTTCTAAGCGTTCCTCTCGCAAGTCCCGCTCCTGCGAGTAGAGCCTCATTGTAGTTTGTTTTCCGCTATTGCCGGGCCAATGTGCTCATTTCGTTGTAATTTGCTTGTTTTATCAATGAATGTTTTTTCTTTGTCCTACTCAATGTGCTCTGCTCCTTATTGCCTGATTTATTCTTTTATTGTTGTCTTTAGTGATATAAGATCAAGACTTTTCTTTCGCTATTGAATCATGCACGATGTGGCGAGCTTGAGCGTATTTTTCCTCGTTACGGGGCCGTAAGCGGGACAACGGGTTGGATCGTACTTTTACCTCGTTGTCGGGCCGTAGGCGGGACAACGGGCTCGATCGTAGTTTAGCTCGTTGCCGGGCCGTAGGCGGGACAACGGGCTCGATCGTAGTTTAGCTCATTGCCGGGCCGTAGGCGGGATAACGGGCTCGATCGTAGTTTTACCTCGTTGCTGGGCCATAGGCGGGACAATGTGCTCGATCGTAGTTTTACCTCGTTGTCGGGCCATAGGTGGGACAACGGGCTCGATCCTAGTTTACCTAGTTGTCGGGCCGTAGGCGGGACAACGGGCTAGATCGTAGTTTTACCTCGTTGCGGGCCATAGGCGGGACAACGGGGTCGAACGTAGTTTTACCTCGTTGCGGGCCATAGGCGGGACAACGGGCTAGATCGTAGTTTTACCTTGTTACCGGGCTGTAGGCGGGACAACGAACTCGATCGTAGTTTTAACTCGTTGCTGGGCCATAAGCGGGACAACAGGCTCGATCGTAGTTTTACCTCATTGCTGGGCCCTAGGCGGGACAACGGGCTTGATCGTAGTTTACCTCGTTGCCAGGCCGTAGGCGGGACAACGGGCTTGATCGTAGTTTACCTCGTTGCCAGGCCGTAGGCGGGACAACGCGTTGGATCGTAGTTTACCTCGTTACCAGGCCGTAGGCGGGACAACGGACTCGATCTCAGTTTTACCTCGTTGTCGGGCCATAGGCGGGACAACGGGCTCGATCGTAGTTTACCTCGTTGCCGGGCCGTAGGCGGGACAACGGGCTGGATCGTAGTTTACCTTCTTGTCGGGCCGTAGGCGGGACAACGGGCTGGATCGTAGTTTACGTCGTTGTTGGGCCGTAGGCGGGACAATGGGCTGGATCGTAGTTTACCTCGTTGTCTGGCCGTAGGCGGGGCAAAGGGCTCGATCTTAGTTTTGTTGGAAATGTATGCCCTAAAGACATGTTTTGTTTAATTTATGGTAATGATGTTTCTTTTATTCAGTTTATGGCACATATATTATTTGCATTTAATTGTTGGAAAGGTGTCCATGCTATTAAGTAAGTGATTCATGTGATGGGTCGTTCTTCACAGTTAGGCATGAATCATGGGTACTTAATAAGCAAGAAAATATTACTCTTGATCTTTTGATAGAACTGGGCATTCTATCATGATAAGATCATTGTGCAATAGATCCTAATGGAGGATGGCTTGCCTTAGCCAGTAAACAGTCCGTTTACTCTAATTGTACAAGCGCATTTGGAATGCGTAGAGTGGACCTGTGATAGAACCTAATGACAAAGTACTAATTATCATGGAGCTAGTCTATCACTGCTACTACGTGAACGAGTACTCTAATACTTGAGTATTAGTTGGTGGTCTAGTGAACCTAGAGCTATATTCTTAGATTCATTGTAGGTGAGGTCTATCAAAGATCAATATCCTTTTGAGTTGGGAGTATGGTTTCTAATTAGCTAAGACAGACTAATACAAGATAGTTTCTGTGATTCACCCCCTTGTGATTGTCCAAGAATAATCGAATAATCCAGGGCCCTGGGAACGTGACTTAAGAGTGTGTGCTTCTGGGTAGCTCCCAGTGATAAGCAAGTACATCCGAGTAGTCACGGATTATTGGACTAGTGATCTAAGGATGGTAGAAGTCATTTAGAAAGGTGTTAGTACATTATTCCTTTCTAAATGATGGGTGTTACGCAGAGGGGTATTTTCGTCATTACACTAGTAGGTCAAAGACATGGCATATACAAAATTATTCGTGGGGTCAGTGTTACCATATGGTGATAGTTGGAACACTTAGAATGACAAAATATAGCTACTAGGTAGCAGGGATATTTTGGTCATTTTAGTAGCCGTGAATAATTTGTCTTTTGGTCCCCGGGGTAGCTCGATGTAACTCATGTATTTTTTTAATACATTTGGCTTGTTGGATGAATTACATTGAGAGATAATTATTTTATTCAGAATGGTCCATTGGGCTAGAATAAAATAATAGTTCATTAGGGTTTTTAATTAATTAATTGGGCTAACCCAATTAGATATTAATTAAATGATCTTGGCCCATTAGGGTTTGGCCCACTAGGGTTTTAACCCTAGGGTTCTCCCTATATATATCTCTCTTTGGTTGTTTTTTCATCCAAGTCGTTTTTCATTCTTCTTCACCGAAGAGAGGCCACGAGTTCGAGTCATACTCCGGAAGATCGAAAGGGTGCGTTTGAGTTCTGATGCGACGGAGCCGAAGGCTAGTAGGACAGCCGTCGTCTCCACCACGCGAAGAAGCTCCCATCGCTCCATTCTGTCCGGTAATCCGCCACAAAAGTAAGTCTCTTAGATTCTAATCAATACGAGGAACGGTTTTGATTTTAAACCGCTTCCGTTGCATGCTTTGTTTCCTCGTTTATGATCCTTCAAGTTTTACCTCGTTGTCTGGCCGTAGGCGGGGCAAAGGGCTCGATTTTAGTTTTACCTCGTTGTAGAGCCATAGGCGGGAAAATGGGCTCGATCGTAGTTTTACCTCGTTGCAGAGCCATAGGCGGGACAACGGGCTCGATCGTAGTTTTACCTCGTTGCCGGGCCGTAGGCGGGATAACGTGCTCGATCGTAGTTTACCTCGTTGCCGGGCCGTAGGCGGGACAACGGGCTCGATCGTAGTTTTACGTCGTTGCCGGGCCCTAGGCGAAACAATGGGTTCGATCGTAGTTTTACCTCGTTGCCGGGCGATAGACGGGACAACGGGCTCGGTCCTAGTTTACCTCGTTGCCGGGCCGTAGGCGGGACAACGGGCTAGATCGTAGTTTTACCTCGTTACCGGGCTGTAGGAGGGACAACGGGCTCGATCGTAGTTTTACCTTGTTGCTGGGCCATAGGCGGGACAACAGGCTCGATCGTAGTTTACCTCGTTGCCGGGCCGTAGGCGAGACAACGGACTCGATCGTAGTTTTACCTCGTTACCGGGCCCTAGGCGGGACAACGGGCTCCATCGTAGTTTACCTCGTTGCCGGGCCATAGGCGGAACAACGGGCTCGATCGTAGTTTAGCTTGTTGCCGTGCCGTAGGCGAGACAACGGGCTCGATCGTAGTTTTACCTCGTTGCCGGGACCTAGGCGGGACAACGGGGTTGATCGTAGTTTACCTCGTTCCCGGGCCGTAGGCGGGACAACAGGCTGGATCGTAGTTCACCTCGTTGTCGGGCCATAGGTGGGACAACGGGCTCGATCTTAGTTTTACCTCGTTGCCATGCCCTTGGAGGGGCAATGGGCTCGATCTTAGTTTTACCTCATTGCCGGGCCATAGGCGGGACAACGGGCTCGATCGTAGTTTTACCTCGTTGCCGGGCGATAGGCGGGACAACTGGCTCGATCCTAGTTTACCTCGTCGTCCGGCCGTAGGCGGGACAACGGGCTCGATCGTAGTTTTACCTCGTTGCCGGGCCCTAGGCGGGACAACGGGCTAGATCGTAGTTTACCTCGTTGCCGGGCCATAGGCGGGACAACGAGCTCGATCGTAGTTTTATCTCGTTGCCGAGCCCTAGGCGGGACAATGGGTTCGATCGTTGTTTTACCTCGTTGCCAGGCCATAGGCAGAACAACGGGCTGATACTAGTTTACCTCGTTGCCGGGCCGTAAGCGGGACAACGGGCTAGGTCGTAGTTGTACCTCGTTGCCGGGCTGTAGGCGGGACAACGGGCTCGATCGTAGTTTTACCTCGTTGCGGGGCCATAGGCGGGAGAACGGGCTCGATCATAGTTTACCTCGTTGCCGGTGATAGTAAAGCAAGATCGCTATGGGGCAAGCAGCGTAGTTCAAAAATTTTGAACCTTACCCCGATCCCGACGATTGGATCAACGTCGAAATCAAATCATTCACAAACAAATAAATAAATCTAACCTTTAGATTATCGAGTCGTTCGCGGATTCGAGCCGTCCAAGCGTCCGGCCTCTAACTCGTGATACGCGGCACGCGTCCGTTGGCAAGGAGAACGGAATAGGAGTGCTAGCTCCTTCTCCTTTGCGCGGCTTGTGTATGGACGGTAAAAGAACACCCACGTTTCGAATCGATGCCAAAAGAAAGGGGGAAGAGTGAACGGCAATGTGTTTTTCAACTCTTGAAAAACGACACCAAAAATCACCTCTATAATGGGCAACCTATAAAAGGATATTTATAATGAAATATCCTAGGGTTTCTAAAACCCTAATGGATTGGGCTAGCCCATTAATTTTAATTTAATTAGAATCATAAGTGGGCTTATTCTAGTCCAACTAGAAATATAATTAAATGGCCCAATCCTTTTATAGGTTAAATAAAATATTATGGCCCAAATCTAATTCAAGCCCAAATATATTTTATTTAATATTTGGCCCAAATCTAATTTGGTCCAAATATAATATTTAATATTTGGCCCAAATCTAATTTAGTCCAAATATAATATTTATTTTAATATTTGGCCCAAATCCAATTTAGTCCAAATATAATATTTAATTTAATATTTGGCCCAAATCTAATTTAATCCAAATATTAACTTAAGCCCAAAAATATTTTATTTCCTATTTGCCACTCCAACAAATAGAAAATCATTAAACTAGAAACTCCTTCCTAATTTAATCAAATGCCATTTTTAGGAAACTCTTTCCATTATGACGACTCCTCGTCATATCGACGTCATTACGTCTATTTGTTCTTTTCCCCTGAGAACCTACGACGGCACAACTTCTTGCCGAAGTGTCCCACTTAACCATACGTCCACTCTCCTGGTTTAAGCCAGGGAACGTACCTATTGCGTATGACTCATTAGGCTTCTGAATATGTTGGCAATGTGTCGGTACGAACACATAAGACAAGATTGGCCTCTAGCAAGGCGTCATGCCTACCCAATTATTCAGAAGGATTCATAATCCGCAAATAACCTTTCACGAGCACGGTTACCGTGTAATACGATCCTCTCGTCAATGCATCTTATGTGATCTCAAGTATGGCGATGTGTTGCTTGATAAGGATCACATGAGTTTTCTTCGGTCTTTCGGATATCTTCACTTAATAGAAAGTGAATCAATAACTCCTTATTGATCTCTTTCACCATGGCCATGGATTTAAAGTGAATATCCACCGAAGGCGCCTTAGATACATCATCCTCTATCAAGGGATAGACGAGTCCCATCTTGGCTATGCACCCATCTCCATAAGCCTCATGATATACCCAACGATCGCCCACGTGCAGCCTTTGTCTAGGCCCATCGAAACAATGTCGAAGCATACCAGTCTTCTTATGAGATGACCGTGACAACCTCAGGTCGAAGGATTAGTTACACCCATCTCGTATGAGAATTTGATCAACATATAACCAAAATGGATTCTCATGGCGAGTCATGTCCAGTGACACGTTCTCCAACATTGGTCACCTATGTACTTGTCTAGGCATCCCCATGCCTATGGGTGTGACACCCCCATTGCTATCACATAGCAAAAACATAGCACATACAAGTCTTACCGCAATTGTCAATGTCCATTCTTGACATTGCTACGACTTGGGACGTTTAATGATGTCTAGAAACTGTGATGCACCATCTCACATCTTTATAGATTATTCACAGTATACATCATATGGACTTCTATCTAGTTTCATTCGGTTATTACAATAATAACAAGAAACTAATAGAATGACTTCTTGTGAATTTGAATAACTCTTTATTCAAATAATAACATGATTACAATTGTCAGTGTACAACATGCCCAATCTGATTGGGTCTAGAGCACCTACACTAACAGCCGGGCCATAGGCGGGACAACGGGCTCGATCGTAGTACTACCTCGTTGCTAGGCCCTAGGCGGGACAACAGGCTCGATCTTAGTTTCCCTCGTTGTCGGGCCGTAGGCGGGACAACGAGCTCGATCGTTGTTTTACCTCGTTGTCGGGCCGTAGGTGGGACAATGGGCTCGATCGTAGTTTACCTCGTTGCCGGGCCGTAGGAGGGACAACCGGCTCGATCGTTGTTTACCTCGTTGCCGGGCCGTAGGCGGGACAACGGGCTCGATCGTAGTTTTACCTCGTTTCCGGGCCATAGGCAAGACAACGGGTTTGATCGTAGTTTACCTCATTGCCAGGCCGTCGGTGGGACAATGGGTTGGATCGTAGTTTACCTCGTTACCGGGCCGTAGGCGGGACAACGGGCTCGATCTTAGTTTTACCTTGTTGCCGGGCCATAGGCGGGATAACGAGTTAGATCGTAGTTTATCTCGTTGTCGGGCCGTAGGCGGGACAACGGGCTTGATCGTAGTTTTACCTCGTTTCCGGGCCATAGGCAAGACAACGGGTTTGATCGTAGTTTACCTCATTGCCGGGCCGTCGGTGGGACAACGGGTTGGATCGTAGTTTACCTCGTTACCGGGCCGTAGGCGGGACAACGGGCTCGATCTTAGTTTTACCTCGTTGCCGGGCCATAGGCGGGATAACGAGTTAGATCGTAGTTTATCTCGTTGTCGGGCCGTAGGCGGGACAACGGGCTCGATCGTAGTTTACCTCGTTGCCGGGCGATAGGCGGGACAACTTGCTCGATCCTAGTTTACCTCGTCGTCCGGCCGTAGGCGGGACAACGGGCTCGATCGTAGTTTTACCTCGTTGCCGGGCCCTAGGCGGGACAACGAGCTAGATCGTAGTTTACCTCGTTGCCGGGCCATAGGCGGGACAACGAGCTCGATCGTAGTTTTATCTCGTTGCCGAGCCCTAGGCGGGACAACGGGCTCGATCGTAGTTTTACCTCGTTGCCGGGCCCTAGGCGGGACAACGGGCTAGATCGTAGTTTACCTCGTTGCCGGGCCATAGGCGGGACAACGAGCTCGATCGTAGTTTTATCTCGTTGCCGAGCCCTAGGCGGGACAACGGGCTCGATCGTAGTTTTACTTCGTTACCGCGCCCTAGGCGGAACAATGGGTTCGATCGTAGTTTTACCTCGTTGCCGGGCCATAGGCGGGACAACGGGCTCGATTCTAGTTTACCTCGTTGCCGGGCCGTAGACGGGACAACGGGCTCGATCCTAGTTTTACCTCGTTGCCGGGCCATAGCGGGACAACGGAATCGATCGTAGTTTAGCTCGTTGCCGGGCCGTAGGTGGGACAACGGGCTCGATCGTAGTTTTACCTCGTTGCCGGGCCATAGCGGGACAACGGGCTCGATCGTAGTTTAGCTCGTTGTCGGGCCGTAGGCGGGGCAACGGGCTCGATCGTAGTTTTACCTCATTGTCGGGCAATAGGCGGGACAAGGTGCTTGATCGTAGTTTTACCTCGTTGTCGGGCCATAGGCGGGACAACGGGCTAGATCCTAGTTTACCTCGTTGTCGGGCCGTAGGCGGGAGAACGGGCTGGATCGTAGTTTTACCCCGTTGCGGGCCGTAGCCGGGACAACGGGCTCGATCGTAGTATTACCTCGTTGCCTGGCCATAGGCGGGACAACAGGCTCGATCGTAGTTTACGTCGTTGCCTGGCCGTAGGAGGGACAACGGGCTCGATCGTAGTTTTAGCTCGTTGCGGGGCCCTAGGCGGGACAACGGGCTCGATCCTAGTTTTACCTCGTTGCCGGGCCGTAGGCGGGACAATGGGCTCGATCGTAGTTTACCCCGTTGCCGGGCCGTAGGCGGGACAACGGGCTCGATCATAGTTTTACCTCCTTGCCGGGCCGTAGGCAGGTCAACGGGCTCGATCGTAGTTTTACCTCGTTGTCGGAACCTAGGCAGGACAAAGGGCTGGATCGTAGTTTACCTCGTTGCTAGGACATAGGCGGGACAGCGGGCTCGATCGTACTTTTACCTCGTTGCTGGGCCATAAGCAGGACAACGGGTTGGATCGTAGTTTACCTCGTTACCTGGCAGTAGGCGGGACAACGGACTCGATCTTAGTTTTACCTTGTTATCGGGCCATAGGCGGGAGAACGGGCTCGATCGTAGTTTAGCGCGTTGCCGGGCCGTAGGCGGGACAACCGGCTCGATCGTAGATTATCCCGTTGCCGGGCCGTAGGCGGGACAACAGGTTCGATCGTAGTTTACCTCCTTGCCGGGCCGTAGGCGGGACAACGGGCTCGATCGTAGTTTTACCTCGTTGCCGGAACCTAGGCGGGACAACCGGCTGGATCGTAGTTTACCTCGTTGCCAGGCCATAGGCGGGACAACGGGCTCGATCGTACTTTTACCTCGTTGCCGGGCCATAAGCAGGACAACGGGTTGGATCGTAGTTTTCCTCGTTACCTGGCCGTAGGCGGGACAACGGACTCGATCTTAGTTTTACCTCGTTATCGGGCCATAGGCGGGACAACGAGCTAGATCATAGTTTACCTCGTTGCCGGGCCGTAGGCGGGACAACGGGCTCGATCGTAGTTTTACCTCGTTCGCAGGCCGTAGGCGGGACAACGGGCTGGATCGTAGTTTACCTCGTTGTCGGGCCGTTGGCGGGGCAATGGGCTCGATCTTAGTTTTACCTCGTTGCCTGGCCATAGGCGGGACAACGGGCTCAATAGTAGTTTTACCTCGTTGTTGGGCCATAGGTGGGACAACGGGCTCGATCCTAGTTTACCTCGTTGCCGAGCCGTAGGCAGGACAACGTGCTCGCTCGTAGTTTTACCTCGTTGCTGGGCCCAAGACGGGACAACGGGCTCGATCGTAGTTTACCTCATTGCCAGGCCATAGGCGGGACAACGGGCTTGATCGTAGTTTTACCTCGTTCCCGGGCCGTAGGCGGGACTACGGGCTTGATCGTAGTTTACCTCGTTGCCAGGCCGTAGGCGGGACAACAGGCTCGATCGTACACTTACCTCGTTGCCGGGCATTAGGCTGGACAACGGGTTGGATCGTAGTTTACCTCGTTACCTGGCCGTAGGCGGGACAACGGACTTGATCTTAGTTTTACCTCGTTGTCGGGCCATAGGCAGGACAACGGGCTCGATCGTAGTTTACCTCGTTGCCGGGCCGTAGGCGGGACAACGGGCTGGATGGTAGTTTTACCTCGTTCCTGGGCCGTAGGCGGGACAATGGGCTGGATCGTAGTTTACCTCGTTGTCGGGCCGTAGGCGCGACAACGGGCTGGATCGTAGTTTACCTCGTTGTCGGGCCGTAGGCAGGACAACGGGCTGGATCGTAGTTTACCTCGTTGTCGGGCCGTAGGCGGGACAACGGGCTGGATCGTAGTTTACCTCGTTGTCTGGCCGTAGGTGGGGCAACTGGCTCGATCTTAGTTTTACCTCG
Organism: Diospyros lotus; assembly: GCF_014633365.1. Lineage (NCBI taxonomy): Eukaryota > Viridiplantae > Streptophyta > Magnoliopsida > Ericales > Ebenaceae > Diospyros > Diospyros lotus. The sequence continues at coordinate 30,499,083 of NC_068341.1, forward strand.
TTGCTTGGCCCTAGGCGGGACAACGGGCTCGATCGTAGTTTTACCTCGTTGCCTGGCCATAGGCGGGACAACGGGGTCGATCGTAGTTTTACCTCGTTGCCGGGCCCTAGGCGGGACAACGTGCTCGATGGTAGTTTACCTCGTTGTCGGGTCGTAGGCCGGACAACGAGCTCGATCGTAGTTTTTCCTCGTTGCAGAGCCCTACGCGGGACAATGGGTTCGATCGTAGTTTTACCTCGTTGCCAAGCCATAGGCGAGACAACTGGCTCGATCCTAGTTTACCTCGTTGCCGGGCCGTAAGCGGGGCGACGGCCTAGGTCGTAGTTGTACCTGGTTGCCGGACTGTAGGCGGGACAACGGGCTCGATCGTAGTTTTACCTCGTTGCGGGGCCATAGGCGGGACAACGGGCTCGATCGTAGTTTACCTCGTTGCCGGGCCATAGGCGGGACAACGGGCTCGATCGTAGTTCTACCTAGTTGCCAGGCTCTAGGCGGGACAACGAGCACAATCGTAGTTTTTCTCGTTGTCGGGCCGTAGGCAGGACAACGAGCTCGATCGTTGTTTTACCTCGTTGCTGGGCCGTTGGCGGGATAACGGGCTCGATCGTAGTTTACCTCGTTGCCGGGCCGTAGGCGGGACAACGGGCTCGATCGTTGTTTACCTCGTTGCCGGGAGGTAGGCGGGACAACGGGCTCGATCGTAGTTTTACCTCGTTTCTGGGCCATAGGCAGGACAACGGGTTTGATCGTAGTTTACCTCATTGCCGGGCCGTCGGCGGGACAACGTGCTCAATCATAGTTTTACCTCGTTGCTGGGCCCTAGGCGGGACAACAGGCTCGATCGTAGTTTACCTCGTTGCCGGGCCGTAGGCGGGACAACGGGCTCGATCGTAGTTTACCTCGTTGCCGGGCCGTAGGCGGGACAACGGGCTGGATGGTAGTTTTACCTCGTTCCTGGGCCGTAGGCGGGACAACGGGCTGGATCGTAGTTTACCTCGTTGTCGGGCCGTAGGCGCGACAACGGGCTGGATCGTAGTTTACCTCGTTGTCGGGCCGTAGGCAGGACAACGGGCTGGATCGTAGTTTACCTCGTTGTCGGGCCGTAGGCGGGACAACGGGCTGGATCGTAGTTTACCTCGTTGTCTGGCCGTAGGTGGGGCAACTGGCTCGATCTTAGTTTTACCTCGTTGCTTGGCCCTAGGCGGGACAACGGGCTCGATCGTAGTTTTACCTCGTTGCCTGGCCATAGGCGGGACAACGGGGTCGATCGTAGTTTTACCTCGTTTCTGGGCCATAGGCAGGACAACGGGTTTGATCGTAGTTTACCTCATTGCCGGGCCGTCGGCGGGACAACGTGCTCAATCATAGTTTTACCTCGTTGCTGGGCCCTAGGCGGGACAACAGGCTCGATCGTAGTTTACCTCGTTGCCGGGCCGTAGGCGGGACAACGGTCTCGATCGTAGTTTACCTGGTTGCCGGGCCGTAGGCGGGACAACGGGCTCGATTGTAGTTTTACCTCGTTCCCGGGCCGTAGGCGGGACTACGGGCTTGATCGTAGTTTATCTCGTTGCCAGGCCGTAGGCGGGACAACGGGCTCGATCGTACATTTACCTCGTTGCCGGGCCATAGGCTGGACAACGAGTTGGATCGTAGTTTACCTCGTTACCTGGCCGTAGGCGGGACAACGGACTCGATCTTAGTTTTACCTCGTTCTCGGGCCATAGGCAGGACAACGGGCTCGATCGTAGTTTACCTCGTTGCCGAGCCGTAGGCGGGACAACGGGCTGGATTGTCGTTTTACCTGGTTCCCGGGCCGTAGGCGGGACAACTGGCTGGATCGTAGTTTACCTCGTTGTCGGGCCGTAGGCGCGACAACGGGCTGGATCGTAGTTTACCTCGTTGTCGGGCCGTAGGCTGGAGAACGGGCTGGATCGTAGTTTACCTCGTTGTCTTGCCGTAGGTGGGGCAACGGGCTCGATCTTAGTTTTACCTCGTTGCCTGGCCATAGGCGGGACAACGGGCTCGATCGTAGTTTTACCTCTTTGCCTGGCCATAGGCGGGACAACGGGGTCGATCGTAGTTTTACCTCGTTGCCGGGCCCTAGGCGGGACAACGTGCTCGATGGTAGTTTACCTCGTTGCCGGGTCGTAGGCGGTATAACGAGCTCGATCGTAGTTTTTCCTCGTTGCTGAGCCCTACGCGGGACAATGGGTTCGATCGTAGCTTTACCTCGTTGCTAGGCCATAGGCGGGAAAACTGGCTCGATCCTAGTTTACCTCGTTGCCGGGCCGTAAGCGGGACGACGGCCTAAGTCGTAGTTGTACCTCGTTGCCGGACTGTAGGCGGGACAACGGGCTCGATCGTAGTTTTACCTCGTTGCGGGGCCATAGGCAGGACAACAGGCTCGATCGTAGTTGACCTCGTTGCCGGGCCATAGGTGGGACAACGGGCTCGATCGTAGTTCTACCTCGTTGCCAGGCCCTAGGCGGGACAACGGGCACGATCGTAGTTTTCCTCGTTGTCGGGCCGTAGGCGAGACAACGAGCTTGATCATTGTTTTACCTCGTTACCGGGCCGTTGGCGGTACAACTGGCTCGATCGTAGTTTACCTCGTTGCCGGGAGGTAGGCGGGACAACGGGCTCGATCGTTGTTTACCTCGTTGCTGGGAGGTAGGCGGGACAACGGGCTCGATCGTAGTTTTACCTCGTTTCCGGGCCATAGGCAGGACAACGGGTTTGATCATAGTTTACCTCGTTGCCGGGCCGTCGGCGGGACAACGGGTTGGATCGTAGTTTACCTTTTACCGGGCCGTAGGCGGGACAACGAGGTCTATCTTAGTTTTACCTCGTTGCCGGGCATAGGCGGGACAACGGGTTGGATCGTAGTTTATCTCGTTGTCGGGCTGTAGGCGGGACAACGGGTTCGATCGTAGTTTACCTCGTTGCCGGGCCGTAGGCGGGACAACGTGCTCGATCGTAGTTTTACCTCGTTGCTTTGCCCTAGGCGGGACAACGGGCTCGATCGTAGTTTACCTCGTTGCCGGGCCGTAGGCGGGACAACGGGCTCGATCGTAGTTTTACCTCGTTCCCGGGTCGTAGGCGGGACTACGGGCTTGATCGTAGTTTACCTCGTTGCCAGGCCGTAGGCGGGATCACGGGCTCGATCGTACATTTACCTCATTGCCAGGCCATAGGCTGGACAACGGGTTGGATCGTAGTTTACCTCGTTACCTGGCCGTAGGCGGGACAACGGACTCGATCTTAGTTTTACCTCGTTGTCGGGCCATAGGCAGGACAACGGGCTCGATCGTAGTTTACCTCGTTGCCGGGCCGTAGGCGGGACAACAGGCTGGATCCTAGTTTACCTCGTTGTCGGGCCGTAGGCGCGACAACGGGCTGGATCGTAGATTATCTCGTTGTCGGGCCGTAGGCGGCACAACGGGCTGCATCGTAGTTTACCTCGTTGTCTGGCCGTAGGCGGGGCAACGGGCTCGATCTTAGTTTTACCTCGTTGCCTGGCCATAGGCGGGACAACGAGCTCGATCGTAGTTTTACCTCGTTGCCGGGCCCTAGGCGGGACAACGGGCTCGATGGTAGTTTACCTCGTTGTCGGGTCGTAGGCGGGACAACGAGCTTGATCGTAGTTTTACCTCGTTGCCGAGCCCTAGGCGGGACAATGGGTTCGATCGTAGTTTTACCTCGTTGCTAGGCCATAGGCGGGTGATCGGGGCTGTCGAACACCGATAGATTAGATGAATGATGATTCGGATTTGCAATAGGGGTGCAACCCAAAGTCGTCTCCCAACGAACCTCTAACCGATCTGTCAAAACAACGCTAAACGGGGGGGGGTAGTTTTTGATGAAAAACAGAAAACAAGATATGCAAGAACACAATGAATCATGATGCAATCAGTTGCAAACTAACCTTCTATCCCAGTTTTCATCGCCTTCTCAATAAACAATTTGTTTAGTTTTAATCCTCAAATCGAAAATCAGAAAAATCCTTTAACAACCGCCAAAGATTGGAAAGAAAACCAATAAAAAGATTTCAGAAATCTCTTAGTTCAATCTATCAGTTTTGATTCCCCTTTTTGCACAGATTCGAGACTGATTGAAATACCATCCAAACAGGTTGTTCTTGCTTCTAGTTAAAGCCTCAACCGAGCACAAAAACTTTGGATTCTCAAACAAAGACAATGCATGCATTCATCCAACCGGTATCAACACATACACAGATTTAAGAGAGAACAGAAACAAGAGAACAATAAAGTTAAAACTAAAAAATAGATTTCCATTAAAACCAAAGACTCAAACCGGGAACAAGGATGGTATTGCAACTGATTACAGAATCCTTAGCCCTCCATCTTGACAAGAACAATGGGGAGAAGGAAAGCTGGCTACTGTTCACGCCCTTCAAAAGAATGCCCTTTTTTAATGGCCTCTTAAGGTGCTTAAGTAGAGCTTAAGGAGGAAACCCTAGGTTACTGCCACTTCACAGCTGATTTCGGATAGGTTAACGTGCGTTCTGGGCTTCGGCCTCTTCATAAGAATTGTATATCAGGAAGATTAGATGAATTTGGGCTTTTGAATCACTTGATTTGGATATCGGACGCCCAAGATATGGCCTTTTAAAGAATCAGCACCTGTGCAGCTTTCCTAATTTGACCCAACTTCCTAGCCCCGACTTTTAAGTGTTGTTTGAAGGCCCAACCAAACTCGGATTTGGACAAACCATACCATTCCAGAAAGCCCAAGAAGTCCTCTACAGTATCTCTGAAGACATCATCTTCATTCTGGAATTTTATCTTAGCCAAAATACTGAAGGAAGTGCAGGAGGTTAAATTTGCTAAAATTGCCCTTACTTCTCTATCTCCAATTTCCAAGATATCTCATTGCCATCAAGATGTCTCATGCCCCATCTCATGCTCCCATAGCCCTAAACCTGGAAAAATAAAGTAAAATAGTGTGAAGCCCAATTCCTATAAAATAAAATGAAATAAAATCAAGATGAATAAAATGACACAACTAATGTGCAAAAAGACTAAATATGAGGGCTAAAAAATATGAAAATATGTGCTCTATCAGCGGGACAACGGGCTCGATCCTAGTTTACCTTGTTGCCGGGCCGTAAGCGGGACGACGGGCTAGGTCATAGTTGTACCTTGTTGCCGGGCTGTAGGCAGGACAACGGGCTCGATCGTAGTTTTACCTCGTTGCGGGGCCACAAGCGGGACAACGGGCTCGATCGTAGTTTACCTCGTTGCCGGGCCATAGGCGGGACAACGGGCTCGATCGTAGTTCTACCTCGTTGCCATGCCCTAGGCGGGACAACGGGCTCGATCGTAGTTTTCCTCGTTGTCGGGCCGTAGGCGGGACAACGGGCTTGATCGTTGTTTCACCTCGTTGCCGGGCCGTAGGCGGGACAACGGGCTCGATCGTAGTTTACCTCGTTGCCGGGCCGTAGGCGGGACAACGGGCTCGATCGTTGTTTACCTCGTTGCCGGGCCGTAGGCGGGACAACTGGCTCGATCGTAGTTTTACCTCGTTTCCGGGCCATAGGCAGGACAACGGGTTGGATCGTAGTTTACCTCGTTACCGGGCCATCGGCGGGACAACGGGTTGGATCATAGTTTACCCCGTTGCCGGGCCGTAGGCGGGACAACGGGTTCGATCGTAGTTTACCTCGTTGCCGGGCCGTAGGCAGGACAACGGGCTCGATCGTTGTTTTACCTCGTTACCGGGCCGTGGGCAGGACAACGGGCTCGATCGTAGTTTTACCTCGTTATCGGGCTGTAGGCGGGACAACGGGCTCGATCGTAGTTTTACCTCGCTGCTGGGCCATAGGCGGGACAACAGACTCTATCGTAGTATACCTCGTTGCCGGGCCGTAGGCGGGACAACGGGCTTGATCGTAGTTTTACCTCGTTACCGGGCCGTAGGCGGGACAACGGGCTCGATCGTAGTTTACCTCATTGCCGGGCCGTAGGCGGGACAACGGGCTCGATCGTAGTTTTACCTCGTTGCCGGGCCATAGGGGGGACAACGGGTTCGATCGTAGTTTACCTCGTTGCCGGGCCGTAGGCGGGACAACTGGCTCGATCGTACTTTTACCTCGTTTCCGGGCCATAGGCATGACAACGAGTTTGATCGTAGTTTACCTCGTTGCCGGGCCATCGGCGGGACAACGGGTTGGATCTTAGTTTATCTCGTTGCCAGGCCGTAGGCGGGACAATGGGCTCGATCATAGTTTACGTCTTTGCCAGGCCATAGGCGGGACAACGAGCTCGATCTTAGTTTTACCTCGTTGCTGGGCCATAGGCTAGACAACGGGCTCGATCGTAGTTTTACCTCGTTGCCGGGCCATAGGCGGGACAACGTGCTCGATCCTAGTTTACCTCGTTGCCGGGCCATAGGCTGGACAACGGGCTCGATCGTAGTTTACCTCGTTGCCGGGCCCTAGGCGGGACAACCGGCTTGATCGTAGTTTTACCTCGTTGCCGGGCCGTGGGCAGGACAACGGGCTCGATCGTAGTTTTACCTCGTTACCGGGCTGTAGGCGGGATAACGGGCTCGATCGTAGTTTTACCTCGCTGCTGGGTCATAGGCGGGACAACAGACTCGATCGTAGTATACCTCGTTGCCGGGCCGTAGGCGGGACAACGGGCTTGATCGTAGTTTTACCTCGTTACCGGGCCGTAGGCGGGACAACGGGCTCGATCGTAGTTTACCTCATTGCCGGGCCGTAGGCGGGACAACGGGCTCGATCGTAGTTTTACCTCGTTGCCGGGCCATAGGGGGGACAACGGGTTCGATCGTAGTTTACCTCGTTGCCGGGCCGTAGGCGGGACAACTGGCTCGATCGTACTTTTACCTCGTTTCCGGGCCATAGGCATGACAACGAGTTTGATCGTAGTTTACCTCGTTGCCGGGCCATCGGCGGGACAACGGGTTGGATCTTAGTTTATCTCGTTGCCAGGCCGTAGGCGGGACAATGGGCTCGATCATAGTTTACCTCTTTGCCAGGCCATAGGCGGGACAACGAGCTCGATCTTAGTTTTACCTCGTTGCTGGGCCATAGGCTAGACAACGGGCTCGATCGTAGTTTTACCTCGTTGCCGGGCCATAGGCGGGACAACGTGCTCGATCCTAGTTTACCTCGTTGCCGGGCCGTAGGCTGGACAACGGGCTCGATCGTAGTTTACCTCGTTGCCGGGCCCTAGGCGGGACAACCGGCTTGATCGTAGTTTTACCTCGTTGCCGGGCCATAGGCGGGACAAGGTGCTCGATCGTAGTTTTACCTCGTTCTCGGGCCATAGGCGGGACAACGGGCTTGATGGGGAGGTGTAGATCGTGAATGTGAATCGGGAGTAGCCTCTTGATAGGAATCAGCTCTTGCCTCGGGTTGAGGTTCAAGAGGTGGCATAAAGTTTTTTAGAGTATCCGGCAGCGTCCCTCCAGGTATCATACTTTGGAGTACACCAGCCATGTCTCGTAGTGCTTGCATGCCTTCAACGTGTTGTTGTCTCAATGCTTCATACTCTTCCCACGGGACCGTACGTGGTGGCTGTCGTGAGGTCCCAGCTTGATCAGTAGGGTGTGATCCTGAGCCCATGTTAAGTGGAGGTGGGATTGATTGATCCCCCATCTGTCGGTTTGGAGAAATGGAGCGATCACCTCCTTGCGTTTGAGTGTTATGAGTGAAGGATCATTATCGAGGATACATAGCATGCAACAGAAGCGTTTTAATCAAAAAACGTTCCTCGTATTGATTAGAATCTAGTAAACTTACTTTTCCTACGGATTACCGGACGGAATGAAGCGACAGGTGGAGGATGGGCAGGAGCTTCTTCTCGTGGTGGAGACGACGGCTGTCCTGCAATCCTTCGGCTCCTTCGCATCAGAACTTGAAGGCTCTCTTTCGATCTTCCGAAGTATGACTCGAACTCCTGGCCTCTCTTTCGGTGAAGAAGAGTAAAAATCGACTTGGATGAAAAACAACCAAGGAGAGAATATATAGGGAGAACCCTAGGGTTAAAACCCTAGTGGGCCAAACCCTAATGGGCCAAGTCCATTTAATTAATTTTCTAATTGGGTTAGCCCAATTAATTAATTAAAAACTAATGAACTATTATTTTATTTTAGCCCAATTAATTATGGACCATTCTGAATAAAATAATTCTCTCTCAATGTAATTCACCCAACAAGCCAAATGTATTAAATAATACATGAGTTATATCGAGCTACCCCGGGGACCAAAAGACAAATTATTCACGGCTACTAAAATGACCAAAATATCCCTGCTACCTAGTAGCTATATTTTGTCATTCTAAGTGTTCCAACTATCACCATATGGTAACACTGACCCCACGAATAATTTTGCATATGCCATGTCTTTGACCTACTAGTGTAATGACGAAAATACCCCTCTGCGTAACACCCATCATTTAGAAAGGAATAATGTACTAACACCTCTCTAAATGATTTATACCATCCTTAGATCACTAGTCCAATAATCCGTGACTACTTAAATGTACTTGCTTATCACTGGGAGCTACCCAGAAGCACACACTCTTAAGTCACGTTCCCAGGGCCCTGGATTATTTGATTATTCTTGAACAATCACAAGGGGGTGAATCAGAGAAACTATCTTGTATTAGTCTGTCTTAGCTAATTAGAAACCATACTCCCAACTCAAAAGGTTATTGATCTTTGATAGACCTCACCTACAGTGAATCTAAGAATATAGCTCTAGGTTCACTAGACCACCAACTAATACTCAAGTATTAGAGTACTTGTCCACGTAGTAGCAGTGATAGACTAGCTCCATGATAATTAGTACTTTGTCATTAGCTTCTATCACAGGTCCACTCTACGTATTCCAAATGCGCTTGTACAATTAGAGTAAATGGACTGTTTACTGGCTAAGGCAAGCCATCCTCCATTAGGATCTATTGTACAATGATCCTATCATGATAGAATGCCCAGTTCTATCAAAAGATCAAGAGTAATATTTTCTTGCTTATTAAGTACCCATGATTCATGCCTAACTGTGAAGAACGACCCATCACATGAATCACTTACTTAATAGCATGGACACTTTTCTAACAATTAAATGCAAATAATGTATGTGCCACAAACTGACTAAAAGAAACATCATTACCATAAATTAAACAAAACGTGTCTTTAGGGCATACATTTCCAACAATGAGGGGGAGGAGGACGTTGCTGAGAATTGTGAATAGTGGGAGGCGCTCCTTGTTGCTGAGAGTTTTGTGGTGGTAGGCGTGTCTCTACGCCTTGAGAGAGAGTTCGTCGGTGTCCTCGAGTGTTTGCCATTCTTAAGTTAACTTTTTGTCTTGCGTTTCCCACAGACGGCACCAATTGTTGTTGCCAAAATACAACAATCTATTTTTAATTGAGGAGAGACACAAGAGTCTTAGGAGTCGTGCCTTCACTGATGAGAATCTTGACGAGTAACTGGATCTGGTAGAGGTCCAGATCTGGTGATCTTACAGAGTTGAGGGTCTGATAGATTTGATGGTCTGATGGATCTGGTAAATCTGGTGGGCTGATGATCAGGTGGCCCAAGATGAACGAGTGACCTGAGGATGACAAGCGGTCTCGGATGAACGAGTGACCTGAGGATGACGAGTGGTCTTGGATGAACGAGTGACCTGAGGGCGATGAGTAGCCGTGACCGAGTGACCTGAGGGTGACGAGTGGCCGTGACCGAGTGAGCTGAGGCGATGAGTGACCTTGATGACCGAGTGACTTGAGGGCGACGAGTGGCCGTGACCGAGTGACCTGAGGGCGACGAGTGACCTTGATGACCGAGTGGCTTTGGTGACCGAATGACCTATGGCCTACAAAACGAGAGCACCGTTAGGACGCAGGTGGGGGTCCCCGCGCAAACCCTCGATGCTTAAGTCAGAATCTTGAGAGAAAATGAGAAAAGTATACTTTTTTTACTCAAAATTGCTTACCTCAGAATGAATGTGGGTTTCATATTTATAGTGGAGGAGAGAGAGAGGCCTCGCGATTTTCTCGGCAGAAATCTCGCGGCCCATTATGAAAATCTGGTAATGCTGATCGTCTGGCGCAAGGGGGGATTCGGTTGGATTGATAATCTTGAAGGGTCACTCAGTCATGCCGGGTGACCACAACTCGGTTAAGCCGAGTTTGGGGGAGGGGTCACTCGGTATGACCGAGTGACGCTCTCCACTCGGTCATGCCGAGTGGACCCCTACTCGGTTGGGCCGAGTGGGGGGAAAACCACTCGGCAACCGAGTGGTCCTAGCCACTCAGTTCTGCCGAGTGGCCTCAGCCACTAGGCCCAACCGAGTGATCTCAGCTACTCGGTTGTGCCGAGTGGTCTTAGCCACTCGGCCCAGCCGAGGGGTCTCATCCACTCGGTTGTGCCGAGTGGGCTCCCACCCGGCCCGACCGAGCGGGTCTTCCTTGGCCCTTGACTTTGATTTGTCTCCTATTGGGGTCCACATTCGATCATAGATCCATTTCGCCCTCCCGGGTATATCAGGTAGTTAGTAAATCTACTTAGCATAACATTCTAACATAAAAGAAAATAAGAATAAAATTTTCTTCTTCGACTAATTCTTCGGCCTCTAGATCCATGACTCCTTAGTGTTGATGTCATCGTCAAACTATGCTGGGGGTCCTTTTTCATCCTTATGAGACTCCTCGTCAATATTGATGTTGATGACATTTTCCTCATCTTCAAGATCTAAAGCGGCGGCATCTTCCTGAGCTCCTTCATCCATGGCTTCTTCAAATAAGTTCACATACTGAGCTCGGATTCTCGCACAAAAGTCATACAAGGTTTCAAACTCTTCATCCTGCCATAACCACTGAGCATAAGTTTTTCATTCCCCAACCAATAGGTTGATAAGATAATCAATCTGGTATTCTGCCAGGTCTTCCTGCTAGCGATAGCTAGGGGGTACGTCATCTATAATATCCTCCATCGCATTCAGAAATTCGAGTACGTCTTCCTCTTGTGGATTTCCTCAAGTTTCGATTCTTTGCACCTAGTGAGTCAACAACACTTGATCAACCATAGTGCTAATAAAATATAAATTCTACTCAGAAACGTTGAACGTATGTTTCCTAAAGTTTCCATATTACTTCTTTCTAAGTTTCAAGTGTCTCCTAGGATCTGTAATCCTATTCTAAGTTTTAATCCAATAGTTTTAGCCAAGCTAACCAAGATAAGTTTGACAACTTAACTAACCTAGGACTCTTACACCAATTGTAACACCCCGCCTCGCCGAGCGTGCCACTATAAGAAGTTCTTGGGATTTTTGCCAATACAAAAGATCCATACACACACTGTGTTTCCAAAAGAACAATCTTCACATACTAACAAAATCTCAGAACCCCAGTCTAGCCTTTTTAATTATTAAGACCAACAGATCTAAGCTAAACAAGGCATAACCTCACACAACGGAAATAACAAAACTTGATATTATAGGATATTACAACCGTTCATACAAACCATCTTCCAAACAAAATAAGGATTATATAACTAAAAGAAAACATAAATATCATCTAAAATGCTCATATTTCCTCAACTCTATCCGATCACATTCTCATCCCTGTTTGTGACCCTCGTCTGTAAGTTTGAATGTTCCAAGGGAAGAACCCAAATTAGATGCTGAATCATCTAAGTGATGGCACAAAAACAGTTTTATAGAATGCATGTAATGAACATAAGCATGGTATATGCAAAATAAATCGACACATCAACCTTGAGAAATCTCCCTAGCATACTCAACCTCCCATGGAAAATCCATTCCACATCATACCGTTGGGGTTAACCTTGTCGCGACATACTTAACCTGAGGGTGCACAACATACTCGATCAACAAAGATTAACCTTACCCCATTCTCAAGAAGACCCCATCACGTCCCATCAGACCATGACATGATTTCAATATAACAATGCAACGAAAACCACTTGTCATGCATTTTCACAAATCATATCCAGTTGATGCATCACGTGAAAAATAACTTGATATGCACAGTATGCTTATAAACAAATAGGAAGCACTACCACATGAAAACAACCACCCCTAAGTGAAATCATAAAGCAAACCTCGGGCAAAACCTCCCATATAAATCACACTAGGTTTTGAGGAGACTGCTCACTCACCTTGAATAGTAATTCAATGCATTCCTCAAAAATGTGTCGACCTCGATTAACGTGTAAACCCCAACACTTGTAATGGTCCTTTCCTAGCTAATAATTATCCAAGGAAATCAATATTTATTGTTTTCCTAATTTTCTACATAATTTTCTCAATTTTTCTTATTTTTCTCTATTTTCTATAACTTTCCTTCTCTTTGAAGATATGTAATAAATACATAACACCAATTTTCACCTAAATTTTTTCACAAATATTCCAAAAATAATTTTTAAAAATTCTAAAATTAATTTCAAAAAAATATCGTGCCTCACGCGCCAAGTGTGTGGCTGAGAGTGAAGTTCGCGCGTGCTGGTCATGCGCCTCATCTTCTCCGGCCTTTTTCTCCAGCGACGGCGACTGCAATTTTGCTCCGATGACCAATCTAATCCTACCACCTTGTAGCCCTTCTCAAGTCGGTCCTAGGGGTACCCTGAGTTTCCCAAAAACTCCACCCAAAAAGCTCCGAAAAGTCAGTTGCAGGTTCGACTTCCAACGAAGCTCGATTTTCTGGCGAGCTCTTTCAAACCCCTTAAATCCTACACCAAACATTCCCAAATTCTCCAAAAATGCTCCTAAGAACTTAAGGAACAAAAGACCTATGCTCTCAATGCTCGATTCTCACTTAAGCACCCGAATGACCCTCAATTTTTGAATGAAACCCTCGGCCCTGTGAACCCTATTTATACTCGATTTTCACCGAAATTCCATCCAATAACTGGTTTTCCTATACCCTAAGCTTCGAATCTGGTCATTACAAGCCTCCAATCAAGCTAAACAACATTGAAAAATCCTTTAAAATTCTGGCCAATTTCTGATTATTTCAAAATCGATTTTCTATCTAATCACCATCAATCCCAGCCAATAACCTTGTCCAATCAAGTCATGATGGCCTAGAGAGAAATCTTGACCACCTTGGAAGAGTCGTCGATCGCCGCCGCAAAGTTGATAAGTGATTTGCAGGTTTCACACCTATTTTTTGCATTTTTCACTTTCACCCCCAACTTTTGGTGTTTCACATTTCTACCCTTATCCCTTTAACCCTAGGTTTTCCATTTCTACCATTACTCTCTACAAGTTTAGAATGCCAAACTACACCCTCGAAAGTATAGAAAAATCCTTATTTTGGTCACCCTCGGTCAACTTTTTGATTTTACACTTTGGCCCAAATGCCCCTAATTGCATATTAGATCCTAAATTTCCTTGTATCTCTTGGTTTTTGAAAACCCCCGACTCTTTGGAAATTTTACCCTCCAAGTTTCGTTTTGGTGAGGTCACTTACCTTTTCATTCATGTTTTGAAATTTACACATTGGCCGGAAGTATGATAAACTACATTTAGACCCAAAAGATTTCTAAAATACTTTTGATATAAAATTTTGGGTATTACACATATTGCCCACAGCATGTGCTTACAGCTTTTATGTATGCAGGATTCAGATCAAACAGGTATGTATTATTAGATTATGTGGGCTTATAGCCAAAGTTGCATATTTGCATTTATTTTACAGTTTATGTGCATTACATCTTGTAGATGCAACCTTACAGTGATTATTATTTTCCCTCAGTACAAGGAAAGTTAGTACTTTTATGAGTATCGATATTCCTGGATTCAGCTTCAGTTACTCTTTCCAGTTTATTACTTGCTGAGCTTTGTAACTTACCTTGTACTCTTCACCATTCCAGGTCCTAGCGAGGAAGTACCAGATGTGGGTGAAAGTTAAGCAAGATCGCTACGAGGCAAGCAGCATAGTTCAAAAATTTGAACCTCACCCCGATCCCGGTGATTGGATCAACGTCGAAATCAAACAATCACATACATAATAAAGTAAATCTAACCTTTAGATTTTTTAAGTCGTTTGCGGATTCAAGCCGTCCAAGTGTCCGGCCTCTAACTTGTGATACGCGGCATGCGTCCGTTGGTGAGGAGAGCAGAATGGGAGTGCTAGCTCCTTCTCCTAACAAGGCTTATGAATGGACGGGAAAAGAATCGATTTTCAACTCTTGAAAACCAACAAAAATAATAGGCTTAATTTGGGCATCCCATAAAGGACTATTTATATAGAAGCAACCTCCTAGGGTTTCCCAAACCCTAATGGACATGGATTGGGCTAGCCCATTAATCCTAGTCCAACTAGAAATTAAAGTGGCCCAAATCCATTTATAAAATATTTGACCCAAATTTAATTCAAGCCCAAATATTTAATATTTGGCCCAAATATAATATTTATTATTTAATATTTGACCCAAATCTAATTTAGCCCAAATATTTAATTTAATTTAATATTTGGCCCAAATACTTTATTTAGCCCAAGTATTAAATTAAGCCCAAATTATTAAATTAGAAACTTCTTTCTAATTTAATCAATTGTTATTTTAGGAAACTCTTTCCTTTATGATGACCCCTCGTCACATCGACGTCATTACGTCTGTTTGTTCTTTTCCCGTGAGAACCTACGACGACACAACTTCTTGCCGAAGTGTCACACTTAACCATACATCCACTTTCCTAGTTTAAGCCAGGGACCGTGCCTATTGCGTATGACTCATTAGGCTCCCGAATATGTTGGCAATGTGTCGGTACGAACACATAAGACAAGATTGGCCTCTAGCAAGGCATCATGCCTACCCAATTATTCAGAAGGATTCATAATTCGCAAATAACCTTTCACGAGCATGGTTACCGTGTAATTCGATCCTCTCGTCAATGTATCCTATGTGATCTCAAGTTGGCAATGTGTTGCTTGATTATGATCACATAAGTCTTTCTTCGGTTATCCGGATATCTTCACTTAATAGAAAGTGAATCAATAACTCCTTATTGATCTCTTTTTCACCATGGCCATGGATTTAAAGTGAATATCCACCGAAGGTGCCTTAGATACATCATCCTCTATCAAGGGATAGAGGAGTCCCATCTTGGTTACGCACCCATCTCCGTAAGCCTCATGATATGCCCAACGATCGCCCACATGCAGCCTTTATCTAAGCCCATCGAAACGATGTCAAAGCATATCGGTCTTCTTATGAGATGACCGTGACAACCTCAGGTCCAAGGATTAGTTACACCCATCTCGTATGAGAATTCCATCAACATATAACCAAAATGGATTCTCATGGCGAGTCATGTCCAGTGACATGTTCTCCAACATTGGTCACCTATGTACTTGTCTAGGCATCCCTATGCCTATGGGTGTGAGACCCCCATTGCTATCACATAGCAAAAACATAGCACATACAAGTCTTAGCGCAATTGTCAATGTCCATTCTTGACATTGCTACGACTTGGGACATATAAAGATGTCGAGAAACTGTGATGCATCATCTCACATCTTTATAGATTAATCACAGTATACATCATATGGACTTCTATCTAGTTTCATTTGGTCATTACAATAATAACAAGAAACTAATAGAATGACTTTGTAGAATTAAATAACTCTTTATTCAATATGAAATATGATTACAAATGTCAGTGTACAATTTGCTAAATCTGATTGGGTTTAGAGCACCTACACTAACAGTGGGGCCTAGCAGCAATGGTCAGTAGTATGTGTACGTGGAGCCTCTAAAGAACGAAAGATGTCTGGTTGTTGATGTTAGATAGTGTATTGTCAAGTTTAGTAGTATTTCATATATATTTCAGTTGAGAGATTCCCTTAGTCAGTGGGTTTGTTTTCAGTTTATATTGAACTTCTCATAGATCGATTTTTCGTACAGCATGTGTGAGATGTTCTCAGTTATGATTAGTTGAGTTATTCATGGTATCAGATTTTAGTTTATGATGAGTTTTATTTATTTCATCTATTTTCCCCATAGCACATTTTCTTGGGCAGTTCTAGAAGAGGGGGAGTTACACTATGAGGTGGTGCAAAAATTCGATGGTCGGAGTAATCGTTGATTATCAGAGAAGGGAAGAAAACGATCGACGCATGCATCACATGCGCAGGTTTTCACGCGCATGCCATTCGCAAGCGCTTGAGGGTGTGTGGGTTGAGGTATTTTCTTGAATTTTTTTGTATATTTTTTAGAAAATTATTTTATGATTTATGATGGTGAAAAATTTGGGAAAATGTTTGAGAATGTATTTATTTTGGAATTTTAGAGGAAAAAATAGGAAGAAAATGGAGGAGAATTAGGGGAAAAAAATAGATATTGATATTCCTTTGAATAAATATGATAACTAGGGATCGTTAAGGCTTGAAGTTGAGCAATAGCGCACCTGGCACGAGAATCGAGGTCTAACACAAATTTTGAGAAATCCCGAATTAAGTTCAAGGTGAGACTCCGACACCTATTTCTGTGTAAAGCTCATATTGCATGAAATGTGTTTTGTGTAACGTTCCTATACGCAAACTCCCTTTGTTTATTACATGAAATCATGTTGTATATATGAAACGTGTTTTTTCCTAGAAATATATGATGTTGACTTTCAACTATTGAATTTATAAAATTCGTGTGGCCATACTGTTATACCTATCTGTTGTTGCCTGAGGGAAAAAGTCTGGATATCCCCCAAGAGGTGCTATGCGTGCGGCATCGAGAAAGCTCTCGTGGGGAAAACTGTGAGTCTAAGAGACAACGGATGTGGTATTTGCATGAGTTCTATGAGGTTGGGCCGAGGTGACATGGTTAAGGACCTCCCAAGAGGCACTATGCATGAGTCATTGAGAAAGCTCTCGTTGTAGAAGGCTGACATGTTCATGAGGCACTTCAGAATAGTTCTCATTGTTTCCTCATACGTTTTATACCTATTCATGCGTTGACATAAAATGTTTTGGAGTTCTCACTAGAATATTAATCTTCTAATTGGACTATGTCCCTAAAATATTCGAATGTTCGAAGTTTGACAAGCAGCTCTAAAGGACAGGAGATAGCTGAAGAATAAGCTTATTTTGCCATGCGTATCATGTTTAGCATGTCTTTGATTATGTACGAACCTATGTAAACCTTAGTATGTTCTTGGTTATGTTTGAGGTGTTTTGTTATCTCTTTCGAGAGATGATATCCATGTAACACATTTTGTAGACGTCTTGAACGGTTGCTTAGATGATAAATAAAATTGTTATGGTTACGTACCATATTAGGTTCGATCTAGCTTTAGGATTTGTAATTATAACACATGTCTTAGCTATTTGAGTTTGATAGGCTGAGAAGGTAAAATTGGGTTTTTAGGAATTGTATGTTGTGCAATAGTGGATGTGTTGTAAAAAAAAATAATAAATTCCTAAAATCCTAAGTTATTTAATGCTCTGAAAATCAGGGGTGTTACATGTGGAATGTCCTTATTCATAGTATTTTCATTGCATTATTATTTAGTGTGAAATTATTGTGGCTATGCTGAGAGATATGGTATGAATGGCATGAATAAGTAATGAATTAATTAGAAATTGTAAATTAAGGTGCATAGTAGGGAGCTACCTAGTGAATGAGGCCACACCTCATGTTGAGGGGTGGGAGAGTAGACTGTTATCTAGTGGGGATGTATTCATATCAATATCAGGAAGAGTAGATGGTGTCAGGTTGAGTACCAAAGGGGTACATGTATTTATCTCCCTTTGGCTAGTAATGTGGGTATGAGTTGTCATGGTATAGTGTATTTATAAATGAATAAGTGGGAGTCTTGTTTTGTCTCAACCTAAACATATTTGACGAATATTTATGAGATGAATCTTACAATTAGGTTAACTATGCTTTAATAGGTTGGAAACCATTGGGAATTTAGGATATATATATATATATAGATACAATTTTGGATTTGAATTTACTGTTTAACATCCTGATATTGAATGCGATGAGAGTAAGGAACAAACAAATAATCTAGTGAAACTCAATGGGCAATGAAGAGGTTGAAGTGTGTGCAGTTGGGCGATTATTATGCGTCCTAGCGAAGATTGAAGTTCAATCATGTGTGCGAGTGGAGTCAGGGAATATGTGGTATAGGTTATAACACCCCGCCTTTCAAGGGCGTTATATTATATGCTAGGATTCTTTTTTTTCATACATCAAATACGAATCACAATAAAATCCTCAACACATCCCTTTAAAATTAACACTCCCAACATAGCGAAGGGATGGTATACTTAAACATAAGCGAAAGCAAGATTAGAACCTTTAAGGAACCTAGAAAAAATAACATACATGGGTTCATACACATTGTTCACCCAACATATCATTACAAATACAATTAAAACCAAAACAATACAACCGAATGAAATAGATGGTCCTAGCCCAGCATGGGACCCACAAAATTTTTGTCGCGTTCATGCCTTAATCACCCCCTTGCCCTTCCGGCCGCTTGTCTCTCCTGGAACGTGGAATATTCCAGGGACATAGTCTAATATTAGAAGATGAAATCTTCTAAGAGAGGGTTAAAATAATCATGAATGAATGAATGATGCATGGATATGTATAAAAAGATACTTTAGTGTAACTTCCTTGGCCCATTAGCCCGACACTGAACCCTAGGCAGAATCCCAACCCTTTTACAGGATAATCCTAACATTGTTCCATTCACTGCCCTTGGGGAATTACGACTACACTATCAGAATAGTATCCCAATCCCATGCACGAGTATCAATATGCCAATAATATTGTGCCATGTGAAAATTACGACTTTTCATGCAAAAGTATATGAACAAATGTGACGAGATGATCATAACTTCCATAAATATCATGCATAATGTAAATAATCATTTCATTTACAAACTTTTGGGACAAAACCACTCACATTTCACAAAGTTCGGTATACCTCGAAAAACGTGCACATGCCTCGATTTTCGTGCCAAACTCGATATTCGCACCAACTACTTCACCTCAAGTCCCAAAGCACCCTATCCAAGATATTTATTTAAATAATCATTAAAACCTATTTTACCATATTTTTCTTGTCTTTTTCTCTATTTTTCTCCAATTATTTTCTCTAGCAATCCAAAAAAAATACCTACATCAATATTTTTCCAAATATTTTTATACAATAAATCCTAAAATAATTTTCTAGGAATATTAAAAAAATTACAGAAAATACCAAGGCCTCACGCGCCTGTGCGTGAAAGGGAGAGTGAGACTAGCGCGTGAGCTTCACGCGCCGGTCATATTCTCTAGTGCCAGAACATCGACAATGCTGGATTTTTGCATCCCAACAAACTACAGGCCAAGTCGATCACAATGGTACCTGAAATGGCTTGAAAGGATGGCCAGAAATGGCTCAACCGGCAGCTCGAAGTCTCGGCCAGACTGTCCGCCCAGGGCTCCGGTGAAGCTTTGAATCTCATTCGTTTCTACTCCTTTGCTCACCAAACGTTCAAGAAATGTTCTACTACTCTCAAGGATGAAAATCCCTCTATCCTTGCTACTCGATTCAACCTAAAATGCCTTAGATTTGAGCTTCAATTCTCTAAAATTTTTGGCCACTTCAACCCCTATTTATAGCCAAAATCGACCCTCGAAATGCCCTTGGTCGCTTAATCCATTGCCTTAGACGTCTCTACCTTTACTAGATCGCCTTGGAAATAGCCTTAATCCAGCCACAATCTCGATTTACAGAGTTTGACAGTTTGACCAACTTTCCGATCGAATTTCTCAAAAATCCGGCCACCCAAGTGGTCGTTGTCGGTCTAGCCTAGCTCCTAAGGCATCTCGGATCACCCCCCTCGCGATCCCCATGGCCGAAATAGATGGTCGGCTATTGGCAGAGGCTGGTTGGTTTCCCATTGCCTAACTTTTGAGAAGTCTTAATCCTTTCATTTCTCCCCTGAAACTTCCAGAAAAATATCATTTTGACCTCCCTCGGGCAATTTTGAAAAATTATATTTAGGCCCAAATCTTCGTTTTAGCCGTAAACCCTTTCATTTCTTCCTAAAACCACTAAAGGGTTGTTTTACTTGATAAATCAAAGCTTCCTAAGGCTTCCGTTATCTTTTCAGGAGACTCTTATGATAATTCAATTTTTCAGCCCGATCCATAGCTGTACCGAAAATGGTTTTTGATTCAATTTATTTCGGTGCTAAAAATCATGCCTCGAGATGCTCGTTGGAGGCATTCCTATTTTCTTAGACATTTAAGCTTTAGGGTACTACCTGCAGCTAATTCGGTAAATTTTTTAGGCTTTTCAGATACCAATCTTCCCCAAATTTTCATTTTTCCAATAAAATAATAACCCAAAGTTCTTGGGTATTACATAGGTGATAGCAAGGAAAAACAAATTGGAAGGTTTAATTAACTGATGCCTGTATAAATGGGGGAATATACATGTGGTATGTTTGAGAGGTTAATGTAGAGAGGATGTGAGAATGATGATTGAGACGATAATCAATTAAAGAGAATTTGGGGACTCAAAATGAAAAGGCAATGGAAAGAAGTTGCAGCAGGCTGTCGACTAATGGTAGGAAATTATCGATCTATTGCGAACAATCGCCTGTCTCTTGTGTTCTGTCAATCGATTTCTGCTGGACATAAATTCCTAATCCTTCTGTTATTTTAAACCAATGAGGGATTAAATGTGAGCGGTTGAAAAGCCAAAATAGATGAAGTTTGATGTATGTTGGGGAGAAAGTGTAGCTATCCATTAACAAGTCTGGGACAATTAGTAATGATTTATTATGTGTGTTATATTTTGTATTATTTGATTAAAATGTGGAAATATTTAATACGTGGTGCAAAGCCTAAAATGGAAATTGTGCGATGTGTAGTCAAGGGAAGTGGCTTGGAAAATGACTTAATAAGTTAAAAGCTTGTGTGAGGAAACTGGTTCCTTCACTTTGGTAGGAAAGCTAAGTTAGTCTTTGATTTAATTCTTGAGGCTATTGGCCACATAGTCATATGAGACCTTGGATGGTGCGGTTGCTTGAAACTTGAATTAAGATTTTTCAGCTGTTAAATGCAATGGATCAGTGAACGTGAGGGACTTACATAAATTGGCTAGTGAATTACACATAATGAGTTGGGAGATGGCCTAGTAACCAAGTAAACTATATGAACAAATAGACGTACTCCCAATGGAAGAAATGTAGGGAGGACAAAATGAGTAAAATTCGTGAGAAGTTAAGTTACAGGAACTTGAGGTTATAAACACAAGTTGGATATGCGAGAGTTATATTCTCCCAAACGAGCTCTTAGAAGTGTTATATGCGATTTGTGAGGGAAAGGGTAAATAATATTAAGATGAGGTCACTATAAGGGGTGTGGCGGTTTATTTGCTTGAGTGGATGTTATGGTTGCATATTATTGCAATTGTGGTTATAAGAAAATAAAGGTATGTGTATGGTATTGTTATGGGTATTTTGTATACCACTTTTTATAGTTTAGAAATAGTCTAGTGGATCGGCCCAATCTCTCCAAAGCCCAGTAAGTCTCGGGTTGAAGAACGTCATGGCAAGGTCGTTGGTCGCTTCAACTGGGTCAGATTGCGGGAAGTCTCAAGCTGCAAGACACGCCGCCAAGCCACTCAGCTCGCATCATAAAGAGATGGCGAGTTTATCAAAAATGGTTAGAGAAAAAGTCAATCTCCCTAATCTATAGCAAACCACATCCTTGATAATGCGAAATCCGTTCCCGATTTTGTGGAGCTAATAAGGAGATATTATCTTCGTGATATTATCCTTCCATTTTGGATTTTATTCAAATTGTAAACACCCCACACTATAAATAGGGGTCAAAACCATTATATAGACATGAGAAATAATATATTGTTACTCTGCCGGAATAACTAGAGAATAATCGTGGACTAGGCATCATTCTGGCCAAATCACGTAAAACTTTCCTACTTGTAACTTGTTATTTGTTCAATTTGTTTCTTTTCTTTGCATTTGTGTTTGTTTTCTCAGTGTAAGCTAACGAACCACTGTCGACATTTTGGCACTAAAAGGAGGATCCGCTCTGATCGATATCAATGGGAAGAGGAAGAAACATGAGGAGTTATGAAATGGTGGCTAATCAACCCAAAGACCATGTTAGCCAACTGCTGGAAGTTCCACCAGTTAGGGGCACTATCGTAACCGCTGAAACTACCTCTATTCCCCCATTGGTAGGAGCCGCCACTAACATCCCCCCATGGGTTCCTTGCCAACCTGTAACCCCTATCCCTAGGATAGAGGCAATTCAGGCCTAACAACAACATTAGGAAGCGTTGGAGAGTACAGTCATGTAGCTCGTTGATGTGGTTAGGGTGTTAGCCCAAACACAGGTTTAAGCAACCTAAAAGTAGGTGGAGGTTGTGCCACCCGAGGGTGTCCTTCAGCCTTAGGGGGAAAGACCTGTTCCAGATGGAAGGGAAGTTAAAGGAACATCGCGACGGGCTGGATCAATGCATTCCTCAAATTCACTGCCAATGAGATCGAAGGAATAGGGACCTCAGGGGAAAGAATTGGAGGCGCACCCCTTAGGTCAGAGGGTAAGGGTGAATCGTTACGAAGATTGCCGTAAAGAGGTTCATGAAGCAAGTCGGCGACGTGGAGATCTGCGTTGAGGAGAGAGCTCGGTCAAGGTTAGCCTAGATCGCTATAATACCAAAGAATTTCTAAAGGACTCAAGAGTAAATTATCTTGGGGGAAAATGGAATTTACCGATAAATTGAGGTTATAGGGTAATTTCTTATCGTTGTGAATGATTGAATTGATTGCAAGGAATGCCCTGGAGCCGAGACATCTAAGGAAATCAATATGGTATTGATGAGCATTTTGAGGCATGATTTATGGCATAAAAAAAAATTGGATTAGTAATGATTTTCAGTACAGCTAAAATACAACTATGATTTAGGCTGAAAAATTGAATTGTCGTAAGGCACTTTGGGGAAGTCAATGGAATCCTTAGGGGCTCCGATTTTTCATAACGATCAACTCTGAAGTGATTTCAGTACGAAACAAAGGTCCTGTGCTGGTGTGGGGATGAAATTGATGTTATTGAGTAATATCGATTATTAATTTTTTTTTAAGAAAATGAAGTCTTGGAGTGGCTTGATGGTAATTATGGCTAAGGGATATAAATTTGTATGAGAATATCCCTATATTGGTCTTGAGATGTGATAGGGGAAATGGATGGCTTGGATTAAGGCTTAGAAGCCAAGATTGGTGTCTAAGAGTGACACATGGCAAGCTAATGTTCAAGAGAAATGAGAGATCAAAATAAAGGAGAAAAGAAATGAAAAATGGTCACTCCTAGAATTAATGAGGGCCATTATTGTGTTGGATAAAGAATTTCTAAATGGAAATAGAAAAATGTCTCTCATTAATGCTTTGAAAATGGGATAATTATTTAAGTGGAAAAGAAATTGAATTATGTCTCACAAGTGGTCACTCAAGTGACGAGTGAAAATTGTCAAGATTTATTTAAAGGAGAAATGAGAGATTTTATGAGAAAGTAAACCTTGATTCAAGGGTGGAGATTAAGTCTTGAAATTGGAATAAATTCAATGGTGGAGATTAAAGGACTTAAGTTGGCATGGATTGCCAATTGTGTAGATATTTATAAAAAGGGAGATCATGAGGATGGTGGAGATTTATTCCCCAAAGAAATCCATGGGTGAGATTTAACCTTGGTTAAGCACATGGATTGGCTTTCTCTAAGTGGTAGGAATTAAGTCTTGGAAAAGGCAAAGAGATCCAAGGGTTAAGATTTAAAGAGACCCATGGCATGGATTGTGTTTCTTTCAAGGTTTGAGATTTACTCTCATAAAGAAAGATTAAGGGCTAGGATTTGGTCTTGTGTTTGAGATATCAAGATAAAGGAAATAATCTCTCAAGGAAAGAAAAAAAGAGAGAAAGAAGGAAAATTCAAGAGAGAAAGTTAGAGACATTGGAAGAAGTCTCTCGTAAGCTTGAGAAGGAAATGGAAGAAAAGAAAAGAGAAGAAAAGGAAAGGAAATAAGAGAAGGAAGAAAGGTAAGGGTTCTTCCTTCTAGTAGTGTATAAATCCTTTAATTTCTCTTAATGGTGGCTTAACCTCTTCATTTTTTTATTTTTTATTTTTTTTATTATTAAGTAGGAGAGTTGGAAGTGGGGGGAATGGAGGCTAGAAGGAGCATTTCAAGTCATAAAGCATCAAAATGTAAGGGATGGACCCATGTGGAGGTGGCCTTACAAGTTGGTAAATATGGTTTATAAGCTTCCTATGTAGCAATTGCATGTTTATTTGTTCATGAGACTCATGGCCATGGGGGTAGAAGGAAAGGGTAGGTTGAAGCCTCAAACCTTATAAAGGTTATGAGAATCAAAGAACCTAGCCTCATTTGCATGCACTTGGCATACATAATTATGTTTATGTTCATATTTATATGCATTTCACCCTTACTGAGCTTTATAGCTCATGATGTTTTCATCCTCACCTTGTAGGTTTTCATATGCCAAGAGATTGGGAATGTTGCAAGCTTAAAGCCTTGGAAAATCTAAGATGCTTTGATGTAAATTTGTATCAAGCTTGGATGAAGTCTCTCTTTGGTATATGGAGTTTAACCTCCATGTTGGGAGGTATGATTTTATTTTGAAAGTGAGATAATGGCATATGGCATGTTGAAGCCTAAGTCTTAGTGTAAATCTCATATTTGGTATGTGTTGTTGGAAGCATCAAAAGGGTTGAATAATATTATTATTATTTTTTTTTTGGAAATATGGGCGATTTTGATGATTATTTATTAAAGTTATTTTCTAGAAAAAATTTAGCTAAGAAGCCCAAAGAAGAAAAAAAAGAAAGAAAAAGAAAAAGGGAAAAGGCAGCTGGAAGCAGCAGGGCCACTAGGGGGCCGTGCAAGTAGGCAAGGCCCAGCGCGTAGGAACGGGCACGCAGGTAGGCGAGTGAGTGCGCGGTCGGCAGGTGCAGGCACGTGAGCGAAAAGCATAGGGCGCGGGTGCACGGGCGTGTGGCCAACGCGCAGGCCCCTTGAGGGCTTCTGGCGCTCCAGTAGGCCCCATCGCCTGATTTTTCTTAAATTTCTTTGGAAATCTGAGATTTTTGGGGCATGTTTGGATTAATTTTGGGTCTCGGAGGAATTTTCAAAATAAAAGGATCTTTCGGGCATTTTTGGAGATAAATGTCAAATTTTTAGAAATTAAAATTTATGAGTTTTTCCTCAAAATTGGAAAAATCAATGAGTTGTTTGAAATTTTGAATTTTATGGAACCCAGTGGAATATTGGAAAAGAAGAAGAAATAAAATAATAAAAAGGGTAATTGGGCAAGTTAAATGAAAATTAATTTGAAGAGTGGAATTCATAAAGCCCAATTTGCTAGTCGATTATTGATTAGTGGTTAATTTTGTAAAAATTTTGTTATAATTATACCCTTCTTTTGATCTTAAAAATGGTTTAAATTAGATATTAATATATATTTTATGGTTATATGCAAGTTTAAATTGAAAAATGAATGAAATGAAATTTTAAAGTAAAATTTAATAATAATAATAATAATATATAAAATTATGTATAATACATATACATCATTATATGCATGCATGTAATATATATATATAATATAATCTAATATATATATGTGCCATGTGTAATACATATATATAATAAATAATTTATTAATAACATTAAATTATTATTATTATTTTTTTTTAGGCATGAAGAATTCAAGCCCATGAAGACTTAAAGTCCATGAAGAATTCAAATCCATGAAGAAATCAAACCCATGAAGAAATCAAGCCCATGAAAAATTAAAGTCCATGAAGAATTCAAATCCATGAAGAAATCAAATCCATGAAGAAATCAAGTCCATGAAGAATTCAAGCCCATGAAGAATTAAGGCCCAATTTGAACAACCCATGGAAAATATTATTTTGAGAAGGCCCAAGGATTATTTTTAATCCTAATGAAGATTAAAAACCAATTTATAGAAATCTATTTTCATTTTTTATGTGAGAGCTTTATTAGGTGTGTTTTTTAGCTAAAATCCATTTAACTATTAGGTGGATATTATAGCTAAAATCCATTTAACTTTATGAGTGCTTTATTAGGTATGTATTTTAGCTAAAATTCATTTAATATTAGGTGTGTATTATAGCTAAAATCCATTTAACTTTAAGTGTGTGAGTGCCCATTAGATATAATTATGTCTAATTGAATAATTGAAATTGTGTGGTTTGTATTGCATCTTGTGGCCTATAAATAGCTCACTTGATTGCATTTGTAGATGTGATTATTATTCTTGAATCAAAGTTTAGTTATTTCCTTAGAATTCTCTCTTTGAGAATTGCTTTTGTTCTCTCTCATTTTCTTTAGTATTTTCTCTTGTGATCTTACTTTCTTCCTTTCTTCCTTTCTTCTTTTAAATTCTTATGTCATTTATTATTACTTTATTATTCACCGCCTAAATGGACGGTTAGTTTATGCCTTTAAATTCTTGCAATTTTAATTCTTGTCATTTAATTGTTCACCGCCTAAATGGACGGTTAGTTTATGCCTTTAAATTCTTGCAATTTTAATTCTTGTATTTTAATTATCTACCGCCTAAATGGCCGGTTAGTTTCTTCTATTTTAATTCCTGTCATTTAAATTCTGTCATTTAAATTCTGTTATTTAAATTATGTCATTTAAATTCCTGTCAATTAATTTAATGGAGATGAGTAGCTAAATCTAATTTTGGGTTAAGGCAAGGACAGTGTCCAACGCCAATGATTCCCAAATAAAACTACGCTTTAAATGAGTAACATTAGTTTAAACTTCAATATGAGTGTGTTTTGATTATTGAAAAATCACTAGGTTTGGATTGGAGCGTAAGCCTAACTTAGAGCTTTCATGTCATGCATGAGAGTTACTAGAACTGGAAACGCTATCATACCCAAACCCGGATGATTAATTTAGTTGTTTTGTGTATTAATTGTAATTGAATTTATGGTAGTTTCTTAAATTAGAATCCCGCATATCATGTACGGGGATTGCTTAAACTAGAGCTATCATTATCTTTAATTGCATTTAAAAACAAATCCTCATATCTGAAATTAAATTAATGTTGCTAATCTTTTATGCTAAAATTTGGGAATCAACGGGTTAGCACTGAAATTGTCTTAATTCAAGTACTATCCAATTTCATATCCTCACGTTCAGTATTTATTTCAACTTCTGTCTTGTTTTATTTTCTAGTATTTGTTATCTAAAAAACCATAAAAAATCATTTTATCCATCCTCTAAATGCGTGTGTGTGTGTGTGACATTCTTTTTCTTTTGCCATAAATAAATCTCTCAGTGGACGACCTGGACTTATCCAGAAAGTATAAATTTAAATTTGGACTACAACTGCACTCGTACACTGACGAGTATAAACCTCTCGCCTAAATAAATAAAAAAAATATAAAATTTTTATTGTGTTTTGTTTTGTGTTTTAATTGCAGGGTGAGAGTGCAGTCAAATTTTGGCGCCGTTGCCGGGGAGATTGAGGCAAAAACAAAAAGGAAAAAAAAAAAATATATATAAGAATAAGCATCTCCTGATAAATTCGGTAACTCTGTTTCTTTTTACTTTATTTTTATTTGTGCATAGTGTATGATACTTAGATCAGGTAAAACTGTAGAAAATCAGTCACTCATGTCTCAACATAATGAGAACATGCCACTTCCACAGAACATGTCTGCACGTGGTAGTGACCACGGTGACCCTGATCCCATTGATCAGGAGATGATCAGACCCCTTAGGGAGTATCTTCATCCTCCTAGGCAGACAACCCCCTCATGCATTATTCTTCCCATCAACCATCATAGGTTTAACTTCAAACCTGGCACAATCCAATTGTTACCAACTTTTCATGGCATGGATTCTGAAAATCCATATACTCATATGAAAGAATTTGAGGAAGTATGTAGCACTTGCATGGACCATACAGCAAATGAGGATGTCATAAGATTAAAACTCTTTCCATTCTCACTGAAAGATAAGGCAAAAATATGGTTAAGCACTCTCCCACCTAGATCTATAGGAACTTGGAGAGAAATGCAAACAACTTTCTTAAAAAAATACTTCCCTGCCAACAGAACTGCTACTCTTCAAAGACAAATCATGAACTTTGCCTGTAAACCAAATGAGAATTTTGCTCAAGCGTGGGAAAGGTTTAAAGACCTTCTTCACACTTGTCCGCACCATGCTTTTGAGCAATGGAGAGTGGTCAGTTTCTTTCATGATTCACTCACTCCCCAATTGAAAATGCTAGTTTCTACAATGTGCAATGGAGAATTCTATGAGAAGACTCCAGAAGAAGCTTTCCACTTCTTTGACACATTGGCTGAGAATACAAGGAACTGGGAAGTTGGTCCAACATCTGCTCTTGATTCAAGAGAAAATCCACAACCTAGAGGGAGATACCAACTGAGTGAGAGTGACGATTTAAATGCAAGACTAACTGCTTTAACAAAGAAAGTTGAAAACATGCAACCCAAAAAGGTGCAATCTGTTAATCAAGTGGAAGTAAAGTGTGCTGTGTGTGATGCAACAGATCATTCAACTGAAGAATGTCCTACCCTACCTGCTTTCAAGGAGGTATTGTATGGGCAGACTAATAACAATCATTCACACAACTTTGAGGGGAGACAAAATCAAAATCAGAGTGGAGCCTATTATGGGAATAATCAGAACTACAATTCATACCATCCCAATAATAGAAATCACCCCAATTTTTCTTGGAGAAATGATTCTGGAAATCATTCTCAACCTCCCTTCCCTACACAACAACATACCTTCCAACAAAATCAAGGTTCTTCATCCAATACTTACCAACCTCCTCATAGGAGATCTTTGGAAGATACCTTGCACCAGTTCATCCAAAGTCAAACAGGTATCAATAATCAGGTTGCTCAGCTTGTCAAAAATCAAGACCAAACAAACAGAGCCATAGAAGACATTAGGAGCCAGTTGACCAAGATAACACAAACATTGAGTGTGAGAGAACCCGGGAGGTTTCCATCCCAAACTAATCCTAACCCAATTAGGCAAACCAACCAGGTAGAAGCTTCAAATAGTGAAACCAACACTCATGAACAAGTGCAAGCAGTGACTGCCCTAAGAAGTGGAAGAATAATTGAGAAACCAACTGATCCTAGGATAAACCAACATGTTGATGAAGAAAAAGAACCAAAAGATCATGAATCCACCGTGGAAAAAAATGAAAAAAATGAGAAAAATGAGAAAAATGAAAAAAATGAAAAACAAAAAGAAGATGAGAAAGAAATTCAATACAGGCCCAAACCACCTTTTCCACAAAGGTTGAATCATTTGAAAAAAGAGCAACAAAATGCAGATATATATGAAGTGTTTAAGCAAGTGAGAATCAACATCCCGCTGTTGGATGCAATCAAACAAACACCTTCATATGCAAAGTTTTTGAAAGATCTGTGCACTGTCAAAAGGAAAACAAATGTGCATGAAAAGGCATTCTTGACTGAACAAGTCAGCGCCATTCTCCAATTGAAAACTCCTCCCAAATACAAAGATCCAGGCTGTCCAACCATTACATGCATCATAGGAAGTCAAAAGGTTGATCGGGCACTCTTGGATTTAGGAGCTAGTGTCAATTTGTTGCCATACAGTGTGTATCAACAGTTGGGATTAGGTGAGCTTAAACCCACTAGAGTGACCCTTCAGCTGGCTGATCGATCAGTCAAAGTTCCACGAGGAATTGTGGAGGATGTTCTGGTACAAATCGATAAGTTCTACTTTCCAGTGGACTTCATCGTTTTGGACACCCAGCCGCATCAGGGGCCTCAACCTCCTGTGCCAGTCATCTTAGGTCGACCATTCCTTGCCACATCAAATGCCATCATCAACTGTAGGAATGGTGTGTTAAAGCTATCTTTTGGGAACATGACTGTAGAAATGAATATCTTTAGGGTAGCCAAACATCAAGACATTGAGAGTGAAGTGGAGGAGGTAGACTTGATCCAAACACTGACCAATGACTGTTTTGAAGAGTTCATGAGAAGACTCAAAGAAGGAAATCAAGATCTTGAAGAAATAAAAGAAGTGGAAGTCATAAGCAAAGAAAGTGAGAAGCCTACATGGATGCCTGGTTTAGAGCCATTAAGAAACTTGGACAGTAAGCTCATGGCCCCTGATAGCCATCAGTCCACGCCTGAGAGAAAGCCATTGCCCAGTGATTTGAAGTATGTCTTTCTAGGAGAAGGGGAAGCATTCCCAGTGGTGATCTCTTCAAGTTTGACACCTCAGCAAGAGCAACAATTGATAGAAGTTCTAAAAGCACACAGGAAGTCATTAGGATGGACCATTTCAGATTTGCAAGGTATTAGCCCTTTGATATGTACTCATAAGATATTCTTGGAAGAAGGAGCAAAACCAGTTAGGCAAATGCAAAGGAGATTAAATCCCAACATGAAAGAAGTTGTCAGAAAAGAAGTGCTTAAGCTATTGGATGCTGGAATAATTTACCCAATCTCTGATTCTAAGTGGGTAAGTCCAACACAAGTAGTACCCAAAAAGTCTGGAGTCACTGTTGTAAAAAATGAGAACAATGAATTGATTCCCACGCGCATCCAGACAGGATGGCGTATGTGCATTGATTATAGAAAGCTCAATTCTGTGACAAGGAAAGATCATTTTCCTTTGCCTTTCTTGGATCAAGTTCTGGAGAGAATAGCAGGCCAAGCCTACTATTGTTTCTTAGATGGGTACTCAGGGTACAATCAGATAGAAATTGCACTAGAAGATCAAGAGAAGACAACTTTCACATGTCCATTTGGGACATTTGCATACAGGCGCATGCCATTTGGGTTATGCAATGCTCCAGCCACCTTTCAAAGGTGTATGATGAGCATTTTCAGTGAAATGGTTGAGCAAATTGTTGAAGTGTTTATGGATGACTTTTCTGTTTATGGAAGTAACTTTGAGGCCTGTTTGGAGAATCTGAAAAAGGTTTTAGCAAGATGTGAGGAAACAAATCTGATACTCAATTGGGAAAAATGTCACTTCATGGTGAAACAGGGCATAGTCTTGGGGCACATCGTTTCATCTAGGGGGATGGAGGTAGACAGATCAAAAATTGAAACAATTCAAAAACTCCCCATCCCTAGGAATGTGAAAGACATCAGAAGTTTTTTGGGACATGCAGGGTTTTATAGGAGATTCATTGCTTCCTTTAGCACTATAACAAGACCCTTGTGCCATTTGTTGTCTCAAGATGTTCCGTTTGAATGGAGTCCTGCCTGTCAAAATGCTTTTGATAAATTGAAAGATGCACTCATTTCAGCACCTATCATTCAGTCCCCTGATTGGTCCCTCCCGTTTGAACTTATGTGCGATGCTAGTGATTATGCGGTAGGAGCTGTGTTAGGGCAGAGGAAGGATAAGAAACCTCATGTGATATATTATGCTAGCAAAACTCTTAATGAGGCACAAAAGAATTACACCACTACAGAGAAAGAGTTACTAGCAGTTGTCTTTGCCCTGGACAAGTTTCGATCTTACCTCGTAGGGTCACTAGTGATCATTTTTACTGATCACGCTGCTCTGAAGTATTTGTTCACAAAGCAAGATGCAAAACCCCGTCTGCTCCGATGGATCTTACTCCTGCAAGAGTTCAACATTGAAATCAGAGACAAGAAGGGAGTAGAAAATGTGGTGGCTGACCATTTGTCAAGGATTCCAAGTCAAGATCTCACACAATTTGATGAACCAATTCATGACAATTTCCCTGATGAGCAACTGTTTAAAGTGAATGTTTTTCGTGCATCATCTGTTGTCCCTTGGTATGCCGACATTGCGAACTACCTGGCAACTGGTCTGATCCCAGACCATTGGAGCAAGCAAGATAGGCATAAATTCTTCAGAAAAGTCAGAACCTTCTTTTGGGATGAGCCCTACCTCTTCAAGTATTGTCCTGACCAAATCATCCGTAGATGCATACCCGATCATGAGCAACAAAGTGTTATCAATTTCAGTCATACTCTTGCATGTGGAGGCCATTTTTCTGTCAAGAAAACAGTTGCAAAAATTTTTCAGAGTGGATTTTATTGGCCGACACTGTTCAAGGATGTGTACAAGTTCTGTTCAAATTGTGATCGATGTCAAAGGTTAGGAAGTCTGTCAAGGAGAAACATGATGCCATTACATCCGATCCAAGTGTTAGAAGTTTTTGACTGTTGGGGTATGGATTTTATGGGCCCATTTGTCAATTCATTTGGTCATGAATACATCTTACTTGCTGTTGACTATGTGTCCAAATGGGTAGAAGCAATCCCGGCCAGAACAAATGACCATAGGACTGTCGTGAAATTTTTGAAAGAAAATATATTCAGTCGATTTGGGATGCCACGAGCAATCATCAGTGATGGGGGTTCCCATTTTTGTAATAAAGTTGTGGCAGGATTAATGAAGAAATATGGTGTACTGCATAAGGTTGCAACACCATACCATCCCCAAACCAATGGTCAAGCCGAGCTAGCCAATAGGGAGATTAAGCGCATATTGGAAAAGACTGTTGCTGCTAATCGTAAGGATTGGTCCTTAAGACTAGTAGACGCTCTTTGGGCGTACAGGACAGCTTACAAAACAATTTTGGGAATGTCTCCCTATAGGCTAGTATACGGTAAATCTTGTCATCTGCCGGTGGAAATTGAGCATAAAGCATATTGGGCAATTCATAAGATCAACAAGAGTCTAACTGAAGCAGGCTTATCCAGGAAGCTCCAATTGAATGAACTTGAAGAAATTCGGAATGAAGCATTTGAAAATGCAAGATTGGCCAAGGTTCGCATGAAAGAGTTACATGATCGGCACATCATTCGAAAAAGCTTTCAGGTAGGGCAACGGGTACTCTTGTATGATTCTCGATTGCATCTATTCCCAGGAAAATTGAAGTCTCGATGGGTCGGCCCCTTTGTAATCAAGTCAATCTCAGGATATGGGGCATTTGAGATAGAAAATCTGGAGTCAGGACAGCTTCTAACAGTCAATGGTCATAGGTTGAAACCATACCAGGGTAGTGTTGAGGAGAATGAAGGAGTTGTGGATTTAGATGATCCATCATCATCTGATGAGTAGGGAAAGTTTCCTATCGTCTGGGAATCTGACGTTAAAAGACCACCTTTCCATTTAGGTTAAATGGATGTTTATAGATCTGAAAAAAAAAATTATTATAAAAAAATAATAAAAAAATAAATAAAAAAAGAAAAAAATAAAATAAAATAAAATAATAAAGAATTATATATATAAGTTGTTCATTTTCTGCATTACTTAATTAACTTTGATTCAAAGAGTGTTTCTCTGTGTGCAGTCTAAATAAATTTTTTTTGCATACAAGTTCATGCATTGAAGACCACCAGGTATGCCTATCTTCTATCATTTTATTGTCGATTGAGGACAATGCGCAATTTAAGTTGGGGGGTAAGGTGTACTTGATTTTATTGGTGTTTGATATTGGTGTTTGAAACTGATCCATTGTGCAAAAAAAATAAAAAAAAATAAAAAATAAAAAAAAAATAATTAATAATAATAATAAGAATAAAAATTAAAAAAAAAACAATAAAATAAAAAAAAAAATTTGATTGAGAGACAGAATTGACGCTGGTGGTAGCTATCTTTTCTTGGGCAGTGCAATCACACTGCCCTATAAAGGATAAGGCACACTGCCAAATGTTGAAAAATGAGGCACCAAGCGTTGAAAAAGAGACGCCAAGCCTGACCCTGTAATTATGGCATGCCTCGAGCCGAGTGTAAAATAGTGATGGTCATTGCTCTATAAGAGACTCCATATCTGTATAAGGCAAGCCACCCTTCTTGAGCTCAGTCTTCTCTCCTTTGTGTTATTCTCCGATCAGGTACTCTCATCCCTTTTGTAAAGTTTATAGTTCTTTACTTTCTTCTTAGTATAGTTAAAAAAAAAAAAAATGGATCTTTATCTCTCAAAAATTCACAAGTACTATCCATCTCTCCCGCAGAATGATTTGAAAAAAATTTATGTTGCTAGGTGTGAAAGACTTAGGTTGTTGATGCTTAATAACATCCCTGAAGATATTCGTTGGCTGATCGAAGCAAAAGTTCGATTAGCTGGTGAAACTTCACCTAGTTTTAAGCATTTTCCAGGCTTAGGGAAGAGTAGTTTTGCGAAGAAAAGAAGAGCGAAAAGAGTGAATGGTTGTTACAAATGTGCTCGATGGACCTGTAACACACGATGCAAATCTGTGGGGTTTACGTCCATAAATCGAGAAGATAAAATTAGTTTCATAAAGGATGGACTGAGTAAGGAGTCTTTGGATGATATCCGATTGACTCTTGAGACGCATCCATGTGGAATAGTGCAAAGAGAACTTCTTGCTTTATGGACCCAGTTCAGAAGTGACCACCAACGCTATAGTCTTGGGAATCTGACTAAAAACGACCCTGTTTGCCAATCTATAAGAAAATTGGATGGGAAGCTTATCCCCGCTTCATAGAAAGTGTTTAAGCCGTTTCTGGACGTAAAACCAGAGGAAGATGTGAGCCACAATCACAACTACTTATACATACGCATGATTTTTGTTTGTATTTATTTCTTGTTGAATTGTTGTATAGCTACTTTTGATCGCTAAATCTCTTTCCAGGGCATACAAAAGGAACAAACATGGAAGGTCAGTTAGTTCGTCGAATCAAAACCATATGTGTACTTTGTGGCTCTCAACTTGGGAGTGATATTTGTTACGCACTTGCAGCAAGCGAACTAGGCAAAAAATTAGGAGAGAAAAAAATTAATTTGGTATATGGAGGGGGAAGTCGTGGATTGAATGGTTATGTTTCACAAGCTGTACATCTTGGAAATTCATTTGTGGTAGGTGTAATGCCATTCCCTTTAGCTGAACCACATATTTCTGGGATTACACGCGGTCAACTTATAGAAACGACTTCTATGTCTGAGCGTATGGCTTGTAAGATTTATCAGTCAGACGCCTTCATTGCTTTACCAGGAGGTTTTGGAACACTTGAAGAAATCTTTTGTATAATCTCATGGGCCAAGAGTAATCTCCATACCAAACCCATTGGACTTTTAAATGTTAACCATTTTTTTGATGGGTTGCTCTCTTTTCTTGATCAGGCTGTGGATCAAAAGTTCATTTCTCTTTCAGCAAGAAAGATTCTCATTTCCGCATCCACCATTGATGAGCTGCTAGAAAAATTACACGCTTATGTTCCACAATACGATCCTCATGAGCCTCGGATAGACTGGTCTAAGGTAATTAGTAACAAGCGCCAAAGGGGTCCGATTAACTTAGATTTATCACTGTGAGAAATGCTCTTTATTAAGATAGCTGAGTAAGGAGTACTTTTTGTACTCTTGAGACGCATCTAGTTATTGTACAACTTGCAGGATTTTTCTTGGTTGTGTTCTTAAAAAAAATAATAATAAAAAATAAATAAATAAAAAAATAATAAAAAAACTGTGGAATGTTGTTAGCAAAGTCTTAGATAAGATGGCTGAGTAAGGAGTACTTTTTGTACTCTTGAGACGCATTTTGCTTATCTTATGACTTGCATGAAATTTTTATTTTGGTGTGAAAATATAAATATATATCTATATGGTATGCTCATTTGTTGTTTAAGTTTTAGCAGTTCACAGCAAATCTATGGACTTGTGGAGTTACAGGTATTCCTAACAACCCTAATTTATTACTGCAATTCAAGTTGGGGGGTGTAAGGTCTGGTTATGAATCATCTGGTTTATATTTAACTGTGAGTTTGCTATTGCTAGTTTGTAGTCTTGTGTGAGTTGATTATCTTTATCTGCTCTTATCTTATAAAAAAAAAAAAAAATTATGTGTTTTAAATAATGCTATTCCTAAAGCTTGAAGTTATGCACTGATAGCCGGCTAAGTTTGCAATACGAAACATGAATGCATTGATTTCTTATTTGAAAATGTATATGCATTAGAATAAGTAATTTGCATTCATCGGGGATTCAAAATTTAAAAATTGGTTATCGGTCATAAAGTCAAAGGTAACATTAATTAGCTGATTAGTACACTGTATGATCCCTCAACAGAAGTGGAGACTATTACCCAAGTGAGTGTTTGAGCCTAATAACCGTTAATTCTGAGTGAAATAACACTTACTCTAAATATGCTTTATTGTTTATCTTATCTTTTCAATGGCTTCAAAACATCAATTCGCTTTGAATGTCTAGTATGATAACGGATAAGTTTGACTGGTTTCAAACTCTGAATTAGATGACTGAGTATCATCGTTTTGTAGAAGCATGATAGGGGGATCAATTTATTTCATTTTGAGCTTATTCTTTAAATTAACCTCCTTTGGTAGCCCTTTTGAGCCATTTGTAGTACAACTTCCTTCGCTACCTTCGTTTTACCCAAAACAATATGAATTTTGACCAACCTGGTGTGTTTTTGGGAATTAATCTGTCTATCTATTTTCATATTTAAAGAGAAAGAAAAAGAGAAAAAGAGATAAAAAAAAAAAGAGAAAAAAAAAGAAAAAAAAAAAAAAAAGAAAAAAAAAATGGGGCAACTTCTCTTAGCTATTCAGCATAACTGCTTAAAAAAAAAAAAAAAAAAATCCCGACACACACTTTCCATAATCTACCTTTTCTTTGACAACCCGTATTAACCTCATAGGCCCATTACAACCCAGTCTGGTCCCATTTTATGCTATAAATCATGTGATCTCAGAATTCGAGTTTGGAGTAGGGAATCATGTTTAAATTCAGAAGTTACTCATCTAGAGCATTATTCCAATCATGAAGCTATGTCAATTTCCTTGTTCTTTCATGAAAATACGTTCCTTGTATTTGGGATGACACCGAGTTTTGAACTTGTTCTGCATTTACTCTTATAACGGTGCACCCCCTTGTGTGTACACCTGAGAAATCCTTTTTATTGGAGGGAAAATCCATAGTGAGATTTGAGTCAAAACTTCAAGAGAGTAAGTCTGTGTGTTGGTCATCTTAATTGCTATTCCTGAGATTGTATGACCTTTAACCAAAAATCTGATTTAGAATGCTAAATTATTTATTCAATTTTATGCATTTCGATTTCAAATTTGAAATTTTTACATTCATACAGTTATTAAAACTTGGCATCTGTATAGTCTGATTGCTAAGGGACTAGCAATGTTTAAGTTGGGGGGTATGATTAGTGGTTAATTTTGTAAAAATTTTGTTATAATTATACCCTTCTTTTGATCTTAAAAATGGTTTAAATTAGATATTAATATATATTTTATGGTTATATGCAAGTTTAAATTGAAAAATGAATGAAATGAAATTTTAAAGTAAAATTTAATAATAATAATAATAATATATAAAATTATGTATAATACATATACATCATTATATGCATGCATGTAATATATATATATAATATAATCTAATATATATATGTGCCATGTGTAATACATATATATAATAAATAATTTATTAATAACATTAAATTATTATTATTTTTTTTTTTTAGGCATGAAGAATTCAAGCCCATGAAGACTTAAAGTCCATGAAGAATTCAAATCCATGAAGAAATCAAACCCATGAAGAAATCAAGCCCATGAAAAATTAAAGTCCATGAAGAATTCAAATCCATGAAGAAATCAAATCCATGAAGAAATCAAGTCCATGAAGAATTCAAGCCCATGAAGAATTAAGGCCCAATTTGAACAACCCATGGAAAATATTATTTTGAGAAGGCCCAAGGATTATTTTTAATCCTAATGAAGATTAAAAACCAATTTATAGAAATCTATTTTCATTTTTTATGTGAGAGCTTTATTAGGTGTGTTTTTTAGCTAAAATCCATTTAACTATTAGGTGGATATTATAGCTAAAATCCATTTAACTTTATGAGTGCTTTATTAGGTATGTATTTTAGCTAAAATCCATTTAATATTAGGTGTGTATTATAGCTAAAATCCATTTAACTTTAAGTGTGTGAGTGCCCATTAGATATAATTATGTCTAATTGAATAATTGAAATTGTGTGGTTTGTATTGCATCTTGTGGCCTATAAATAGCTCACTTGATTGCATTTGTAGGTGTGATTATTATTCTTGAATCAAAGTTTAGTTATTTCCTTAGAATTCTCTCTTTGAGAATTGCTTTTGTTCTCTCTCATTTTCTTTAGTATTTTCTCTTGTGATCTTACTTTCTTCCTTTCTTCCTTTCTTCTTTTAAATTCTTATGTCATTTATTATTACTTTATTATTCACCGCCTAAATGGACGGTTAGTTTATGCCTTTAAATTCTTGCAATTTTAATTCTTGTCATTTAATTGTTCACCGCCTAAATGGCCGGTTAGTTTCTTCTATTTTAATTCCTGTCATTTAAATTCTGTCATTTAAATTCTGTTATTTAAATTATGTCATTTAAATTCCTGTCAATTAATTTAATGGAGATGAGTAGCTAAATCTAATCTTGGGTTAAGGCAAGGACAGTGTCCAACGCCAATGATTCCCAAATAAAACTACGCTTTAAATGAGTAACATTAGTTTAAACTTCAATATGAGTGTGTTTTGATTATTGAAAAATCACTAGGTTTGGATTGGAGCGTAAGCCTAACTTAGAGCTTTCATGTCATGCATGAGAGTTACTAGAACTGGAAACACTATCATACCCAAACCCGGATGATTAATTTAGTTGTTTTGTGTATTAATTGTAATTGAATTTATGGTAGTTTCTTAAATTAGAATCCCGCATATCATGTATGGGGATTGCTTAAACTAGAGCTATCATTATCTTTAATTGCATTTAAAAACAAATCCTCATATCTGAAATTAAATTAATGTTGCTAATCTTTTATGCTAAAATTTGGGAATCAACGGGTTAGCACTGAAATTGTCTTAATTCAAGTACTATCCAATTTCATATCCTCACGTTCAGTATTTATTTCAACTTCTGTCTTGTTTTATTTTCTAGTATTTGTTATCTAAAAAACCATAAAAAATCATTTTATCCATCCTCTAAATGCGTGTGTGTGTGTGTGACATTCTTTTTCTTTTGCCATAAATAAATCTCTCAGTGGACGACCTGGACTTATCCAGAAAGTATAAATTTAAATTTGGACTACAACTGCACTCGTACACTGACGAGTATAAACCTCTCGCCTAAATAAATAAAAAAAATATAAAATTTTTATTGTGTTTTGTTTTGTGTTTTAATTGCAGGGTGAGAGTGCAGTCAATTATAGGGATAAGGGAAGGGAAGGACGAAGCCTAGTTCCCATCTAGAGCGTTTCGTGTTAAAACATAATCTGCCCTTCACAATTAATCGAGCATATGAGGAGTTCGGATGATTGCTCACGAGTGGCACCTGTAAGTGGGAGTTGGGCGTCACAATCACGCCACATACCATAACTCACCAAATTCTGGGAATGTGAGATGACGTATGCCATGAGATCGCTATTCGCCAGACCGAGACAACGGAGAGGCGGTCTCCCACTAGGCAATCTGTGGATCAGGACCCCACCAAAGAGAAAACCACAGAGAGATGACCGTTCTCCAGGGAAACCAAGCTGGAGCATCTCCCTCACAGATTCAAAATCCCTAACATCCCTCAATACAATGGAGATGGCGATCCATATGACCATCTGGATGCTTTCAACGTCCAAATGAACCTTTAGACTTCTAGTTCATTAGTGAAATGCCGTGTCTTCCTTGCGACCCTAGGAGATATACCTTAGACCTGGCTGAGGAGTTTCCATCCTCACAGTATCTGTAGCTGGGAGGAATGTCAAAAGAAGTTTATCATCCAATACAGATCGCTTAGGAGGCAGCTCGCCCCGTCATGTCACCTCGCTACAGTGTTCCAGCAGTCTAACGAATCATTGAAGGATTATAATGAGAGGTTCAGACGTGAGGTTAGTAATGTTGAGAACCCATCGAACAAGAGTATTTTGACCGCGATATCTGCTGAGCTTCGAAAGGATAGGAAGCTCTATGAGAGCATCTATAAGTCCCTCGTAAGGGGCTTGGGTGAGTTCTAAAAATGAGCCGCAAAGGAGATGAGATGGTAGGAAACTTTTGTCTCGAAGAATCCAGGTAACCAAAAGAATGGAGCTGGAAGCACCAACCAGAGCAAGAAGAGATGTAATGGCGATAATGACAAAGGGGTCCAGGGAAGAAATTCTGACGATCGGGTCGCTAAGAAAACCAGAGACGAGTAACCTCCGCATTAAGGTCACTATGAAAACTACAGTATCTTATCTGATGCTCAAGATAGGATCTTCGCTATTAAGAAGAACAAAGAGGATTTTGGGCTGCCTAATCCCATAAGGACTCCCAACAGATTCAGGAATAAGGACAAGTTTTGTGCCTACCACAATGAGGCAGGACACAACACCTCTGAGTATTGGGCATTAAATGACGCGATTGAGGAATTGATCAGGAGAGGTCGCTTGCGTAATTATGTGATGCGACCAGGAAATCAACAGCCCCAGCAGCCATCTCAACCAGAGCCTCGTCAAGCCCCCGAGCAGGATAGAGCACCTATGCACCTGCGCACCTACAATAAGAACTATTTTTACTATTCATGGTGGGCCTCATAATGCAGGAACTTCTAACAGGTCGCACGAACGTTACGTGTATGAGGCCAGTCACCTTCTACTCGTCGGATATGGCGGGCAGGAGGGATCGTCTAAGAAAGCCAAAGTAACCCTAAACGACATCATTTTTGCAGAAAAAGATACTAGAGACGTGTACTGGCCTCATAATGACGCTCTTATGCTCCGAGCTCGAATTGGCGATGTTGAAGTGTGGAGAATTATGGTAAACTAAGGCAGCTCGGTGAATGTGATGTATAAGGGATGCTTCGACCAGATGGGCCTGGGGCTGGATCAGCTGATGGCATCCCCATAACCGTTTTATGGTTTCACTAGAGACGCGGTGATTTGATGAGATGTATTAGGCTCCCACTCAAAGTTGGGGATTCGGATCGTCAGGCTACCATCATGACGGACTTCTTGATCATCAACTGCCCCTCAGCATACAACGTAGTCATGGGGAGGCCAGCAATGAACGACCTGAATTTGGTCGTCTCGATTAAAGCTATGGTAATCAAGTTTCCAACTCTGAATGGGACCGGGTGCATAAGAGGCGAGAAGTACTCGGCGAGACGCTGCTACGAAGAGGCTGTAAAAATGGGCTTGAAAGGAAAGAAAGTCAATGTGTTCTCAGGAGGGGATCCACGAGCCATAAGTGAGAAGGGCATCAGCCATGACCTGGATCCATACT
The DNA here is from genome assembly GCF_014633365.1 of Diospyros lotus. Classification (NCBI taxonomy): domain Eukaryota; kingdom Viridiplantae; phylum Streptophyta; class Magnoliopsida; order Ericales; family Ebenaceae; genus Diospyros; species Diospyros lotus. The sequence goes on from NC_068341.1 coordinate 30,540,413, forward strand.
AGGTGGATTGTGATGTAGGATCATGAACGAGGATCAAAAGCATGCAACGGAAGCGTTTTAAAATAAAAACGATCCTCGTATTGGTTAGAGTCTAGGAGACTTACTTTTACGGCGGATTACCGGACGGAATGGAGCGATGGGTGCTTCTTCGTGTGGAGGAGACGACGACTGCCCTGCTAGCCTTCGGCTCCGTCGCATCAGAACACAAACGCCCCCTTTCGATCTTCCGGAGTATGACTCGAACTCGTGGCCTCTCTTCGGTGAAGAAGAATGAAAAACGACTTGGATTAAAAAACAACTAAAGAGAGATATATATAGGGAGAACCCTAGGGTTAAAACCCTAGTGGGCCAAACCCTAATGGGCCAAATCTTTTAATTAATTTCCTAATTGGGTTAGCCCAATTAATTAATTAAAACCCTTATGAACTATTATTTTATTTTAGCCCAATGGACTATTCTAAATAAAATAATTCTCTCTTAATGTAATTCATCCAACAAGCCAAATGTATTAAAAATACATGAGTTACATCGAGCTACCCCGGGGACCAAAAGACAAATTATTCACGGCTACTAAAATGACCAAAATATCCCTGCTACCTAGTAGCTATATTTTGTCATTCTAAGTGTTCCAACTATCACCATATGGTAACACTGACCCCACGAATAATTTTGCATATGCCATGTCTTTGACCTACTAGTGTAATGACGAAAATACCCCTCTGCGTAACACCCATCATTTAGAAAGGAATATTGTACTAACACCTTTCTAAATGACTTCTACCATCCTTAGATCACTAGTCCAATAATCCGTGACTACTCGAATGTACTTGCTTATCATTGGGAGCTACCCAGAAGCACACACTCATAAGTCACGTTCCCAGGGCCCTGGATTATTCGATTATTCTTGGACAATCACAAGGGGGTGAATCACAGAAACTATCTTGTATTAGTCTGTCTTAGCTAATTAGAAACCATGCTCCCAACTCAAAAGGATATTGATCTTTGATAGACCTCACCTGCAATGAATCTAAGAATATAGCTCTAGGTTCACTAGACCACCAACTAATACTCAAGTATTAGAGTACTCGTCCACGTAGTAGCAGTGATAGACTAGCTCCATGATAATTAGCACTTTGTCATTAGCTTCTATCACAGGTCCACTCTACGCATTCCAAATGCGCTTGTACAATTAGAGTAAACGGACTGTTTACTGGCTAAGGCAAGCCATCCTCCATTAGGATCTATTGCACAATGATCTTATCATGATAGAATGCCCAGTTCTATCAAAAGATCAAGAGTTATATTTTCTTGCTTATTAAGTACCCATGATTCATGCCTAACTGTGAAGAACGACCCATCACATGAATCACTTACTTAATAGCATGGACACCTTTCCAACAATTAAATGCAAATAATATATGTGCCATAAACTGAATAAAAGAAACATCATTACCATAAATTAAACAAAACGTGTCTTTAGGGCATACATTTCCAACAATCTCCCACTTGCACTCAAAGACTATGAAAATCCATAAGTTCAAAATCCATAAGTTCCCACCCCTATGACATCTAAGTGTCTACGAAAGACCTTCTCTGCCAAAGGCTTGGTGAAAGGATCCGCTAGATTGTTTGATGTAGATATCTGGTCCACCACTATCTCATTCTTCTGGATGAACTCCCGAATGAGGTGGTACTTCCTCTCAATATGCTTGCCCTTTCTGTGGTTCCTTGGTTCTTTGCATTGTGACACTGCTCCGGTGTTGTCACAATAGAGTATAATAGGCTTTTCCACATGTGGTACAACTCCTAGTTCCATAAGGAACTTCCGGAGCCAAACTGCTTCCTTGGACGCCTCTGATGCTGCTACATACTCAGCTTCCATGGTGGAATCAGCAATACAAGATTGCTTGATACTCCGCCATGAAATAGCTCCTCCAGACAAGGTGAAAACATATCCACTAGTGGATTTTCTTTCATCCTTATCAGCCTGGAAATCTGAGTCTGTGTAGCCTACTGGAACTAAGTCATCAGCTCTGTAGACTAGCATATAATCCTTAGTAGCCTTAAGGTACTTGAGTATATGCTTTACAGCCTGCCAATGTGCTTCCCCTGGATTTGACTGAAATCTGCTTATCATGCCTACAGCAAAGCAGATATCTGGTCTGGTACACAGCATGGCATACATGAGACTTCCTACAGCTGAAGCATAAGGAATCCTACTCATGCGCGCCTTTTCTTCCTCTGTCTTGGGACAGTCCCTGGAAGATAAGCCCAATCCGTGTCTAAAAGGAATTAATGCCCCTTTACACTGATCCATACTGAACCTGACCAATATCTTGTCAATATAAGAAGATTGGGATAAACCTAACATTCTCTGCTTCCTATCTCTAAGAAGCTTTATACCGAGAATGTAACTGGCTTCTCCCATATCTTTCATGCTAAATTGACTTGATAGCCAAATCTTTATTGATGACAACATCCCTACATCATTTCCTATGATGAGGATGTCATCAACATATAACACCAGAAAAGACACCTTTTCACCATTTGTTTTCTTATACACGCATGGTTCATCTACGTTTGGAATAAATCCATAAGACTTTATAGACTCATCAAAACGTTTGTTCCATGCCCTTGATGCCTGCTTAAGTCCATAAATGGACTTCTTAAGCTTGCAGACCATGTGATCTTGTCCTTTCACAACATAGCCTTCTGGTTGGGACATATAGATGTCTTCACTAAGATGGCCATTAAGAAAGGCCGTCTTAACATCCATTTGCCATATCTCATAGTCATAATGACATGCTATGGCAAGGAGTATGCGAATGGACTTAAGCATGGCTACCGGTGAAAAGGTTTCCTCATAATCGATCCCTTCTTTCTGAGTAAATCCTTTTGCAACCAACCTTGCTTTAAAGGTTTGCACCTTTCCATCTGCTCCCCTTTTCCTCTTGTATACCCACTTACACCCTATGGGTTTTACCCCTTCAGGTGTAGCTACAAGATCCCAAACCTGATTGAGATGCATAGACTCAATCTCGGCATCCATTGCAAGGCGCCACTTGTCTACATCGACATCAAGGACAGCCTCCTCGTATCTAGTAGGATCTTGTTCCTGATTGTCAGAGACTAGCTCGAAAGCTTCTCCTGTCCATCTATCAGGAACTTTAGTTTCCCTCCCACTACGACGAGGCTCCGTGCGTATAGAAACACTCGGTTGTGTCTCTTTTGGTTCCTCAATTGGGACACTAGATGTACCTGAAGTTTGTTCAAAAGACAACTTCTCATCTAGTTCTACTCTGCTTGAACCCTTAGTGGACATACTCTGGTCATCCTCCAAGTATCTAGCATGAGTACTAATTAGTACTTTCTGCTCCTTAGGATAATAGAAATATCCACCACGAGTGCCTTTTGGATATCCAATGAAGTAGCATAATTCTGACCTTGGTTCCAACTTACTCCCCTTAGTCAATACATAAGCTGGACAACCCCATATCTTGAGATGGTTTAGACTGGGCTTTCGTCCCGTCCACATCTCATAGGGTGTCCTAGGTACAGACTTGGAAGGTACCAAGTTCAGAATGTATGCCGCCGTTTCTAAGGCATATCCCCAAAAGGAAATAGGAAGAGATGCATGGCTCATCATGCTTCTGACCATCTCCATTAGAGTCCTGTTCCTTCTCTCACTGACTCCGTTCTGCTGGGGGGTCCCAGGCGCAGTCAATTGAGAAACTATACCGTGATGTACTAAGTAGTCCTTAAACTCTCCAAGAAGGTACTCTCCACCACGGTCTGACCTCAAATTTTTGATCAATTTACCTGTTTGACGCTCCACTTCAGCCTTAAACTCTTTGAATTTATCAAAAGAATCAGACTTGCGCCTCATCAGATAAATATAACCAAAACGAGTGTGGTCATCCGTAAATGTGATGAAGTACTCGTAACCTCCTCTAGCAGGTGTAGACATTGGACCACAAACATCACTGTGAACTAACTCTAATATGTCTTTGGCTCTACCTGCCTTCTGAGTAAATGGCCTTTTGGTCATTTTGCCCATTAGGCATGATTCACACTGAGGCCATTCTTCCAATCTCAATGAGCCCAAGGGCCCATCATGGATTAGCCTCTGAATCCGATTAGGATTGATGTGCCCTAATCTCAAGTGCCATAGATAAGAGTCATTAGATGATAATGTTCTCTTCTTATTAACTGGTTCAGTCTCAGAGTTGTTTATTTGACTTTTAATAGGATTAATATAATAAAGATTCCCAAATACGTTGCCTGTACAAATAACCTGTCCATTTCTACTGATAGTGACACCAGAATGGAACGAAACAGAATAACCATAAGAAATCAATTTAGAAACTGAAATTAAATTCTGTCTCAAGGCAGGAACGTATAAAACATCTTTCAAAATTAAAATCCTATTAGAATCAAAAAACAAATGTAAAACTCCCACTGCTTCAGCCCATACTCGAGCTCCACTAGCTACCAGCATTCCATGCTCTCCTTCAAGTAGAGTCCTTGTCTTTCTGAACCCCTGCAAAGAGTTACAGACATGATCAGTGGATCCTGAATCAACTATCCAAGAGGATGAAGATCCTACCAAACTGATGGATTCTAAGTAAAGAGCAATACCTGGTGCTTTCACCTCGAGGGCAGGACAATCCTTTTTCCAGTGTCCTTTCTGCCCACATTTGAAGCACTTGCCTTTGGGCTTGGCATCGGCCTGACTAGCTCCGGGCGGTTTGGGCTTGCCCCCTGCTTTGTTCTGACACTTCTTCTTCTTGAAGTTCTTGGCTTTAGGGCCAACTCTAGGAGAAGATGCAGAATGAATAGCTAGAGCCTTTGAGGTAGGCTTCATGATCTTCTCTGCCGCTTGGAGCTCTTTCATAAGCTCCACTAGATTCATCTCTAATTTATTCATGTTATAGTTCAATTTGAACTGCGAGTATGAATCTGGCAAAGTCTCCAAGACCATGTCTACCTGACTCTCAGCATCTATCGTCGCTCCCAAGACCTCAGCTTCCTCGAAGTGAGCAATCATCTTGAGCATGTGCTCTCGAACTGATGCCCCCTCAGCCATCCTGGTAGTCATGATCGCCTTAAGAGCTTCCTGCCTTGCGGGCCGGCTCTTATCAGCGAACATGGTGCGCAATGACAGATCAATATCATAAGCAGTGGGCGTATGCTCATGCTTCGATTGAAGCACATCGGACATGGAAGCCAACATGTAGCATCGTGCCATCTCGTCGGCCTGCTTCCATTCCGCCTCTGCCTGGCGCTCCTCGTCAGTGGAGTTTCTCCCAATTACAGGACAGGGGTCAGTCAGAACATACTTGTACCCCTCAGCTGTGAGTACTATGTTCAACTTCCTCTTCCAGTCAACATAATTACCCCCATCCAGCTTAGAATCCTTGAGGATCATAGCAAGGGGACTGAAAGAACCTCCACCAGACATTCCTGTACAATTTATGGAAAAATAAGACGTTTAGACAAGGCACATATAAAACAATTATTTTTGCACATAAGCTCATATTATGTCTTGAAAATAGATTTCCCTTAAACTATTATCAATAATATGTCATTTGGCTCTTAGAAGAACTAACAGAGCTCCGATAGGGAGGTTGATAATTCTCTAAGTTAAGTGTATAACCACCACAAACTAAACTTCCTGAATAGGAGATGATCTAGAGAATAGTTCCGTCGATAGGGCGGCCACTATCTCACATTCCCTACGGATAATCTTGCATTATTACCTCCAACGATAGGCCGGCCGATAACAACACATATCCTAGGTTTTAGTTATACCTTTACCATTAGATCTAGATCCTTATGGAATACCCATCCTATAGGGGGTCATGCTCAGAATGACACGAGGGCATCCACGATCTCTAATTAAAGGTGTGGAGGAAGCCATGGGGTCGTTGGAACCCCTCTCCCACTTAATCTTTTAAAATAAGGGTTTTGATTAAAAACGTTTTTCCTTTTGGATTCCATTAATGCTTAGAAAAATATCTAAACTTGAAAACACTCTCTAATCCAAGGATAAAAAACTTTGAGAGAGTAAACCATAAGTTAATTTTTCTCTTGATTAATTAACCCAAATATAAACCTTATTATGAAATATCTAAGTCTACATTTACTTTCTATACCAAGGGATGAATCCTTTGAAAAAGTAAGCTTGTAAACTAATTTCATCATTTGGTTTAATAAAACGTTTTCATGAATTAACTCCACATATGATCACAATTGAAAAAGCACAATAAACAAGTTACATGCTTTTCTATTCATTATTCCTAAGTGACCATATAATTGATTAAACATCACATGAAATAAACATTAAATGTGGTCTTGTTTAATCCTAAGGTGGTTCCATCCTTTTACTAATTATTTTCATGCAACATATCACAAAGATAATCTAATTGCAAATAATTTAACCTCCAAGAATGGTTTTCAAATGAAACACCTAGATGCTAACTTTGAGGTTGGGAAAAACGGGCCTCTTGTTCTGTTCGGATGAACAGCATTACAGAAAAAATAAAGCTGGAAAAATCAACCATCAAAACTGGTTGTACATCCGCCTATACCCCAACCGCGAGGTTTACATCGAATCTATTTGAATAAACACAAAACAGATTACAACATCCTATACCTCCACTCATGAGGTTTACAAGGCATCTAAAACCATTCTTGGAAGGATCCATAAACGCAGAAAAAAACAGCATTTAAAGAGTAAAAGGAACCACCCTTTTTCCGATTTTAATCCTAGGCATGCTCCTAGATTCAAACCAACAAAACCGTGGCTCTGATACCACTTGTAGGATCATGAACGAGGATCAAAAGCATGCAACGGAAGCGTTTTAAAATAAAAACGATCCTCGTATTGGTTAGAGTCTAGGAGACTTACTTTTACGGCGGATTACCGGACGGAATGGAGCGATGGGTGCTTCTTCGTGTGGAGGAGACGACGACTGCCCTGCTAGCCTTCGGCTCCGTCGCATCAGAACACAAACGCCCCCTTTCGATCTTCCGGAGTATGACTCGAACTCGTGGCCTCTCTTCGGTGAAGAAGAATGAAAAACGACTTGGATTAAAAAACAACTAAAGAGAGATATATATAGGGAGAACCCTAGGGTTAAAACCCTAGTGGGCCAAACCCTAATGGGCCAAATCTTTTAATTAATTTCCTAATTGGGTTAGCCCAATTAATTAATTAAAACCCTTATGAACTATTATTTTATTTTAGCCCAATGGACTATTCTAAATAAAATAATTCTCTCTTAATGTAATTCATCCAACAAGCCAAATGTATTAAAAATACATGAGTTACATCGAGCTACCCCGGGGACCAAAAGACAAATTATTCACGGCTACTAAAATGACCAAAATATCCCTGCTACCTAGTAGCTATATTTTGTCATTCTAAGTGTTCCAACTATCACCATATGGTAACACTGACCCCACGAATAATTTTGCATATGCCATGTCTTTGACCTACTAGTGTAATGACGAAAATACCCCTCTGCGTAACACCCATCATTTAGAAAGGAATATTGTACTAACACCTTTCTAAATGACTTCTACCATCCTTAGATCACTAGTCCAATAATCCGTGACTACTCGAATGTACTTGCTTATCATTGGGAGCTACCCAGAAGCACACACTCATAAGTCACGTTCCCAGGGCCCTGGATTATTCGATTATTCTTGGACAATCACAAGGGGGTGAATCACAGAAACTATCTTGTATTAGTCTGTCTTAGCTAATTAGAAACCATGCTCCCAACTCAAAAGGATATTGATCTTTGATAGACCTCACCTGCAATGAATCTAAGAATATAGCTCTAGGTTCACTAGACCACCAACTAATACTCAAGTATTAGAGTACTCGTCCACGTAGTAGCAGTGATAGACTAGCTCCATGATAATTAGCACTTTGTCATTAGCTTCTATCACAGGTCCACTCTACGCATTCCAAATGCGCTTGTACAATTAGAGTAAACGGACTGTTTACTGGCTAAGGCAAGCCATCCTCCATTAGGATCTATTGCACAATGATCTTATCATGATAGAATGCCCAGTTCTATCAAAAGATCAAGAGTTATATTTTCTTGCTTATTAAGTACCCATGATTCATGCCTAACTGTGAAGAACGACCCATCACATGAATCACTTACTTAATAGCATGGACACCTTTCCAACAATTAAATGCAAATAATATATGTGCCATAAACTGAATAAAAGAAACATCATTACCATAAATTAAACAAAACGTGTCTTTAGGGCATACATTTCCAACATGTGATCGAGCTATCGACCCGATAGGCAAGCTGGAAGATGTTGTGGTTAGTGACACAGATGTTGAGAAGTGTCTCAAGCTGGGTAAGGATCTCGCCCCTGAGGTAAAGACCCAGCTGACTGATTTTCTTAAGATAAATCTAGATGTGTTCGCTTTGAACCATAAGGATATGGTAGGGATAGACCCGAAAGTGATGTTATATCGGCTTAACATAGACTCCAACAATAGGTCGTTCGCCAGAAGAGGAGGCCTATGACTGCAGAGCGTTATGCAGCCTTAAAAGAAGAGGTGAACAAGCTCCTATCTAATAAATTCATCAGAGAGGCTCGTTATCCGATCTGGGTAGGAAACGCAATCCTTATGAAGAAGAAGAATGGGAAGTGAAGGACTTGCATAGACTTCACAGATTTGAACAAAGTGTGCTCAAAATACAGTTTCCCTCTGCCCAGGATAGACCAGCTCGTGGATGCAATGGCTAGTCACCAGCTTCTTAGCTTCATGGATGCTTATTCAAGGAACAACCAGATTCCCATGAACCCCATGGACGAGGAACATACCTCGTTTGTCACAGATCGAGGGTTATACTACTACAAGGTGATGCCTTTTGGACTGAAGAACGCCGGAGCGACCTACCAGCGTCTGGTTAATTTGATGTTCGAAGATGTAATTGAAAAAACCATGGAGGTATATGTAGATGATATGCTGGTGAAGTCTAAGCAGGTTGCTGACCATGTACGTGACCTATAAGAGATGTTCCAGATTCTGAGGAAGTATCAAATGAAGCTAAATCCACTCAAATGCACATTTGGCATAACTTTTGGAAAGTTCTTAGGCTTCATGGTGAATGAAAGGGGGATTGAAGTCAACCTTGAGAAGATCTGAGCTTTGCTTGACATGAGATCACCAGCCAAAATAAAGGATGTGTAAGCCTCACCGGCTAGGTCGCAGCTCTTAATAGGTTTGTCTCCAAAGCTATAAATAAATGTGTTCCATTCTTTAATGTGCTGAAACAGGCGAGGAATTTCCAATGGACCGAGGAATGGGAAGTTGTTTTCTAGCAACTGAAAGAATATGTCGAGCGAGCTCCACTCCTATCCAAACTAAAAGAAGGAGAGAAGCTAATTATTTATCTGGGGGTATCTCAGTATGATGTTAGTGCGGCCTTAGTACGAGAGGAGGACAAGGTGTAGCATCCAGTGTACTATGTAAGTCAAAGGTTATCAGATGCTAAAACGAGGTACACCCCCATGGAGAAGCTCGTTTATTGTCTAGTGGTGGCCTCAAGGAAGCTGCGACCTTATTTCTAAGCGCATGAGATTGAAGTCATGACCAAATATCCATTGAAGCAGGTCCTGCACATCTGGTTGTTTGCTCAAATGGATAGTTGAGCTCACCCAGTTTGATATAAAATATAGGCCAAGGATAGCTGTGAAGGGGCAGGTGTTGGCAGACTTTGTTGCTGAATTTAGAGGCCCAGTAGAAGAAGAAGTCGGGACCATAGGAGGTTCGTCTTGGGAATTGTATGTAGATGGGTCTTCCAGCAAGCAAGGAGCTAGAGCTAGGGTACTTTGATAAGCCTAGAGGGGCACAAAATGCCCTATGCGTTGAGATTCGGGTTCAAAGCAACCAATAATAAGGCGGATTATAAGGCACTGTTAATTGGATTGCGCCTAGCGAGAAAGGTAAAAGCAGAGCATCTAGTAGTCTTCAGTGATTCTCAGCTCATGGTATGTCAAATACGAGGTGAAAACCAGGTGAAGGGCTCAAAGATGGTGGCCTACCTTCAAAAAGTCTGGGATCTAGTGCGCACTTTTGAAGAATGCGAGGTGAATCAGTACAAAAACTCTCACACCGATGCTCTAGCGCGCCTGGCATCGACCCGAGATGCAGATTCCCTAGGAGCCATCCCAGTAGAGTTCTTGGAAAGACCAAGCACGGAGGAACAAGGTGAAGTGTTGGCAATTGCTATGAGCCTGGACTCATGGATGAGCCTCATTGTGAACTATCTACAAAAGGGAAAGTTGTCGTGCGATAAGATGGAGGCACGTCATATGCGAACTCGAGTGGCCAAATACTACCTTCATGATGATATGCTTTACAAAAGTAGGTTCACAACCCCACTGTTGAGGTGCATCAATGGTCTTGATTATGAAGGATCATAAACGAGGATACATAGCATGCAACGGAAGCGGTTTTTAAAAAAAAACTTTCCTCGTATTGATTAGAATCTAGGAAACTTACTTTTCCTTCGGATTACAGGACGAAATGGAGCGATAGGAGGAGGATGAGCGGGCGCTTCTTCGCGTGGTGGAGACGACGGCTGTCCTACAATCCTTCAGCTCCTTCGCATCAGAACTTGAAGGCTCTCTTTCGATCTTCCGAAGTATGACTCGAACTCGTGACCTCTCTTTCGGTGAAGAAGAGTAAAAGAACCCTAGATGAAAAATAACCAAAGAGAGAATATATATAGGGAGAACCCTAGGGTTAAAACCCTAGTGGGCCAAACCCTAATGGGCCAAGTCCATTTAATTAATTTTCTAATTGGGTTAGCCCAATTAATTAATTAAAAACTAATGAACTATTATTTTATTCTAGCCCAATTAATTATGGACCATTCTGAATAAAATAATTCTCTCTCAATGTAATTCACCCAACAAGCCAAATGTATTAAACAATACATGAGTTATATCGAGCTACCCCGGGGACCAAAAGACAAATTATTCACGGCTACTAAAATGACCAAAATATCCCTGCTACCTAGTAGCTATATTTTGTCATTCTAAGTGTTCCAACTATCACCATATGGTAACACTGACCCCACGAATAATTTTGCATATGCCATGTCTTTGACCTACTAGTGTAATGACGAAAATACCCCTCTGCGTAACACCCATCATTTAGAAAGGAATAATGTACTAACACCTCTCTAAATGATTTCTACCATCCTTAGATCACTAGTCCAATAATCCATGACTACTCGAATGTACTTGCTTATCACTGGGAGCTACCCAGAAGCACACACTCTTAAGTCACGTTCCCAGGGCCCTGGATTATTTGATTATTCTTGGACAATCACAAGGGGGTGAATCACAGAAACTATCTTGTATTAGTCTGTCTTAGCTAATTAGAAACTATACTCCCAACTCAAAAGGTTATTGATCTTTGATAGACCTCACCTACAGTGAATCTAAGAATATAGCTCTAGGTTCACTAGACCACCAACTAATACTCAAGTATTAGAGTACTTGTCCACGTAGTAGCAGTGATAGACTAGCTCCATGATAATTAGTACTTTGTCATTAGCTTCTATCACAGGTCCACTCTACGCATTCCAAATGCGCTTGTACAATTAGAGTAAACGGACTGTTTATTGGCTAAGGCAAGCCATCCTCCATTAGGATCTATTGTACAATGATCTTATCATGATAGAATGCCCAGTTCTATCAAAAGATCAAGAGTAATATTTTCTTGCTTATTAAGTACCCATGATTCATGCCTAACTGTGAAGAACGACCCATCACATGAATCACTTACTTAATAGCATGGACACTTTCCCAACAATTAAATGCAAATATTATATGTGCCATAAACTGAATAAAAGAAACATCATTACCATAAATTAAACAAAACGTGTCTTTAGGGCATACATTTCCAACAGATTACCAGGCAGTTCTCAAAGGAGATCCATGCAGGTCATTATGGCAATCACGTTGTGGGGTTGTCCTTGGCTGAGAAGGCACTTCACCAGGGATTCTATTGGCCCATTATGAAGCAAGACGCTATGAATTTGGTAAAGAGATGTGACACATGCCAGAGGTTTGCAAAAATACCACGAGCTCCACCTACCTATTTGCAGCAGATGAGCAGCCCATGACCATTTGCCATATGGGGCATGGATCTAATTGGGCCACTCCCTATAGCTTATGTTAGGTGCAGGCATGCTATAGTGGTGGTTGATTACTTCACCAAATGGGCAGAGAAGAAGAAGCTAGCGAAAATATTCAAGACAAAGGTATAGAAGTTTGTCTGGAGTAATATCATATGCAGATTCGGAGTTCCCCAGCAGATAGTCACTGACAATGGGACCCAGTTCAGCAGCGAGCAATTTGTCAGGTTCTGCAGCTTGCTGGGGATAGTGAAGAGTTTCACAGCCGTGGAGCACCCCCAAGCTAATGGGCAAGTCGAATCTATCAATAAAATAATTAAGTAGATATTAAAAAGCAAGCTGGAAGCTAGCAAAGGGAGCATGGGCAGACGAGCTACAAAAGGTACTCTGGACTTACAAGACCACAGCTCAGACCACCATAGGAGAAACTCTTTTCTTTATAGTTTATGGGTCTGAGGCCATGGTTCCGACGGAATATGAAGTGACCAGTCAGCGAAAAGCCACCTTCGACCCAAAGAACAATGACCAGCTATTGGCTGCAAACCTTGATTTACTCGAGGAGGCAAGGGAGCTAGCTCGCATAAGGTTGACCACCTATCAACAGTGGGTCGCAAGGTATTACAACAGAAAGGTCCAGGTTTGGTACTATAACTTCGGTGATCTCGTGCTACGCCTTATTTTTCCTGGAGCTCGCAAGGCCAATGACGAGACACTAGGCCTGAACTGAGAAGGACCATATATTATCAAAGAAAACCCGGGGAATGGCGCATATCATCTGACTAGCATGAATGGAGTCGAAGTCCCACGAACTTGAAATCCAGAGCACCTCAGACCATATTTTTGATAAGCAATACTCTTTCTCTATGTAATTTTAGTTATTGATTGATGTCCTGTCTACTTTGATATTGCTCTTCTAATAAATTGAATTCCTAATTATTGCTGCCAAATCCTATTACGTCCACATTTTGTTAAAAATAAGAGGTAGGAAATAAGACAAATTCGAGGTTTAAAGGCTATGGTTTGCGAGCTAGGGCCCATTCAACTTAGCCTATGGGCCATGGTTTGTGGCTTATCTGAGCATCCATCTTAGTCCTCACCCTAGGCCATGGTTCATGAGCTAGGGCTCATTCATCTTGACCGCAAAGTCATGGTTTGGAGCTTACTAGACAACCATTTAGGCTAAAAAAAACTTATAAGTCATGGTTCACTAGTTGAGGTCCTCTCATCCTAACTAAGAAGTCATGGTTTGTGACCTATCTGGGTATTCATCCTAACTTCGATCAATTCTTGAAGCCATGGTATGTTAGCTGAGATCGGATTAGGATCTACCTAGACATATAACTTGGCAACGGAATATAATTCAATCAAGTTTTCTGTCGAGGTATGATGTGTTAGCTAGGATATGTTCTCGCTGGCCTAAGTATCATTAATGACCCGATAGACATACAGCTCGGCCTTTCTAATTATTATTACCTATGATTACTTAGCCTCTTAATTACAAGATAATGTGCATCCAAATTAACTTGAGCGTTGAAATCTGCTACCTATTTAGCTCGCGAGGTTTGAATTAAATTTACTTTTGAAATCAAAGTTAAATGTGCTTACTGTGTCTAACTTTCAGCTGACAGTGAAGATTACACTAAGGAAAGTGCAAATGATAAGCAAAGCAATTTGTCCATATATTACAAAGAAGAAAATAAAGAGAAGAAAATTTAAACTCCTAGTAGTCTAGAGAGTCTCAGCTCGGAGGAACCGTGTCTTGGGGGGCAGGGTCTTCTACAACTTTAAGAGGGAGGTTAACCCCGATCAGGTTAGGCACGAGTAAAGTTGAGACAACCTCTTCATTTGAGGCTTCGACAGCAAACTTCCTTACTTCCTCAATCGCCTCTTCACCAAAGAAGGAGAAGTCCAGATCTGGATGCTCCTCCCACAAGGTGAAGAGAAATTGACTGCAGGTCTCGGACTCGATTTCCTCTTGCTCCTTGGCGACCTGGGCTTCAACCTCGGTCTTTATTTGCACAACCACTTCCTAATCTGCTCGACCTCACGTCTCGATGCCTTTGCCTCCTCAATGCGGCATCAGCTCGCTATCGGGCTAGCTCCAACTCGCCCCGTGTTTTGATCAACTTCGCTTTAGCTTTGTTGAGCTTTGACGTGGCAGAGGAGATGCCCATCTCGTAAGCTATTTTTTCGCTAGCTAGCTTGTCCTCGGCCTCCTTCTTGACCTTCTCGGCCTTCCTCACGTGATCCTCCAAGCCGTGAGCGATGTTCCAAGCCCTCTTGGATTCATCGATTAGGAAGGCCAAGCTATCTTCCAGCTTCTTCTTATCCTCCCTGAGCACCTTTACGAAGGCCTCAAGCTGTTCTTTATCCTTGGAAAATCGGGCAATTTCTTCCCTCTGTTTCAAGGCGCCCAGGGAAGCCTATAAAGCATGAAAAGTTAGTACATGAGAAAAAGATAAGTGATATTAATAGAGTCAAATGAAGATTCTTACCAGGAGGCTATGACGAGCTATGTTTTTGAGAGCGCTTCACTCGACACCTCCTTTCTGTCCAGAGTCCTAGTAGAATTACCTAGGACCTCGTCCAAGCTGTTAAGGAAGACGTCAAAGTATGGGCCTCGGGCCATGACCTCAGACGCGAATTTCTTGGCAAAAGGAACTACCTTCTTTCTTTTATCCGCTTGAATTTTTTGGGCAGTAAGTGAGGTGAAAGGTGCTTTCCTTTCGCTTCCAGCAGCAGGGACAGCTCGGGCCTCACCGACAGGGACCTCTTCATGAGCTACAGATTTCCCGCATTTATCTATCGCTGCAGCCACCTCATGCTGCTACGAGGTGGAGGCAGGTAGCGCGTTACGGACCTGCTCTAGTAAAGATACGGTTGTTGTCATAGGATCAGGGCCAGGTAGAGCGACGATGTCACGATTCTCACTAGTTGCCTGGGAATGAGGCTCTGATCTTCGGATGCCAGTAGGAGAAGGGGATGAAGAAGCTACCAGGGGCGAGGTCGCGAATTGACCAGGCTTCTGAAGTTTGAGCTTTACCATTTTCGATGACTCTGGCAAGGACTTAACCTCTACCTCCTGACGAGCTCTTCCTTCCTCAGTCGGGCTCCTGCTAAAGTCGATCATGTCAAAAATGGACTTTATTGATATTTTACACTTATGATTAGTTTTGATGATGAAAAAACATCTATTGGCTTAATCCCTAAGTCACGAGTCAAGGTTATGGTTTTCAACATATATCAATTTTAATATCAAGTATTATTTTGTTCAAATGAAAACTAAGTTAATTTCATTCATATACATATGGAGATTTGCAAAAACAAGTATTAAGATTTAAAAGAATCTCCTAAAGTGTATTTCAAAATTAGCCTTGAAATCGTTGGTCAAAATATAGCTAAAATTGTTCTTAGGCAAATGACCAACTAGACCATAATTTTGAAAATGTTTTCATTTTGAAAAACTATCTCCTGTATTTCGATAGCTAATATCCATTGGTGATAAAATAATTTTAATGAATTTTTCAATAAATAGAAGGTATGTATTTTGAGAGTGGTAAATTTGTTAAATCTCGAGTTTGTACTAAAATCAAAATTCTATTTTCTTATTGTTATGGATTTTGATTTTTTAGATATTTTTATTAAATCTAAATGGGGGCTACTTTCTTATTTTCATTTATGTATTAAAGTAAATGGAAGGTAAAATATAAATTAAAGAAAATGATGACATTTACTTTATGTCGCAGATAGCTTCCAACGGTTAGATTCTCCACTATTTAAGTCTCCAACGGCTATATTTTTTGAATAGGCTCAAGATGCACTATAAATATAGATCAAAGGGATGAATCAATACAACCAAGTTATATTATTTCAAGCTCTCAAGTCTTTTTCAAGTTTGTGCTTCATTGTTATACGTATTTTCTCTCCAAGGCTTTGCATATATTTTGCAAAATTCATGTTCAAGCCTTGTCTTTATTTTTGAGAGAATTTGTAACTAAGAGTATTGTCTCTCAGATCCTCTCTAATCTTGTATCATTTTGTATTTTGCTAGCTTGTTTTGTTAGAGGACCTACATTGCTTATAAGAGGATTTTGATACCTAACTTGTTGCTAGAGGGCTTGCTTGGTTAAGCAAGAGGGTGTAAATTCCTAGCTTGTTGTTTGAGGGCCTATCAGGAGAGATAGGAGGGTTTTAGTGGATTGGTTGAAAAATCCTTAGTGAAGAGCTAAGGTAGTGGATTAGGCTTAGTTTAAGCCGAACCACTATATATTGTTGTGTCCTTTCTTTGCTTGTGCTCTTAGTTTTATATATAGTTGTAAGCATTTCAATAATCCTCACTTGCATTAAAATCTCATTTTTCATCAAAAAGATCTTTCACTTCAATCATTTTTTTTAAATAACCCATCACCCCCTCTCTTGGTTATTAGTGTCATTGTTATACAAACCTAACATTTATCTCCTTCTGGCCCTGAGCACCGACGTCCTACTCCTTGATGGGTTTGCAGTCAAGAGAATGAGTGAGCTAGTAGTCGCGAAGCAACAAGTCAGTGAGCTCAGAGTCGTATGCATTTATTTTCTCTTTTGAAGCAACTTGAAGCCTCTATGCCTCAGAAAT
Source organism: Diospyros lotus (assembly GCF_014633365.1). Classification (NCBI taxonomy): domain Eukaryota; kingdom Viridiplantae; phylum Streptophyta; class Magnoliopsida; order Ericales; family Ebenaceae; genus Diospyros; species Diospyros lotus. Next base: position 30,557,216 of record NC_068341.1, read on the forward strand.
GATCATCTCAAGTTTCGTGCCAACAACGTCTGCAAGGTAGAGGAGAGATTTGTAAAAAAATTAATTAATCACAAGTGCGAGTAGAAGATTCACTTACTTTGTGTGAGGACAAAGCCAAAGTTCCTAAGGCTATGGAGGGAGGTACAGGAAATGTAAAACCAATGCCCTACATTGGACTTGCCCTTGGCCTTGGCTTTACCTTAAGGTAAGAGTTTCTTACAATCATAGGAACAAGCTTCCATATAATACAACTCGTCCTTGGTACCCTTCAAAGAATAGAGGTATCTAAGGATTTTGGGTGATAGAGGAGGAAGGTTGTTCTTTTTGAAAAGTATGGCTAGGGAGGTGAGTTGGGCGTAAGAGTTTAGAGTCAGCTGGAAAGGTGAAACTTTTAGGTTCTTGAGGATATCTATTAGGTAGGGCTGAACTAGAAACCTAAGTCCGAACTCTAGGTGTTGGGGGCTAACGGCTATGAATCTTAGAGGGGGAAAGGCCGCATGGTCGCCAGGAGAAGGCACCATTACACTACTACCGTGGGGCATGCGGTACTTTGAAGCATACGATCGGAGCTCACTGATGGTCAGCTTTGAAGGATATCGCTTGAACACCTCGCGAGCTCCACGTTCCTCGACAGCTCATTAGGCTACTACAGGATCGACGCATTAGGGTACTCTTTCGACGACCCCGGCATCAGGGGAGGTCGCATCCTGCATAGTCCACGCCCAGGCCCCTCCGTTGTGCTCCGAAGAGCTAGAGGTGTCATTATCCTCTACCCTATAGTTGCAACGCTTTTGACCTAATGTAAACATTTACAAAAAAAAAGAGACAGGAAAAGAAAGTTAGGTTGCTGAGGAAAGACCAATCCTCACAAACTGAAGTTCCTAAAGATATCTCCTATCTATCAGATCACGCGCTTCGCAACAGGGCACTGCCTAAGATAAGGGGGGCTAAGTCTACGAGCCTATTAGCCCTCCAAGACAAAGGGATGTTAATCCTATGGTCAACGAGCCCGAAGGCCAAACAATGCATCACTTGATGCCTTAAAGACACACAACCATTGCCAGGAGGTGAGGCATGGAAGGGAAGTCGACAGAAGGAATTAAAAATAGTGGTAAAGCAAGCTAATAAGTTGTAAGAGGCTTACTATTTCAAATCAATCATTGCAAATACTGAAGGCGAAGGTCAATTACTTAGCAAAAATGGGATGGTGATCTTTGAAGAGCAAGCTAAAAAGGCTTCGAAGCAATCGGCAATGCGGGCTCGGAGTCGGAAGGAAGAAGAAAAGTGCAAGAGCAAGACTCGTTTCAAAATGACACGGTGAGAGGGAAATCCCTCACGCTTATATAGTTTGGGTTGTTCCACCATTGGATGGAGAGACCAACGAGCTACCCTAGATCTTACGGTGACACACAGAGTCATGGGGCCCACGGGAAAAATAATGATTAAGTAGTTATGGGGAACGTACGCATTAAATGCGCCTTAGAAAAGGCGTCCGACATGAAATGGCATAATTTGAAATGATTAGGCAGAAGTCTGGAAGACGGATTTACAGCTCATGCAGCATGCTTTAATCAACATACATCATCTCCCAGTCCAAGGATCGCACTTCGAGCTGGGGGGCTAGTGTTACAGGTATTTTCTATACCACTTTTTATGGGTTGGAAATAGTCCAGTGGATTGGCTCAATCTCTCAAAAGCCCAGTAAGTCCTGGGTTGAAGAAGGTTATGGTAAGGTCGCATGTCGCTTCAATTGGGTCAAATTACAGGAAGTCTCAGGCTGCGAGGAACGCTGCCAGGCCACTCAGCTCGTGTCACGAAGAGATGACGAGTTTATCAGAAACGGTTAGAGAAAAAGTCAATATCCCTAATCTATGGCAAACCAAATCCCTGATAATGCGAAATCCGTTCCTGATTTTGTGGAGTTGATAAGGAGATATTATCCTTCCATTTTGGATTTTATTTAAATTGTAAACACCCTACATTATAAATAGGGGTCGAAAACCATTGTATATACATGAGCAATAATATACTGTTACTCTGCCAGAATAACCAGAGAATAGTCTTGGGCTAGGCATCATTATGGCCGAACCACATAAAACTTTCCTACATGCAACTTGTTATTTGTTCTATTTGTTTCTTCTCTTTGCATTTGTGTTTATTCTCTCAGTGCGGGCTAACGAACTACAGTCGACCAATTCCGAACGTCGACAGGTATATAGCAACATAGTGAAGTGGGAAACTTGGGAGTTGAAGCAATCCAAAAATGTTGATGAATCCTTGCTATATGAATATTGGAATAATAAAGGAATAATCGACGGTGTCTTTGGGAAGAATATACTGAGCATGTTAAACCTATTTAGTGAGAAAATCAACTATGGTGGTAATATGTTTGAGGTCATTGTAACGCCCCGCTCCCACTTACAGGTGTTACTCGTGAACAATCACCCGAATTGTCCACCTGCCCGGCCTTAGGGGAAGGGTGGACCATGTTTCAAAACGAAACGCCCTAGGTGGGAACTAGGCTCGTCCTTCCCTTCCCTGAACCCCATGATTCACTAGCAGAATTGGGCTTTAACCACATCGCATAAGCTATAAAGAAAATCTCCTTCAGACGCCCAATCGCCATTTTCTCATTTTTATTTAATTCTTTTCCATCCAAGAATTTTACCGGGCTCCATGATTCACCATTTAAATCAATCCATTGATTGATTACTAATTTTGGAGGAAAAACTCAAGTTTTCAATTTTTCAAATTTTTGACACTTTCTCCAAAAATGCTTGAAAAATCCCTTTATTTTGAAAATTCCTCCGGGGCCCAAAATCAATTAAGAAATGGCCCAAAATCCCCCAAAAGTCCAAATTTTAAAAAAAAATTGGACGGCGGGGCCTACTGGCACGCCTGGGGCCAGTGCGGGGCCCCGTTGGGCGCTGGCCGCGCGGGCTGGCTGTGCATGCCTCGCGGCCGGCCGTGCACCCTCCCGTGCGCATGGCCTTGCGTGCCCGCCGGCGCGCGCGGCCTTACCTGCGCGCGCGGGGCTGCTGCTGGCTGCTTCCAGCAGCCTCCCGCTGCTCCTTCACTCCTCTATTTCTCTTTTTTTTTTTTTTGGGCTATAAAACCCCAATTTTTCCAGAAATTTAAATAAATGAAAAATACTTCACCTCCTTCAATTTTTGCCTTTATTTTCTCCATAATTAAGGCTTAAACAACCCCTTGATGCTTCCACCACAACTCATACCAAAATGAGATTTAACCTAGGCTTCATCATGCCATAAACCTCAATCTCATTTTTAAATGAAACATACATTCCCAAAATATAAAATACACACATGCTCTTGGGCTTTAACAAGCCATTATCTAACAATGAAATTACATTTCATAAATTAAACATAACAAGATAGGCTTCCATAAGCCATAACATGCACTTGAATCATCATTTCCATTCTTCCACATGCCATTCCACCTCTTCCTTGATTCTTCCCATGCTTCCACAACCTATAAGTGAGGGTAAAAACCTCATGAGCTATTAAGCTCAATAAGGGTGCAATGCCAAATAAATATGAACATAACAAGTTATATGATGCCAAATGCATGCAAGTGTGGCTAGGTTTCTTTGCCCTCACAACCCTCCAAGGTTAGAGACATCAACCTACCATTTCAATCATGTTCTCAAACTAACCTATGGCCATAAGTCTCAGAACACAAAGAACATGCCAAATGCAACATATACATTTGTGAAACATATTTAAAACCCATTGCAAAGCCACCCTCCCATGGGGCCATCCCTTACCTCTTCTTGAATAATTAAATCTTCACTTCAAGAGAGCTTCCAACATCACTTTCTCCCACCTAAAATGGCATTTCAACAAGCCACTTAATTTTTGCATACAAGCACTCCAAAAATAAAGAGAAGAAAGAATACTTGCCTTGATTTTCTTCATCATCTTCTTTCTTTCTTCACTTTTCCCTCCATGGAGACTTCTTTCTCTTTCTTTCTTTTCTTCCTTCTTCATTTCTACAAATGGCCAAAAGGGAGACAAGTCTCCCACACTTGCCTTTTTATACTAGATTTCCCATATTTCAAGAACGCATCCTAGCCATTAGATTTATTTGGTGAGAATAAATCCTCACCCTCCAAACTAACACAATCCATGGCATTAAGTCTTGCTTAAAATCCACCATTGGATCTTTTCTCACTTTACAAGACAACATCTTAGCCATCCAAGGAAGCACAATCCATGTGCTTTGCTAGGTTTTAATCCTAGCCTTTGATTTAATTTGGAGATTAAATCTCCACCTTCCAATCATTTCTCTTTAAAATCTCTCCACCCATTTGGCAATCCATGCCAACTTCCAAGATTTAATGGCAACCCTTGGATCACTTTCCCATTTCAAGAATTAATCTCATCCTTTGAAATATCCTTTCTTTCCCATTTAAATTAATGGGACTACTTTCATAACCATCACACTTGAATGACATAAATAAATTTCTTTCTCATTTAAATAAATCTCATAATTTCCAAAGTATTAATGGGAGACCATTTTCCCATTTTCCTTTTTGATTTATTTAACTCTCATATTTTCCAAGGCATTAATGGTGACCATTTACCATTTTCGTTTGGATTTTCTTTAATCCATATAATCATGCCTCTCATTAAATGCTTGAAAGACCAATTAACATTTCTTTTGCATTTAATTAATTCACCCAATTATACTTGAACCACAAAATGCCAAGTGTCACAACAAGACACTAACCTTGGCTTCCAAGTTTAATCTCATCCCTCCACGTGGCATTACCACATTAATTCACCAACCTAGGGAAAATATAATTATTTTCTCCAATAATTTCATATTCTTCATTTTCCCCATTTTCCATAATTAATTTTCTCTATGGAATTAATTCCAAAATTCCCAAAATACACTTTGTGAATTTATTAATCCCATATATCTCCACATAATTACAAAATTGGGATTTAATTCACCTACTCACCTAATTCCACATAGGAATTATTTCCAATTTACCAAAATACCCTTTTTATTGGATTTCACTATCCAAATTACCAAAATACCCCTCTCATAGGGCACCCTCAATCTCAAGGATCCAACACCTTCCTATGGGCATTTTTGGAATTTTCTCACTTTCTTTCTCATTCTTTTAACACCGGTAACACCGGGTGTTACAGTCATTGATTGACTAATTATGTTAAAAGTGGTTACAATTGATATGAAGAAAGGTTCCTATAGTAACGCATTTATAATGAGACCTGAGGTAATTGTGATAGCTATACTTAATGTGTTTGATTGGGTAAAGAGAATGTATTTAAACTATCGTATTTAAAGGAAAAGAACAGTTAAGCGGTTAATTGCAAAGGAGTTAGAATACTTTTCAAGATTAAGTTAAAGTGTAGGCAAGGTATTGAAAATAAGATAGGAGCATGAAATAATCTTAAAATGATGTTGGACTGTAACAAAACAATTATGGTCATTTGATGATACCCTTAGATTTGATTATTACGCTGGTAGCGCTTATGGACCACATAAAATGAGCATTCTAACAATGTTTGGTGAAATTTAATATATTACTATACTAATCGAGAGAGAGAACCCATCCGAAACTTTGAGGATAGTTATGACTATAATGGAAGAATAAAAGAACACGTTACCTAAAGAGTCGCCTGTTAGAATTCTAAATTAAAAGAGAAGGTATCGAGGAACTGGATTACCACTTAAACGAAGGCTTAGTAACAAAGCAATGTCGTAAGTTGAGCCCAGTTACTGTTGGAAATGTATGCCCTAAAGACACGTTTTGTTTAATTTATGGTAATGATGTTTCCTTTATTCAGTTTATGGCACATATATTATTTGCATTTGATTGTTGGAAAGGTGTCCATGCTATTAAGTAAGTGATTCATGTGATGGGTCGTTCTTCACAGTTAGGCATGAATCATGGGTACTTAATAAGCAAGAAAATATTACTCTTGATCTTTTGATAGAACTGGGCATTCTATCATGATAAGATCATTGTGCAATAGATCCTAATGGAGGATGGCTTGCCTTAGCCAGTAAACAGTCCGTTTACTCTAATTGTACAAGCGCATTTGGAATGCGTAGAGTGGACCTGTGATAGAAGCTAATGACAAAGTACTAATTATCATGGAGCTAGTCTATCACTGCTACTACGTGGACGAGTACTCTAATACTTGAGTATTGGTTGGTGGTCTAGTGAACCTAGAGCTATATTCTTAGATTCATTGTAGGTGAGGTCTATCAAAGATCAATATCCTTTTGAGTTGGGAGTATGGTTTCTAATTAGCTAAGACAGATTAATACAAGATAGTTTCTGTGATTCACCCCCTTGTGATTGTCCAAGAATAATCAAATAATCCAGGGCCCTGAGAACGTGACTTAAGAGTGTGTGCTTCTGGGTAGCTCCCAGTGATAAGCAAGTACATTCGAGTAGTCACGGATTATTGGACTAGTGATCTAAGGATGGTAGAAATCATTTAGAAAGGTGTTAGTACATTATTCCTTTCTAAATGATGGGTGTTACGCAGAGGGGTATTTTCGTCATTACACTAGTAGGTCAAAGACATGGCATATGCAAAATTATTTGTGGGGTCAGTGTTACCATATGGTGATAGTTGGAACACTTAGAATGACAAAATATAGCTACTAGGTAGCAGGGATATTTTGGTCATTTTAGTAGCCGTGAATAATTTGTCTTTTGGTCCCCGGGGTAGCTCGATGTAACTCATGTATTTTTTAATACATTTGGCTTGTTGGATGAATTACATTGAGAGAGAATTATTTTATTCAGAATGGTCCATAATTAATTGGGCTAGAATAAAATAATAGTTCATTAGGGTTCTTAATTAATTAATTGGGCTAACCCAATTAGAAAATTAATTAAATGATATTGGCCCATTAGGGTTTGGCCCACTAGGGTTTTAACCCTAGGGTTCTCCCTATATATTCTCTCATTATTTGTTTTTCATCCAAGTCGTTTTTCATTCTTCTTCACCGAAGAAAGGCCACGAGTTCGAGTCATATTTTGGAAGATCGAAAGAGAGTCTCGAAGTTCTGATGTGAAGGAGCCGAAGGATAGCAGGACAGCCGTCGTCTCCACCACGAGAAGAAGCTACCGCGCATCCTGCCCCTATCGCCCCATTCCGACCGGTAATCCGCTGTAAAAGTAAGTCTCTTAGATTCTAATCAATACGAGGATCGTTTTTTATTAAAACGCTTCCGTTGCATGCTTTTGTATCCTCGTTTTTGATCCTTCAGTTACTAGGGAGCTAGCAGGGTAATGGGTTGTACTTGCCCGTAAACTTGTTAATGATCAAGTGCGAATTTCGAGGACGAAACTTTTTTAAAGGGGGGAGAAACTATAATGACCCGTTAGCGGGTCCAGATTATTTTCAGGTATTATTCTTCTAGTGTGTTATATTTGGTATTATTTGGCTAAAGTGTTCGAAATAAACAAATAATGTGTTGTGTTAATCTAAATGAAATAATAAATAGGTGGTATGTGGAAAATTAGTCAAGGAATAAAAGAAAAGAAGAGGAAAAAAAAAAAGGAAGAGATATGTGTACACATGTTCATTTAAAATTCAATTAAAATGAAAATGAGGATATGGTGGCAATTTACTTGGAAGAAGAAAGGTAAAATTGGGATAGGGGATAGATTTAAAAAAGGAGGAAGGGGTGGTGGCTTGAACCACTCTTCCTTCTCTTCTTTCTTCACTCATTCTTTTTCCTTCTTTCTCTTCTTCTTTTCCATTCCACCTTTCTTCTTCTTTTTTACTTCTTCCTTCTAAATCTCTTCTTTTCTCTTGGCTTGGAGCTTATAATTAAGGGTGTAAGCTAGCTGGAATTGCTAGGAATTTTCGGTGGATTCATCTAACCAGTTGAGGCAAGTTCCATTTCTTCTTTCTTCATACTTTTACAAATCTATCTCCATTTATATATGGGGATGTAGATTAGAACCTTGGAGGTTTTTGGGTGTCCTTGGATCGTGAAATTTCTAGAGGTTGGCCTCAAAATTTTGAGGGGTTTTGTGGAAGGTTAGGGTTTTTGTAATAATCTGGTTGATTGCGTTTCATGTAATATTTTGTGAAACTTCGATAAATTGTGGTTATGGTCTAAATGAGGTTTTTTTTGCCTCATATTTTCATAGAAATGGTGTATTTTTTGCTTCAAATTTGAGTAATGAAGGTTTGGATTGGCTTTGGGTGCTTCTTATTCGCCCATTTCGTTCTAGGTCTCGTTAAGTCAAATATTTTTGCCCAAAGTCAACTATTTTTTACCTAAAGTCGACTAATCAAAGCCTTAGTCTTGTAATCACTCTGCCGTGTGAACTTTCTTAAGTCGACTTGCGTAAAGTCAACTATCTTCTTCCATAAGTCAACTATTTTCCAAGAATAGTCAACTAATCATTCTCAAAAGTCGACTATGTTGTTTGGCCGATCGCGCAGTTTGTACTCTTTTGGCTATAACTTTCTGTGGTTATATCCAATTTGAGATTTGTTTTTTTGTTTTTTTTTTTTTTTTTGCTATAATCTAGACTCGATAAGCTTCGATTTGATATAAAATTTGAACCATTTTTCCAATTCTTGATTTTGTAAGTTTTCCTTGAAATGCATGCTTGAATCTGAGATTTCTGCTCCCTTCTAATCCAACTATGCTCCAGTTTTTGAAACATAACTTTTTGTGGCGATATCCAAATTGAAATCTGTCTTTTGATGCATAAAGTAGAACTAACAAGCTTTGTTTTAAAATATTACTTGAATTATTTGGATTTGAATCAAGCTATATCAATTTGGTTAATCTTTGCTTAAACTCCGGTTGTCGACCAATTCAGTTCTCTGTTCTACTTTCATCTCTTTGTTTCAATTGCTTCTTGAATATTCTATAATTGCTTTTAGATCATGAATAGATGTTCTTGGGAAATAAATGACTATCCTTGGGAAGTGTTATATTGCATTTTGTATTCTATAGCCAAGTAGGGCTTGTTTCTCCCTACATTTCTTTATGGAATGATGTTGAACCTTAATGAGATAGGATCCAGATGATTGTCCTCGGGGGGTGTTGTACTTAAATTTATTATTATATTGCATTGCATGATGATGTTGGGCAATGGGTTGCATTCATTAGGGGGTCATGCTTTGTATGTGTTGGGAACGTGAGCTTTGGCATGACACAGTTGGCCTATGAGTGTTGACTTGTGTATGTTAGGCGAGCATATGCATTAGAGAATTCATGTGTGGGTTCCTACGTGGGCGTAGCATGGCCTGATGCTTGGCTTATGGGGGCCTTGTCATCACGTTAATATTGCAAGAGCTATTGCATTCCTTATGTGTTGCATTGCATGGTGGTAATGGTGGTGGAAATTGGCTTATAATTGTGAGGCCTAAGACTGTGGGTGGAGGCCCACAACAGTTGGATTTTGTGATGTGTAAACCTGGGGGTTTGAGACCCACAACAGCTTGTGACCATGATGTGATTGTGAGTGCTTTGACACATGAGGATGACGGTGATGGATATGACATTGGTGGATGTGATACAAGAGCCTTGGACTCATGTTATTGATTTGGTAGTCTATCCTTGGCTATTGGAAAGTTTGTATATATGGTGGCACTAGTGTGTGCATCTTTCGTGGGCCCCAAGAACCATATATGTGCATCTATGCATTTGTATTATAACTTGATATTGTTTTATATGAGCACATGGCATAGATTGTGTGTCATTTATGTAAATGGGTATGACCTGTGTTTTCAATGTATAGCATGATATGCATAACATTTTGGGGAAGTCCACTCGAATCCATTTTTCGTTATTTCTATATACTTGTTAAACCTTGTGTCTCACCTTGCTTTAACATCATTCCAGGTTAGGGAGAAAGGCGAAGTTCGAGGTTATTTCCAATAGCGTAGATCTTTTTAGGGTAATAATCTGTACACAGGCAACCCTGACTAGAAAAAACTTTGGGGGTTTTGCTTTTGAGGTGCAGAGGAATATATGTTGTGTTTTTGTAAACCAAAAGTGCAGCTACTATGTATTTTGGACAACTAAGCCCTAGTGGATGTATCAAATGTGTTTGATATGTAACTTGTTACTGTTGTATATATATGTATAAGAAAAAAAAGGGGGGGGCTTAAGGAGAATTTGGAAATGTTTTTATTTAAATTTTTAAATCACAGCTGAAAGAAAAGCAAGATCGCTACGGGGTAAATAGCGTAGTTCAAAATTTTGAACTTACCCCGATCCCGGCGATTGGATCAACGTCGAAACTAAATCATTCACAAACAAATAAATAAATCTAACCTTTAGATTATCGAGTTGTTCGCGGATTCGAGCCGTCCAAACGTCCGGCCTCTAACTCGTGATACACGGCACACGTCCGTTGGCAAGGAGAGCGGAATAGGAGTGCTAGCTCCTTCTCATTTGCGGGGCTTGTGTATAGATGGAAAAAGAACGCCCTCATTTCGTATTGATGCAAAAGCAACGAAGAAGTGTGAGCGGCAATACATTTTTCAACTCTTGAAAAACGACACCAAAAATCACTTAATTTTGGGCAACCCATAAATAGGTATTTATAAGGAGCTCTAGGGTTTCTTAAACCCTAATGGACATGGGCCGGCCCATTTAATTTAGTCCAATTAGGAACTTAATTAAATGGGTTTATACTAGTCCAACTAAGAATATAATTAAATGGCCCAATCCTTTTATAAGTTTAAATAAAATATTTTGGCCCAAATCTAATTTAAGCCCAAACATAATATTTAATATTTGGCCCAAATCTAATTTGGTCCAAATATAATATTTAATATTTAATATTTGGCCCAAATCTAATTTAGTCCAAATATAATATTTATTTTAATATTTGGCCCAAATCCAATTTAGTCCAAATATTAACTTAAGCCCAAATATATTTTATTTCCTATTTGCCACTCCAACAAATAGAAAATTATTAAATTAGAAACTCCTTCCTAATTTAATCAATTGTCATTTTAGGAAACTCTTTCCATTATGACGACCCCTCGCCATATCGACGTCATTACATCTATTTGTTCCTTTTCCATGAGAACTTACGACGGCGCAACTTCTTGCCGAAGTGTCCTACTTAACCATACGTCAATTCTCCTAGTTTAAGCCAGGGACCGTGCCTATTGCGTATGACTCATTAGGCTTCCGAATATGTTGGCAATGTGTCGGTACAAACACATAAGACAAGATTGGCCTCTAGCAAGGCATCATGCCTACCCAATTATTCAGAATGATTCATAATCCGCAAATAACCTTTCACGAGCATGGTTACCGTGTAATTCGATCCTCTTGTCAATGTATCTTATGTGATCTCAAGTATGGCGATGTGTTGCTTGATAACGATCACATGAGTTTTCTTCGGTCTTCCGGATATCTTCACTTAATTAGAAAGTAAATCAATAACTCCTTATTGATCTCTTTCACCATGGCCATGGATTTAAAGTGAATATCCATCAAAGGCGCCTTAGATACATTATCCTCTATCAAGGGATAAATGAGTCCTATCTTGGTTATGCACCCATCTCCATAAGCCTCACGATATGCCCAACGATCGCCCACGTGCAGCCTTTATCTAGGCCCATCGAAACGATGTCAAAGCATATCGGTCTTCTTATGAGATGACTGTGACAACCTCAGGTCCAAGGATTAGTTACACCCATCTCGTACGAGAATTCCATCAACATATAACCAAAATGGATTCTCATGGCGAGTCATGTCCAATGACACGTTCTCCAACATTGGTCACCTATGTACTTGTCTAGACATCCCCATGCCTATGGGTGTGAGACCCCCATTGCTATCACATAGCAAAAACATAGCACATACAAGTCTTACCGCAATTGTCAATGTCCATTCTTGACATTACTACGACTTGGGACGTTTAATGATGTCTAGAAACTGTGATGCATCATCTCACATCTTTATAGATTAATCACAGTATACATCATATGGACTTCTATCTAGTTTCATTTGGTCATTACAATAATAACAAGAAACTAATAGAATGACTTCTTGTGAATTTGAATAACTCCTTATTCAAATAATAAACATGATTACAATTGTCAGTGTACAACATGCCCAATCTGATTGGGTCTAGAGCACCTACACTAACAACAGCCTCCTGATTTTGGGGCGTAACAATTTTGATTATTACTCCATGAGAAATTTGGGTGATTTCTCCACCCTGGATTGTAATTATTGGAGTACAAATTGTTTTGTTATCGATTAGAATTTGAAACATAGTAAGCTTGCTCTGCACTCGATGTTGCAAAAGGATTGTCAACTTGACATTCACTTGTAGCATGTTGCCCAACACACAATTCACACACTCGCACAACGGAATGAACAACATTAATACTCAATTGGTCTAATTTTTTATAAATAGAGTCTATCTTAGCATTTAAAGCAGTAAATGCTTCAATTCCGTGTATCTCAACTGATCTCTTTGACATGGTTCTTTTTAAAGGCCATTGGTAATTATTTGCAACCATTTCTTCTATCAAATCATAGGCCTCATCAATGAATTTGCTCATGAAAGCTCCTTCACCTACTGCATCAATGGTGATTCTTATAGGATGGCTTAGTCCACTGTAAAATAATTGGACTAGCAACCATTTAGGAAGTCCATGATCTGGACACCTTTTCAACAAATCTTTAAATCATTTTCAAGTTTTATACAAAATTTCCATATTTGCTTGGTTGAAGGTTGTGATGTTATTCCTCATCCTTACCCTTTCTTTTGGTGAAAAAAAATTTAGCAAGGAATTTGCTAGTTAATTCATTCCAAGTAGTTATGGTACCTGCAGGAAGTGATCTAAGCCAATTCTTTGCTTTATCTTTTAAAGAAAAAGAAAATAATCTTAAAAAAGCTGCAAAATATTTGTGGTGGTTTTTTTCGGAAGGTTTTTAAAATAGCCCAAAATATTTTTTTTACGGCGGTTTTAAAAAATCGTTGTAAATTTAAAATTTAAAATTTTTAAAATTAAATTTTGTGTCGATTTTTAAAAAATCATCGTAAAATTTAGAAATTAATTTAATAATTAAAAAATAAAATAAAATTACCATTAACCTCCATAAAATTTAAAATTTTAAAATTAAATTTTGTGACAGTTTTTAAAAAATGTCTTAAAATTTAAAAAATAATTTAATAATTAAAAAATTAAATTTTACGACAATTTTTAAAAAATTACCATAAAATTTAGAAAATAATTTAATAGTTAAAAATAAAATAAAATTACCATTAACCTCCACAAAATTTAAAATTTTAAAATTAAATTTTGTGACAATTTTTAAAAATTGCTATAAAATTTAGAAAATAATTTAATAATTAAAAACTTAAATTTTGCGACAGTTTTGAAAAATTGCTACAAAATTTTAGAAAATAATCTAATATTTATATTAAAATATATAAAATTTTGATAATTTAAAAAAAAATATTCTCTTCTTTTTATTTTTTAATCAATTAATTTATTTTTAATTTATTCTATTATTCTGTTTATTTAATTATAAAAAATTAATTTAATTTTTTAAACATCCACACATATTAATAAATGTTATGCATGTGTGGGTAATTGTTTATAAACTTATGCACACATAATTATAAATGTTATATATGTAATAAAAAATATTAATAAAATAATATACTATTTTTATAATTTTAAATATGTAATAATATTTTTAATAAAAAAATTTACCTAAAAATTTAATAATGACACTTTTTAACATTATTTAAGGTAATCAAAACTCCTAGTTGGCATTTCTAATGGTAAGCTCTAATTGTGAGAATCTCTAGCCGGCGATTGTTGGTGGTGGCGGTTGTGACTTCCGTAGATATATACATATAAATATTTATATTCTTCATTTTTTTCTACATTAATTTTTCTTGTTTGTTTAATGTTTTTTTGACGGGTGATGATGGTAATTTGGTTGTGTCGACGTTCAGATTCAACCGATTGTGATTCATATGCTCACAGTGATAAGATAAGCCAAAATGCAAGGAGGAAGAACAAAATAGAACGTACACAGGAAATTTGTACGTGCCTCGGCCAGAACGATGCCTACTCCATAATTGTTCTCTGATTATTCAGGCAGAGTAACAGTATATTCTTATGGTTGCGTCCCCTCTTACGATGGTATTTTTTACCCCTATTTATAGAGAGGGGTGTTTACAATTGCATAAGATATAAAAGTATAAAGATGATATAATGAGGGACAAGCTATCCTTATCATCTGCATAAAACCAGGAGTGGGATCCTCATTACGAGGGATCTGGCTTGCCTCAGATAAAGTGAGTGGGTCCCTGCCTCCGGTTATTCAGTAACAATGTTGTCATACGAGATGAATAGTTTGATCGGCGAACTGAACTGTTGGTCAGCGAGCTAGAGGGATCGTTGGGAGCTCGTTGGGTATATCGTTGAGAGCTCGCTGGAAGCATTGTTGGGAGCTTGCTGGTTGCTTACTTGGATCCGCAACCTGAGCTCGGGTTTCAGCGATATGTGAGTTTGCTCTGACAAGTTGATTTTGGGCCTGTTGAGCCTTGGGAGATTGGGCCAGCTTGCTGGGTCGAAACCTGCCCGCTTAGCTCTTTCTGGGAAATACCCATAACATAAGCCCCCCAGCTCGTAGTGTGATCTTTGGACTGGGAGCTAATACAAGCCATTTGAAGCGGGCTTCACGAGCTGCCAATCCATTTGTCAGACCTTTGCCCAATCAAGCTCGGAGTTTTAAGTGAGATTTTGACAAGATGGCACTTGAACCAATCTTTCGAATGTAATTTAAAATGAGCCCTAGGAAGCTTCTACACATCGAAATAAGCCCAAGAGTATGACTTGGAAAAAGTTTTCAGAATATAAACTTGGAATGATTCTACCGAATATAAGTTAAGATAGACCCAAATAAATTCCCAGCTCGCGACTTAGCACATTTACTATAGCTCATCATTGATCGATGTAATAAAAGATGTGTCTAGTAGGTCACGAATAGCCATACGTAGGAAAATCAAGGCAGATTATAGTGAATACGCCCTGACAAAATAATATATGAGTCTTATCGAAAACCTTGCCAAGATATATGTCCAGGTAGATCATATTGCGATCTCAACTAACATACCATAGCTTTCATTTAACTGATTTGGAATCCAAAGAAATGCCAACTTGCATGTTTGACATAGCTCGTCACTCACAAACATAAAAATCAAGATGAATTCAGCCGTAATGGCAAGATAATGATGATCCATTTGCGAGATGATAATCAAATCGATCCAAGTCTCAACTGATGCATCATAGAAAGATAATATATCTGGATTATATCAAAAACCCTGCCAAGATATATGTCCAGGTAGATCGCGTTGCTACCTCAGCTAACACACCATGGCTTTTTCAAGCTTTAAATGAACTGAGAGGGAACACCCAGGTAGGTCGCAAACCATGATTTGAGTCAAGATGAAAGGACCCTAGATAGTGAACCCTAACTCGAAATCATTTATGGAAGTGGTTTGCTCAGTAGGTTTCAAACCATGACATTAAGTCAAGATAAATGGTTCTCAGCTCGTAACTTTAAAGATATTCAATCGAATATCAATAAAAATAATTTAGTCCAAAGGGAACACTCAGGTAGGTCGCAAACCATGATTTGACTCAAGATGAAAGGACCCCAGCTAGTGGACTTTTGACTTGTATTGCCAAGCTAAATGTCCAGGTGGATCATAGACTCATCCCAGCTAACATACCATGGTTTTTCATTTTATTGACCTGCATTGCCAAGTTATGTGTCCAGGTAGACCATATTGCGACCTCAGCTAACACACCATGGCTTTTTCAAGCTTTAAATGAACTGAGAGGGAACACCAAGGTAGGTCGCAGACCATAACTTGAGTCAAGATGAAAGGACCCCAGCTAGTGAACCCTGACTCGAAATCATTTATGGAAGTGGTTTGCTCAATATGTTTCAAACCATGACATTAAGTCAAGATGAATGGTTCTCAGCTCGCAAACCATGACCTAAGGGGGGACCAAGATGAATGCTCAATTAAGCCGCAAACCATAACATAGTGGCTAAGATAAATGGGCTCCAACTTGCAAACCATGGTTCCTCACCCCCCAATTTCAAAGATATTCAATCGAACATTAATTAGAGTAAGTGCAATGAATGAAAATTCATAGGTTCTAATCAAAATTATGAAACTTACTTGCAAATAGAAATTTGGAGCATGAGTAAGAATAATTACATTCACTGGAAGTAAGGACAAAGGTGCTTTGCATTCCAAACTCGTGGGAGAATAGCTCCATCCATATTTGCCAAGTTATATGCTCCATTTCCTAGGTTTTCTTTGATGATGAAGGGTCCTTCCCAGTTCGGGCCTAATGTCCCGTCATTGGCCTTGAGACCTCCAAGAGGGATAAGGCACAGCACGATATCACCGACGTTATAACATCGAACTTGGACCCTTCTGTTGAGATACCTCGTGACCCGCTATTCATAGGTGGCCACCCTCATGAGGGGTAGCCCCCTTTCCTTCTCGAATAAATCAAGGTTTGTGGCCAGTAGCTGGTCATTGTTCTTCGGGTTAAAGGTGGCTCTTCGCTAACCGATCACCTCATTCTCTACTGGAATTATAGCCTCAAACCCATATACCATTGAGAACAAGGTCTCCTCCGTGCTACTTCGAGCTAAACACCTCTTCTCATCGGATCTCCTTGGTAGCTCATTCATAGAACTCCCCCAAGTCTTTAACATGGGTCATATAGATGCACTCATAGAGCTTCCCATCTTTGCGGAGGCCTGTTGAGATCGCAATTAGAACACTTTCATCAAAAGGATCTTCAATATTGCTCACCTCACGCCTGAACCTGGCGATATAGTATTTCAAAGACTCGTTTGTCCTCTAGAACATTGTGGCAAGGTGACACGGAGGGGCGAACTACCTTCTCAGCACCCTGTATTGATTGAGAAATCTCCGTTGGCACTCCTCCCAACTGCTGATGCTGCAAAGCGGTAGGCCCTTGAACCAAGCTCGAGGAATATCACCCAAGGTCACTAGGAAGACAAGACATTTGACTAGCGAGCTGGTCATCTTCAAATCCATCTAGACATTGAATGTGTCCAGGTGGTCATAAGGGTCACTATCCCCATTCTACTGCGGCATGCTCGGGACTTTGAATCTACGGGGGAGAGGTTCGAGCTCAACTTCTCTAGTGAATGGCGTTTTATCCCCATGACCATTATTCTAGCCACAAACCCCTTTGTTACGCCTCCAATTGCCTGACTCTTTGACATAACTCCTCAATAGTAGAGTCTGGGTCCGCAGATCGCTGGGTTTGTGATCGTCTGCTTCTTTCCCATTCCAGAGAATGATGATTTGGAGGCGGATAATTATCTCCGATATCCTCCTCACCCAGTAGGGGTCTCCCTTCTCACAGATGGCAAGTCTTACGGGGTGAAGGGATTTCTGGTAGTCTCTGGATAGCCTGCGCCTGAGCTTGGGTGAGAACCCTAAGAGCATTAGCGAGCTACATAACTATATTCTCCAACGCCTCCTAGCATTGCTACCAGAACTGGATCGTCTCCATTCCGACAGTCAGAGTGACGGGTGGAATAGAGCCCGTAGGGTCATGCCAATGGTGGCTCCAACCAATGGTGGAAAAGGGGTACCCGCTGCAGAAACATTGGGTCTTCCAGCTGATTTTTTGGCAAATCGACCACCGCATCAGAGTTTCGTGCGTTCCTTCCTCTTACCATGGTTTTTTTGGCCCCTTCCTCTAGCGCCAAAATGTCGACATACGGATTCGCCGACCGTGATTCATAGGCCCGCAGTGAGGAGATAAGACAAAATGCAAGGAGGAAGAACAAAATATAACGTACATGGGAAATTTGTACGTGTTTCGGCTAGAACGATGCCTACTCCATAACTGTTCTCTGATTATTCCGGCAGAGTAACAGTATATTCTTATGGTTGCGTCCCCCCTTACAATGGTATTTTTGACCCCTATTTATAGTGAGGGGTGTTTATAATTGCATAAGATATAAAAGTATAAAGATGAAATAATGGGGGACAAGCTATCCTTATCTGCATAAAACCAGGAGTGGATCCTCATTATGAGGGATTTGGCTTGCCTCAGATAAAGTGAGTAGGTCCCTGCCTCCGGTTATTCATCAGGAATGTTGTTATGCGAGCTAAATAATTTGACCGGTGAGCTGAATTGTTAGTCAGTGAGCTAAAGGGATCATTGGGAGCTCGTTGGGTATATCATTGAGAGCTACCTGGAAGTATTGCTGAGAGCTCACTTGGATCCGCGACCTGAGAAGCAGTTTGAGGTCTCGCAAAGAAGAGGAGAATTAGGCCTATACAACAAGGGCTTTGCAAATTAGTGTTTAAAAATTGTTTTATAATTATTTTAGTTTGTGTTGTGAATATTGATATTTAATTACGAATTTGTATTGAAGTTGAATATTAAATTTGTATTGAATTTGTGATCTTTGAATATTGTGAATGTTAAAATGAAATGATTGATTGAAATTTGAATGTTAATAAATTGAATTGGTTTGTATTTGTTTTCTGAATTTTTGAAGTGAAATTATTATGTTTATTTAAGAATTGAATGGTAAATTGTTATTGTTAATTTTATTTAAATTTAGATATTTATTAATGTGTATATATATTTTAAATTTATATTAAATAAAATTAAAAAAATATTAATTAAATTTAAATTATGTCAATTTTTTTGATAATAAATTGAAGATTTTAAAATGAAAAATTTTAATTTTAATTTGTTAACTATATTTAGATACATATACAATACAATAAAAAATAAATTATGTTTTATAATTTAAAATAAATTATATTCTTTAATATTTATTTCAACTATTTAAATCAAACTTACTCAATATAAAAATTTAAATATAATTATATAATTTTAAGTAAAAATGTTTGTTGTATCTATTCTTTGTTTCTTTCATATATAAATAAATACAGAAAATATTCAAAACTTTTGTTAGCAATTTGACATATAGAAAATATTTGGAAAGTACAAATATTATTCAAAAAATATTTGTAAAGTATAAATAAATATTATTCAGTTAAGACATATTTAAAATATAATTAAAAATTTAGTTAAACATTTATTACAAAAAAATATTCAAAAAAAATAATTAAACATTCAAACATTTGGGTTTGGCCAAAATATCTAGAGATTCTGGATTTATGGGTGATCTGGGAAAACTTCCCTGGAATGGTGATTGAAAGGGTGACTTAGATGATTTACTTGTGTTTAACAAATTATTATTTGTGTTGTTTAAAGGTTGTTTGGCTTAGTGGTTTGATCGTTTATAAGCTGCTTATGCAACTTATAAGCTATATAGTATTTTCTGATCAAGTGTTTGAAAACAGCACTCAGCTTAAAAGCTAGATAACTTTAAAGATATTATAATAGCATTTTACAAAAGCTACCCAAGCTTTTACAAAAAATGCTACTACATTCACCAAGTAAAAGACTATTCTACCCTAAAAAACGGGTACCTCTATCATCTTTCCTTCATTTCAGCCATTACCACCGCTACCGCCGTCACCCCTCCCCCATAACTGCTGTCGCCATCGTCTAGTTGGGTTGCCGCAAATACCTTGTGTTGGTAGGTCGCGCCATCGCCGCATCTGGTTCCAGATCCGCCGACACAAGCCACCCAGTGCCGTCGACCCTCCTCTATTACCGTCGTCACCATTAGGCGCCGCCTCCAGCCTCAATCGTCACCTCCTCTACCATCACCGGTGGCGTCCCCAATCGACCGGTAAGTGTATATACAATATATATATACCTATAAGTGTATATACATTGTATATATATTAATGAAAATATTTTTTAAGGAAAAAAATAAAAGATGCGTATATATATTATATTAATATATTTTTTAATAAGTATGTATAATTTATTTAATATTTAGAAATTAATTTATAATTTTTTATAAAAAAATTATATTATTCAACATTGTAACATCCCAAAAATTTGGAGATAAGTAGTAATTATTAATTTCAGTATTTGAGGATATTTTGGAATATTTGAAGAAAATATTTATTTATAATATTTTGAGGAAATGGAAATTAAGGTAGTTAATTATTTTATTTGAGAACATTTATGGAAATGAGAAAATATTAAAATAAATTAAATTGGGAGATATCTAGAAATTTTGGGGTGCAAGTGAAATAAACGAAAATTGGGATTCAGGGGTGTGTGTGTGTGTATTTTGAAAGTTTGGGGGCTGTGGTGTAATTTCTGAAACTAGAGCGAGGGTTCCCTTAAATATTATCACACCCACATATAGGGTAAGGAGGCTGCTAGCCCAGCTGGTCACGCGTGCGCATATGTTGGGTGAGGTCGCGGGATCGACCTGAGGCCGTGCAAGCGCGAGGTGGGTGATTTTGATGGAATTTTTCCAGCGCAGGAAGCCCTGAAACAACATCGTTTCAGGGCAGGGGAGGGTAGCTGCGCGACAGCCACTGGCCGCGCCACGTGGCGGCCCCTAGGCCGCACAATCAGCCTTGCGCTCCAAGCAACATTTTGCTGCATTTTTAAAGGCCAAATTTGGCCATTTTTCAGGCTAAAACCAAGAGGAGGAAGAGAGAAATTAAGGGAGAAGAAGAAGGGCGCGAGCAACCATGGAAATGGAAGGAAAAGGGGAAGAAAGGTGAGGAAATTAAGGGGTTTTCGAGGCTATTCAATGTTTAAAATATTACGATAAGTAGGTTAAATTGCTGGAGGTGTTATATATTTAAATCATAGATTTTTCACGGTTGGATTATGTTGATTATGTGGATTATGTCGTTAGATTTAATTAATTTGAGCCGTTAACTTGTTATTTTATATAGAATATTTTACTTCGCATCGGGAACGTAGAAAAGTCAAGAATCAACTATTTACAGGCAAGCTCCTAACCCTCTTCTCGTGTTCTTTATTTCCTGTGAAAGTCTCCGTAGTTTTTCATACTATAAACCTTCCCTCACCTTGACTCGATTGCACATATTAATAATAATAATCCGCGTGGCAACCACCATATGATTTATATTTTGTTAATGAGGTTATTGTTAATGGAATGAGTTAAGCAATGATATCTTGATGTCGTTCATTTCAACCGTTATGGAGCTTCATGTCGCTCCACTTTCTTTGGGAATGATGCCAAACCCGTTGGGGCTAGGTTCTTAGAAGGTGGCTATGGTCAAGATTATAGAGTTATGTTAATAATTTATTATGAATGTAGAGATGGCATCATGTGTATGAGAAGAGATGAGAACATGAAAGACATAATGATGTCTATGTTGTTATGGATAAAGTGTGCAAAATGATGAGCATAAGTGACTGAGTTTAATGTTGTTTATGTGTATCTTAAGGGTATGGGGTACAAAGCCACTGACTGTCGACCGTAAGTCATGGTAGTTGATAGCTAGATGTATGGGTGCCAGTCATCGGCTATTACGATAAGCGCTAGACAGCCAAGAAAAGCTGGTACTGCCAGATTCCCGCCTTAATTGTGTGCAGATCATGATGTGTGTATTGCATAGGGACGGGGTTGCATTCACTTGGGGACATGCTTTGTGTGTGATGGGAAGTGTGAGCATCTGCATGACCCGGTTGGTCTAAGAACTAACCTGGGTTCTTTAGGTGAGCCGGTACATTTAGAGGCATTTCACATATCTGAATTTTTATGTGGGCATAGCATGGCCTAATGCTTAGTTTATGGGGGCCTTGTCATCACGTTTATGCTATAAAAGCCGTTGCATTTCCTATCTGTTATACTACATGGTGAGAATGTGCGATTTTAAGTGATGAGTATGGGTGGCGGCGTGGCCCACGGTAAGACCTTGGGAGTGAGACCCACGGCGGCGTGGCCCGCGGTAAGACCTTAGGAGTGAGACCCATGGCAACAGATTATGTTGATAGTGATCATTATGGACCTGTAAGGGAAATGGTATGGTAGCCTACAAAAGGTTGATTTCAAGTTTGTATGTGGGACTTGGGTGCCAATGTGTGTTTGATGTGGGCCCCAAGGACCGTTTATGTGAAGTTTATTATATGTTTATGCATCTGAAAATATGGCATGTATTTGGTATGGCATGACATGACGTTGCATTGGCATGAATTGCATGGGGTGTGATGGGAAGAGTTTTGTCTATACCCTACAGCCTTTCTTTCTAGAGCTTGCTGAGTCTTGTGACTCACATTTGCTTTCCATCATTCCAGGTAAGAGTATCCCAAGATCGCAAGTGTCTAGGGTAGAGTTGGGTCCAGACTCGTCGAGTCACGATAGCAAATGCAGAGTCCTCCTGAAACTAGGTCCTGGGTGTAGTTGTGGTTGTGTTAGAGTAATGTTTTATTTGTTGAGATGAGTGTATTCTATGAAGCCAGATGGGCTTATGCTGTGAGTGATTATGTAAGGATGATTACTTAATGTTTTATGATAAAAATTTATGGTTTCTAAAAGGGTTGGGTGTGAGTCTTAGATTGTGTTATTGTTCGATATCACTCAAATAATGACCCTCTCACGGATCCTCTATGCGTGATAGGGGCTCTGGGAGACGAGCCGTTATAGTTTGGTATCAGAGCAAGTTTAAGGAAGGAGACTCTACACATATAGGATGGTCGGGTAGAGTTAGGCGCGTGTCATGGATTGTATGGCTAGAATTGTATCTCTAGTACATGGTGCGTTTAGTTTGAATCTTGAATTCTAAGTATGGTAGTGGTATAGGAAAATAAGTGTTGAGGAATGAAATGTTGTAACGTGTGATGGAAGATTAGTGACTCAGAATAGGGTTTTGTGGATGTTGAGGTTAGCCATGAGTAAGTAAGCGAGGGGCAGACCCCACTTAAGGTACGTGCATGCCACTTAAGTTAATTTTGCTGTTGGTGTCCATATTGGTATTAGTTTGCACCTCTGATGAAAGGCACGATATAAGTGAGAGGCTAGGTGCATGATGAGTGATCATAGGTTATTGAGGATAAGTTCTTGGGTGACCTCGGGGTAGCATGTGTGACTACCGGTGGAGAGCTACAACGGGAAATTCTAGGTAAGGTGCGTCACACCTTGTACTCGTTGCATCTTAGGAGCACCACGGTACAATAAGATCTTTGGGTCTTTGTATGAGCTAACTAAAGATCCACCCAAGGGAATTTGCAACCGATAAGGACTCCCAAATGGGAACTCGGTGGGCAGAGTGCATAGTAATGATAACTAGAGTAGGTTTAACCCTATAAATGAAATGAGGAATAAGGTGATTTGGATGTCATAAGTGGTATAAGAAGATTGAGGTTGGTAGTTGACTCGGCACATGAAAAAAAAAAGAGAGAGAGAGAGAAGATGGGAAACTAGCGTAGGCGAGACTTCGAGGATGATTCGATGAAACAATACGGCCAGTGAGATATTGGAAAATGATGATATGGAATGTTCCAGAGGTGATGTTGAGTAATATCATGAGAGTTGTGAGCGTATCTTGAGGAAATGGATCGAGCGCAAATTTTGATGATGAAATTCTTGCACGAATTTCGAGGACAAAATTCTCTTAAGGAGGGGAGAATTATAACATCCCAAAAATTTGGAGATAAGTAGTAATTATTAATTTCAGTATTTAAGGTTATTTTGGAATATTTGGAGAAAATATTTATTTATAATATTTTGAGGAAATCGAAATTAAGGTAGTTAATTATTTTATTTGAGAACATTTATGGAAATGAGAAAATATTAAAATAAATTAAATTAGGAGATTTCTCAAAATTTCAGGGTGCAAGTGAAATAAACGAAAATTGGGATTCAGGGGTGTGTGTGTGTATTTCAGAAGTTTGGGGGCTGTGGTTTAACTGCCGAAAGTAGAGTGAGGGTTCCCTTAAATATTATCATGTGCGCATATAAGGTAAGGAGGCTGCCAGCCCAGCTAGTCACGCATGCGCGTGTGCTGGGTGAGGTCGCGGGATCGACCCGTTGCAGTGCGCTTGCGAGGTGGGTGATTTTGCTAGAATTTTTCCAACGCAAGAAGCCCCAAAACGACTTCGTTTCGGGGCAAGGGAGGGTAGCTGCACGACAGCCACTGGCCGCGCCACATGGCGGCCCCTAGGTCGCCCAATCAGCCTTGCGCTCCAAGCAGCATTTTGCTGCATTTTTAAAGGCCAAATTTGGCCATTTTTCAGGCGAAAACCGAGAGGAGGAAGACAAAAATTAAGGGAGAAGAAGAAGGGCACGAACAGCCATGGAAATAAAAGGAAAAAGGGAAGAAAAGTAAGGAAATTAAGGGGTTTTCGAGGCTATTTGTAATACCCGGTATTACATGGTATTGAAAATAAATAATTTTTGATTATTTTGAAAGGATCTTGAGTGGTCCGAGAAGCCCAAGAGTCGGTCCTGGGAAATTAATTAATAAAATTGCCGAATTGGCGGCAGGGAGTGCCTCGGGACTTGGATGTTCAGGGAAGAGGGCATGAGGTTGATGAGCGTCTCGAAGCGAAGCTAATGACGCAAGAAACGGTCCGACCGGGAATAATTTTCAGAATACATTCTGTATAAGCCCGAGTGGGTGCCAATACCGAATAGTCGAAGGGGACTTCCTGGAAGCTGAGGGGACCCTAGGGGTGGTTCGATTTTCTGAGTAAGACAACCCTTAAGTGCTTTTGGGTTGAATAAAGGTCCCGTGCAGGCGCAGGGTCAAGGTCGGTATTCCCGAGTAGCGGTCGGTTATTAATTTCGTATAAATCGAGATTTTGAGTGGCTTAATTATAATTAATTTAAGCATTGGAAGGCCCAAGTGTAATTATAAGAATCTTCAAGAGCAATTATTAATTGTTAAAGTGAAATAATGAAGAAATTAAAGGGTTTAATGTAAATTAATATATATATAGCCGTATGAGGAAGCTTCCTTGAAGCTTCCTAGTTAATGTCTTTGTAAAAATGGTAATGAGAGAGCAGATCCGAGGCATCGCGAGATTGGCCGAGAGAGAGATCGAGCGATTGAGAGAGAGATCGCGAGAGTGAGATCGAGAGAGAGCATGCGAGATCGAGAGAGAGAAGTAGTGGGAGGTTGCTAATTGGTTCCAGCAGTCGAAGCAACAGCGGCTATGGCCACTACAATGGAGGTCGATCGAGGTGAGCTTGGCGGCCGATGGTGGCCGCACATGGCTGGTAGCTCGCGGGGAAGCAGCCAAGGCGTGCGATGGCGCATGAGGCGGCCAGAAGCTCGGCATCCATGGCGGTTTCAGTGGCGTTGGTTGCAGTAGCATGGCTGGAACAGAGGCGGCCCTCGGTGGCGCTGCGAGTGGGTTGCGATGGCACGATGGAGGCAGCCGACGGTGGTCGGCATTGGCTTGAGCAGTAGGGGCCGGCAGCGTCATCAATGGAGGCCAAGGGTTGCAACTACGAAGCTGGGCCAGTAGCGGCCACGACAGCTCGCTGGTGCGGCTGTGCATGCGGGTGTGAGGCTTGCGCCAGCGTCGACTGATGGCAGTTGGGGAGAGGCGATTGAAGACAACCGGCGAGCGTGGCGTCAGCAGTAGCAGCGACTCGCATGGCAGTGGCCGGTGGCCAGCGCGCAGGTGCGCTGTGCGCACGCGAGAGGTAGGGGATGGTGAAGAGTGGAGAGGGAAGAAAATAAAAATAAAAGAAAATAGAAAATAAGAAAATCTGGAAAATTGGGGAAAAATCTCGAAAAAATTCCAGAAAATTGGGGAAAAGTCCTGGAAATTATATTGAGGCTCATAGAGCATACCGGAAGCTCGAGAATGGGATTTCGGGCATGAGATGGCAGCTCGGGAAGCAACATCGGCGTGGGTGATTGGCCAATTTTTCCTTCCAATTGAATGAGGTAATTAATTATTTCTTTTGAATTAATTGAGGTAAATTAATTTAATTATTTTCATTATGTGAGATAATAAATTATGTAGTATTAGTTGGATTAAACCCTGTGTGGGGGTTATTTGAAATTAGTTAATGGATGATTTTGGTGATGTGCGGTGTAGTTGAGGGCGGCATTGGTTTAATGTCGGAGGTTAATGGAGTTGGGATTTTGTGTGTGGTTGCATCTAGGTTCGACCGGAGGGACGGTGATCCTAGAAGAACTTGAGATTCAGGCTGGAATTCGTGCCGAGGCAGAGATGAAGCTTCGAGCCAGGTAAGGGATGGCCCCATGTGGAGGTGGCTTTGCAAGTCGGTAAATATGCTTGATAATGTTTTTATGTTGCATTGGCATGTAGTGGTTATATCTTGTGTGATGCAAGACCTAGTGGACCAATGGCCATATGGAGGACTAGTGTGGTGGGGGCCGATAGGTTGATGCCTCCAACCTTAGTGGGTTGTGAGGATGAGTGGACCTAGCCTCATTTACATGCATTTGGCATACATGAACATGATTATATTCATATTTACATGCATTGCACCCTTACTGAGTCTTTATGACTCATGAGGTTTTACCTCATGTGTAGATGATGCAAGTCCGGATACAAGCAGGGATGACGCCGGGAGGCTGTTGTGGCAACTAGCTGTGTTGCCCGAGTTATGTATTTTTAATATTGCTTGTATGTAGCCAGGGGGCATGGTGTATGTATACCCTTGTGAGTAAATGTCTGTGTTATTGAGCTTAAATGTATTTAATTGTGTAATCATCATAGTGTGATAGATGATTGTGAGATTGCTTGTTGAATGTGGCATAGTCGGTAAAGCCAAGTTTCGGACCGAGTCAAGATCAGCAAGGTATGTTCTCATAAATCCCCAATACTCAGCGAAGTGTTTATATGCTAGCTTTGTGCCTGCGTCACCTCTGGCTTGCTATGGGGTGAGCTGAAGAGAGGTGAAGCTCACTCGGGTTTCGGGTCTTGGTCCGCTGGATTTTTCTTATTTGAGTTGGGGCCGATTCCTGAGTGGAGCGAAGGGAAGGACGAAGCCTAGTTCCCACCTAGGGCGTTTCTTGTTGAAACATAGTCCAACCCTTCAGTTGTGGTTTGTCGGGAGAGTAATCCGGTCGATTATTTACCGTTGGTGCCCGTAAGTGGGAGCAGGTCATTACAGTTGGTATCAGAGCATGGCTAGCCATATGAGTAAGGAAGGCTAGCGTGCTTGGGTATTAAGTATGGTCGGTTAAGTGATTAATGTGAGTAATTGCCAAAGTTGGAATAGAGGTTGTCTGGCATGATTTGAATGTAAGTAGAAATATCTTAACTGCTGAGTTTGGGTCGAGAACAATTGATTTGAAATTTTGAGATTTCAATGTAAGGTTGGTTCTATAACCTTGAAAGTTGGATATGTGGACCGAGGACCCTAAGGGATTGGGTCAAGTCATTGAGGTCTGCAATGGTATGTTTGGATATTCCTGTTCTAGGGATGAGAAAATACCCTAGATTGAGATGATATACCTGTGAGAGGTATACGGGTTGAGCAATGAGGAACCAAAAAAACCCAAGTGTGGGTGTCGGTGTCGCGAAAACTAGAATGTGGCATTTCAGGGATGTGAAGTGTTTTAAGAATGGGAACTCCTTGGGATTGAAGTGTTGAGGCTCATGTGGGGACACGAAGCTGAAGCATGACTAATCCTAGAGGGGATTAGTGGAGCGTCCTTATGCCAGGGATGTGCCTAGGGTATGAGTAAACCCTAGTTGGTTTCATGATGAGACGAGGTCTACCCTTGGGAGTGATAGGCGTGTGGCAAGTGGACCCTAGCGGGTGTTTGTATGAGATGGAAATCCCAAGTGGGTCGAGCTGGAATCCAGGGGAATCCAGATCTGGGGTTAAGAAGTTGAACATGCGTTGATATGCGTGTGAGAGCCGTTGGATTAGAAGTCCTAGTTATGTAGGGCCAAGTGACCGTTCATGTGATTGATGGATGAGGGACCAATCAAAACTCTCGTTATGACACTTGGGGTCTAGTGGGACGCCTAAGGTCGGGAGACGAGAGGTGAATGTCCCCTCATTGTGATGCTTGGGGTCGGGATGACGCCTAAGGTCACGGGACCCTTGATGGGAGACGAGGAGTTCACCCAATGAAGGGTATGAACGGGTATGTGGGCCTAGGGCGATGAGTTGTGGCAACAGGACATCCATAGGCTATGCGCGCGATGGAAATGCCGACTTCGGATGCTAAGTGGGCAGGGGCATGGTGAGCAATGTAGAGGCCCCGAATTTTAAATTCCAAGTCATGGGAGCCTGAGTGAGGCGTGCTGGAAGGCCAAGCTGGGCATCGTGACTGAATACACCATGGGTGTGCAAGGAGAGACGAGAGGTCTCAATTTACCTGGAGGATAATGGTAGGTGCTCGATGGTTATGAGTATCGGAGCTTGAGATAGGCTCAGCTTGTCGGTTGTGGATTAAGAGATCATAGATAATCAAGCTCTAGGATGAGCTGGGTGGCAAAATGAATCACGATGAATTTGGATCCATTGTTATGGAAAATTAGAGCTTTCAAATGTTGAGTGAGAGCCGTGAGGTATGATCTTGTGGGGTAAGATCATGAGGCCTCAAGAGGTGAAGTAGTTTGAGAGTCTCTTAAGCGGTAAGAGATGCAGAGTCTTGAGAAGCGAAGCTCATGGTATGAGCTTGAGGTTATCAAGGCAAGGATAACCAAGTAAGATGATTTTGGTCGAGGGTGGTGGAACCATCGTAGCTCGGGGAGGCTTTAAGTACCTTTGATGCTACAGGTGCAAGGCTCGATGTGACGGATCTAATGCTATGGACCGTGTGGCAGAGGACTAATGAGTTGGCTCGCATTGAGGGCAAGTGGCCCATGGGCCTGAGCAATTTAGTGAACTGCAGATGACGGTCAAATCTCGAAAATATGGAGCAGCACCTTAGAAAAAAAAAAAAAAGTTGGTCAGGTGAAATCGATAGTCTCTTGTAAGGGAGCAACATGGTAATAATGATTGGGTGTTGACTCTCTGAAGCACAGGGCAACACGATGGGGAACCAGTGTTGGGCCAGTGTATGGGAGTGACATGGTAATGATGACCAGGTGTTGGCTCGCCTAAAGCACAGGGCAACACAGTGGTTATGCAGATGGTCAGGGGCTAAAGATTTGTGAAATGCGGTAGGGTGACGAAAGTTGTGGCCAGTTCCACAACTCGGCTGCTAGTAATAAGAGAGGTTAGGGCGTTGCACCCGAGTTAGGGGTTAAGCCCTTTATTTCAATAAGTAGTGTCGAAGTGGTTTGGTGAATGTTTGGGTGTTGTAGCGCTTCGAGATGTTTGAGAAAGAAACCCGTGGAAAAGAAACAGGTCTAGCGTGGGAATAACGCTACAGTTGATGCCTACGGTTGACGGGTCTAATGCTAAGAACCACTGGATATAGACGGTTAGTTCACAGGAGGGACTGCAGCCCTCTATGTGGAGTAACCTGTCTGCGGTGGAGAAGATTAGACTCCGAAGACTTGGGGTGTGCTGTAGGTTATGTCTGGGCCAGACCTAAATTTTCGTAAGGGTTGAAGTATGGTGGTAGTGCTTTTGTTGTCAGAGCAGCAAGAAAGTTTGTGAATCGATTGAATGATATCTTGTGAATGATAACAAGATGTGCAGCGATGCTCCTTGATAAAGGATGCTAACGCAGTTGTGGTTAAATTTAACCGAAATGATTGTGGTAAATTGGGAGGATGGACCTTGTGTGACCTTACAGTGAGGCAAGAAGATGGTCGGTTGGTGGAGTCGGTAAATGGCTCCAGAATGTTACGTAAGTGCCGTGGAGGGTAAGACTTACGAGTTAGAAGCCAACCATGAGATTGGAATATTGAGGCGTGCGAAAGTTTCAAGTATGGGGATCTCTAATCCTGTGGTGTGAGTTGTGGCAGGCTGAACGTGTGGCTGAGGCACGATTTGAAATTCGTGAAGGCTTGCAATTGCACGGTCTAGTATTAGTCCTGATGTGTCGATGCAAAAATGAGGAAGTACCCTCATGTAGCACCGGATGGATTTTCGATTGATGACACAGGATTAGTTGCCAGGTGGTAGCACCTGATGGCAATGATGGGAGCGTGAGGCTCGAAGACTGTGATGTAAAGCCTTGTTGTTTGACCGTGTACATAAAGGTTCAGCAGGTCCTGGTGGCTAGACTAGGCGAATATGGAGAAAGAGATCTAAGGGGATAAAAGATGGTTGGTCAAGACAAAAATTGTGCCGCTTGAAGGAGTGTTACTCCGTAATGAGAGTTATAGATGGTGGAGTTGAAATGTGTCCTGGGTACAACGTGAGGTTTTCCCGAGAAAAGTGGAGCATAGGGCAACAACATTAAATGGACCTCCTAAGGCACTACCACTCTAACAGGATAGATCACCCGGGAAAGCCAGCGGGATGGCAAGAGCCTGAGTAGGAATGTGAGTCCTACGACATCGAGTGGAAGTGTGAGTTCCACAAGAGTAGCATGGGTGATTTCCAATGGATGGAGTTTATATCGAAGCGGTAGTCGTTGATTGCAAGTGTAGTGCTAGGAGGAAGGTTGTGTCGGTTGCAAGCCGGGTGACCCGACTAGAGCTAATCGAGTTGGTTAGCTGAAAGTTGAGGACAAATTTAAGATGTCACTAATGGGTAAAGAGAGCTCGAAGAAAGAGTTTATGGGACGAGATTGGATCCCAAGAATGGTGTTTAGGTGATGAAATCACCTGAAAGCTATGAGTGATACAGCTAGATGGATGCCTTGGAATGTGGGAAATTAATGGGATTTAACCTCGTGGCTAAAGGTTAACGATTGTGAAAGGAAATCAGCTAGTGGCCCCGATTGGTGACTGGCTGAGGGTAAGCGATGGCGAGAGGTCGTCTTAGCTGATGATGATGGCAGTAGAGCCAATGTGGTCGCTCACCGAGTGGTGTGAGTTGATTGAAGCAAAAGTTATAAAAAGTCTGGGAGAAGCCAGAGCCTCTAAAGGAATTAGCTAGCTGCTATAAGCATAGCAAAGTGATATGAAGAAGGCAGCCTAAGAGTGGGGTTGTGCTGGTTGTGATGACCAGTGAGATTCAAGGAGCAGCGAGTCTTTGAGATGACATGGTGGTGTCATCATCGCTGTCAGGGAAATGATGTTGACAGTAAGGTCAAAGGTAACCATTTTGCATGGTAAGACCTTGAAGCTGAGTGTGAATGGCCATGAAGGCTGGTGCCTGTGAAATGTCAGATGCAACGACCGTGGAGGGAAAATTCGTTGCTGTTCTGGTGTTGTCCTTGCCGATGAGGACAAAGGGAACCTTTATGCATGGTTTAAATCGGGTGTTTAATGAAGATTAAGAATAAACCTGGTTTAAAAGGGCTGAAAGTGTAGTATCTCCAGAGAAAGAGGCCCTATCGAGGCTCTAGTGAGATTTGAAAAGTCCCAATGAAATTGAAGCTGGGCGAGTATATTTGGCTAGAAGACCGCTACGAGAGTGGGGGTGTAACCATGTTAGCTTGTTGGGGCGCGGACCAAAGGCACGAGCCATCCTACAGGTGCGATGCAATGAGTGATTGTGCAGATGGTAATAAGCCAATCACTTGTGCCACGCACCGTGGGTGATGACGAGGGCCGATGAATGGTTCGACGACCATAAGCTCGATGGTAGGATCCTTGACTCGCAGTAGGGTTTAAAAGCCAAGGTGAGCCCTAGCATGGGGCAAGATTGTGAAAGCTAAAATGAAGTGAAGAATTGAAGAGGGATTGCTCAGTGAAGAGTTCCCTGGTATGGGTATGAGACCCCCCCTACTAGCATGCAATATCGGCCAGAAAGGAAGGCCAAGGTATTATGTGTGCTTGTGCGAAGAGCTCCTGGTTGGGAGAAGGTTGAGGCCCGAGCATGGTTAAGCTCGAGGTGAGATTGTAATAGTGCGTGCATCGCCAAGCTCGAGTTGGACTCGGGTAACGCTCGTATGGTTGAAATGTGTAACTACCTGGCATGGTGTTAGGTATATCGATTTTGCGAAATCGTATCGATAAATGAGGGTCGGCTGGTCAAGGTAGAAAACCATGTATGAAATGGTCGAAGTTGGCAAGGTGGGTCAAATGGGTGCTTCCCTTGTAGTGCTAGCGTGATAAGTTGATCGGTAATGAGAGATTGCCATGAGGATCAACTCAAGCTATGCATGTGTGCAATTAATGACGGTATGCCATGATAAATGGGTGGCTGAGTGTCTTGTGGGCACTAAAAGAAACATTGCGGCTGATGATCAGTGCTAAAATGTTGCTGGTTGGACCAGCGTAAAATCGTGGCCATGTGTGATTGGCAGTGGGAAACGTTGCCGTGTGTGATCGGCGTAAAATCGTGATAGACTGATCAATAATGCAATGTTAGAGAAAGTTGTTTCGGTTGATGCAAAAAAAAAGTGAAGCTTCGAGGCAGAGAAAAATTCATCTAGAGATGAATGTCGTTGCAGTAAGCATGACCAGCGACCAGTGGTGCGATTTGGCAGGAGGCCAAAACGGTAATCGGTTGGTGAATGTCCTTGAGAGGTGGAGGACCAAATGCTTAAGTGAAGCCTTGAGGTGGGAATAACCTGAGGTAAAGGCTAAGAAGTGGTTCGACTACGAGATTCTCGAGCAGGAGAGTCGGAAAGTAGCCAGAGAACGTAATTATCTTGGGCAAGAGATTCAGGCAAGGTGAATTTCGAGGGAGAAATTCTTTAAGGAGGGTGGAATATAATACCCGGTATTACATGGTATTGAAAATAAATAATTTTTAATTATTTTGAAAGGATCTCGAGTGGTCCGGGAAGCTCAAGAGTCGGTCTCGGGAAATTAATTAATAAAATTACCGAATTGGCGGCAAGGACTGCCTCGGGACTTGGATTTCCAGGGAAGAGGGCATGAGGTTGATGAGCGTCTCGAGGCGAAGCTAATGACGCAAGAAACGGTCCGACCGGAAATAATTTTCAGAATACATTCTGTATAAGCCCGAGTGGGTGCCAATATCGAATAGTCGGAGGGGACTTCCTGGAAGCTGAAGGGACCCTAGGGGTGGTTCGGTTTTCTGAGTAAGACAACCCTTAAGTGCTTTGGGGTTGAATAAAGGTCCCGTGCAGGCGCAGGGTCAAGGTCGGTATTCCCGAGTAGCGGTCGGTTATTAATTTCGTATAAATCGAGATTTTGAGTGGCTTAATTATAATTAATTTAAGCATTGGAAGGCCCAAGTGTAATTATAAGAATCTTCAAGAGCAATTATTAATTGTTGAAGTGAAATAATGAAGAAATTAAAGGGTTTAATGTAAATTAATATATATATATAGCCGTATGAGGAAGCTTCCTTGAAGCTTCCTAGTTAATGTCTCTGTAAAAATGGTAATGAGAGAGCAGATCCAAGGCATTGCGAGATCGACCGAGAAAGAGATCGAGCGATTGAGAGTGAGATCGAGAGAGAGCATGCGAGATCGAGAGAGAGAAGTAGTGGGAGGTTGTTGGTCGGTTCCAGCAGTCGAAGCAACAGCAGCCATGGCCACTACAATGGAGGTCGATCGAGGTGAGCTTAGCGGCCGATGGTGGCCGCAAGTGGCTGGTAGCTCGCGGGGAAGCAGCCAAGGGGTACGGTGGCGCATGAGGCGGTCAGAAGCTCGGCATCCATGGCGGTTTCAGTGGCGTTGGTTGTAGTAGCATAGCTAGAACAGAGGCTGCCCTCGATGGCGCTGCGAGTGGGTTGCGATGGCACGATGGAGGCAGTCGACGGTGGTCGACATTGGCTTGAGCAATAGGGGCCAGCAGCGTCATCAATGGAGGCCCAAGGGCTGCAACGACGAAGCTGGGCCAGTAGCGACCACGGCAACTCGCTAGTGCGGCTGTGCATGCGGGTGTGAGGCTTGCGCCGGCGTCGGCTGATGGCAGTTGTGGAGAGGCAATTGAAGGCAACCGGCGAGGGTGGCGTCAGCAGTAGCAGCGGCTCGCATGGCGGTGGCCGGTGGCCAACGCGCAGGTGCGTTGTGCGCACGCGAGAGGTAGGGGATGGTGAAGAGTGGAGAGGGAAGAAAATAAAAAGAAAAATAAAAATAAAAGAAAATAAGAAAATCTGGAAAATTAGGAAAAAATCCCGAAAAAATTCCAGAAAATTGGGGAAAAGTCCTGGAAATTATATTGAGGCTCATAGAGCATACCGGAAGCTCGAGAATGGGATTTCGGGCATGAGATGGCAGCTCGGGAAGCAACGTCGGCGTGGGCGATTGGCCGATTTTTCCTTCCAATTGAATGAGGTAATTAATTATTTCTTTTGAATTAATTGAGGTAAATTAATTTAATTATTTTCATTATGTGAGATAATGAATTATCTAGTATTAGTTGGATTAAACCTTGTGTGGGGGTTATTTGAAATTAGTTAATGGATGATTTTGGTGATGTGCGGCGTAGTTGAGGGAATTGGTTTAATGCCGGAGGTTAATGGAGTTGGGATTTTGTGTGTGGTTGCATCTAGGTTCGACCGGAGGGACGGTGATCCTAGAAGAACTTGAGATTCAGGCTGGAATTCGTGCCGAGGCAGAGATGAAGCTTCGAGCCAGGTAAGGGATGGCCCCATGTGGAGGTGGCATTATAAGTCGGTAAATATGCTTGATAATGTTCTTATGTTGCATTGGCATGTAGTGGTTATATCTTGTGTGATGCAAGACCTAGTGGACCAATGGCCATATGGAGGACTAGTATGGTGAGGGCTGATAGGTTGATGCCTCCAACCTTAGTGGGTTGTGAGGATGAGTGGACCTAGCCTCATTTGCATGCATTTGGTATACATGAACATGATTATATTCATATTTACATGCATTGCACCCTTACTGAGTCTTTATGACTCATGAGATTTTACCTCATATGTAGATGATGCAAGTCCGGATACAAGCAGGGATGGCGCCGGGAGGCTGTTGTGGCAACTAGCTGTGTTGCCCAAGTTATGTATTTTTAATATTGCTTATATATAGCCAGGGGGCGTGGTGTATGTATACCCTTGTGAGTAAATGTTTGTGTTATTGAGCTTTAATGTATTTAATTGTGTAATCATCATAGTGTGATAGATGATTGTGAGATTGCTTGTTGAATGTGGCATAGTCGGTAAATCCAAGTTTCGGACCGAGTCAAGATCAGCAAGGTATGTTCTCATAAATCCCCAATACTCAGCAAAGTGTTTATATGCTAGCTTTGTGCCTGGGTCACCTCTGGCTTGCTATGGGGTGAGCTGAAGAGAGGTGAAGCTCACTCGGGTTTCGGGTCTTGGTCCGCTGGATTTTTCTTATTTGAGTTGGGGCCAATTCTTGAGTGGAGCGAAGGGAATGACGAAGCCTAGTTCCCACCTAGGGCGTTTCCTGTTGAAACATACTCCAACCCTTCAGTTGTGGTTTGTCAGGTGAGTATTCCAGTCGATTATTTACCAGTGGCGCCCGTAAATGGGAGCGGGTCGTTACACTATTCAGTGTTTAAAATATTACGGTAAGTGGGTTAAATTGTTGGTGGTGTCATATATTTAAATCATAGATTTTTCACAATTGGATTATGTTGATTATGTCGTTAGATTTAATTAATTTGACCGTTAACTTGTTATTTTATATAGAATGTTTCACTTCGCATTGGGAGCTTAGAAAAGTCAAGAATCACCCGTTTACAGGCAAACTCCTAACCCTTTCCTCATGTTCTTTATTTCCCGTGAAAGTCTCATTGGTTTTTCATACTTTAAACCTTCCCTCACCTTCACTCGGTTGCACGTATTAATAATAATAATCCGCGTGGCACCATATGATTTATATTTTGTTAATGAGGTTATTGTTAATGGAATGAGTTAAGCAATGATATCTTGATGTCGTTCATTTCAACTGTTATGGAGCTTCATGTTGCTCCACTTTCTTTGGGAATGATGCAGAACCCGTTGGGGCTAGGTTCTTAGAAGGTGGCTATTGTCAAAATTATGGAGTTATGTTAATAATTTATTATGAATGTGGAGATGGCATCATGTGTATGAGAAGAGATGAGAACGTGAACGACATAATGATGTCTATGTTGTTATGGATAAAGTGTGCAAAATGATGAGAGTAAGTGACTGAGTTTAATGTTGTCTATGTGTGTCTTAAGGGTATAGGGTACAAAGCCACTGACTGTCGATCGTAGGTCATGGCAGTTGATGGCTATGTATGGGCGCCAGTCATCGACTGTTACGATAAGCTCTAGACGGGCCAGAAGAGCTGGTACTGCCAGATTCCCGTCTTAATTGTGTCCATATCATGATGTGTGTACTGCATAGGGATGGGGTTGCATTCACTTGGGGACATGTTTTGTGTGTGATGGGAAGTGTGAGCATCTGCATGACTCGGTTGGTCTAAGAGCTGACATGGGTTCTTTAGGTGAGTCGGTGCATTTAGAGGCATTTCGCATATGTGAATTCTTATGTGGGCGTAACATGACCTGATGCTTGATTTATGGAGGCCTTGTCATCACGTTTATGGTACAAAAGCAGTTACATTTCCTATCTGTTTCACTGCATGGTGAGAATGTGCAGTTTTAAGTGATGAGTATGGGTGGCGGCATGGCCCACGATAAGACCTTGGGAGTGAGATCCACGGCGGTGTGGCCCATAGTAAGACCACTGTAAGACCTTGGGAGTGAGACCCACGGCAACAGATTATGTTGATAGTGATCATTATGGATGTGTAAGGGAAATGGTATGGTAGCCTACAAGAGGTTGATTTCAAGTTTGTATGTGGGACTTGAGTGCCAATGTGTGTTTGATGTGGGCCCCAAGGACCGTTTATGTGAATTTTATTATATGTTTATGCATCTGAAAATATGGCAAGTATTGGGCATGGCATGACATGATGTCGCATTAGCATGAATTGCATGGGGTGTTATGGGAAGAGTTTTGTCTGTACCCTACAGCCTTTCTTTCTAGAGCTTGCTGAGTCTTGTGACTCGCGTTTGCTTTCCATCATTCCAGGTAAGAGTATCCCAAGATCGCAGGTGTGTACAGCAGAGCTAGGTCCAGACTCGTCGAGTCAGGATAGCAAGTGCAGAGTCCTCCCAAAACTAGGTCCTGGGTGTCGTTGTGCTTGTGTTAGAGTAATGTTTTATTTGTTAAGATGAGTGTATTCTATGAAGCCAGATAGGCTCATGTTGTGAGTGATTATGTAAGGATGATTACTTAATGTTTTATGATAAAGATTTATGGTTTCTAAAGGGTCGGGTGTGAGTCTTAGTTTGTGTTATTGTTTGGTATCACTCAAATAATGACCCTCTCACGGATCCTCTATGCGCGGTAGGGACTCTGGGAGGCGGGCCGGTTACAAACATCATGTCTATTTTAGTCTTTTTGTTTAATTTTGACTGCTTATTAGCTTTTACAAACCAAACACATAACTATTAACTAATAGCTTAAAAATACATTTATCCAAATATGTTATCAATTTAAATGTTATACAACTTTTATGCTAATAGCTAACTAACTTAAAAGCTCAAATAAAAAACAATAAGCCAAACAGCCTCTTAATAGGTCTTTCCTTTTTTCCTTGTTTTCTTTTGCTTGCCCTCCATCTCTCGCTGTGTCACTTCATCGCCCTCACTTTCGGTGTCAGCAACTCACCCTCGCGCTCGTCTATCACTGCTCCATCGCTTCATCACTCGCTGCCGCTTTCTTTCTCCGTCACTCGCCCTCGTGGCCAGTGGTTCGCTCTTACCTCTTGCTCTATCGCTTGCTACCTATCTCGATTGTCGATTGTGTCATTAGATTCAGATCTGCTTCAACTTTTTTACTATCTGACTTCTTAATTAGCGGTCAGTTGCTCATTCATTTTGTTTCTATCCGACTTCTTAAATCTTTCTATGCTACTGCAGACTTTTCTTGCTTCTCTTTAATTTCGCTTTTTGTGGAGCAAATTAGGCTGCTATCAGGGAGAGAAAAGTACTTAGGAGATTGCTAGCAATATTTATGTGATATGTAACGCCCCACTTTTTCGAGCATGTTATAACTTCGGACAATTATGGGATAATAATTTTTTAAAAAAAAAAAAAACTATTGCTAAACCATATCATTTCTCATATCCATCCAAAAATTTTCATACATCTATCTCGAAAAAGAATTATCATAAACATCAAATGCAGAAGCTAAAATCGAACCTAACATCTTAACATTAATCATAAATCAATTCTTACATCCTCATTATCTATAATTAAGGCTATATATCATCATTTCTCAAAACATTTAGAATTCAAAGTAGTAGAACTTAAATACATGAGCTACATAACATATATTCAACTCATCATACAACTCATCATGCACTTTGCTAAGTGTCATTTCATGCCTCATTCATCCTCATTTCTACTACAATTTCCATCTGGAACGTTTAAATATTATAGGGGCAAATCCCAAGTTAGATGATGAATCATCTAAGTAAGGGAATAAAACATTTAATGCTCATGTATTTATGCAATGCACATAACATCATAACTCTCATGTTTAGGTTGACCGCACCTTAAGATTACTTGTCATTTTTACAGTCTCCCTGTCAGATCGAGGTGCATGGGTGCACACTTGGCAAAGCAACGACGCTAGTACCTAATCCCAGACCCATGCAATGTATGACCGTGAATCTCATCATGCTCATATGCATACTTTATCATCAATACATGTAAAATCAAGACATGATAATGACATGTTCATGTTCATATGCAATCTATATGACATGTTCATATCAAGACATGA
Source organism: Diospyros lotus (assembly GCF_014633365.1). Classification (NCBI taxonomy): domain Eukaryota; kingdom Viridiplantae; phylum Streptophyta; class Magnoliopsida; order Ericales; family Ebenaceae; genus Diospyros; species Diospyros lotus. The sequence goes on from NC_068341.1 coordinate 30,595,862, forward strand.
CAACATGATAATGACATTTACATAAAATCAAGTTTTTTGGGATCAAACCACTTACAAATCAAGCATTTTCATAAAACTAAATTCAGTTGGAAAGTACCACTTACCTTGCAAAAAGATAATTTTGTCCCTAGTACAATTTTGCCTCAAAATTCGCGTTGGACTTCCAAACGTACTCAATTATGAACCTTGACATACCTCGGGCATCATAATTTCTTAAGAAAATCATATTTTTAATTTTCCTAATTTCTCTAATTTCCTCCTATTATTTCCTCAAGATTATGAAATGAATACTTGCTAATAATTTTTTTTCAATTTCTCTTCACAATAATTCCTAAAACAATATTCCTAAGCCCCCAAAATTTCCTCATAATTTTTAAAATCCATATTCTATTTATTTCTCATTTTTTCTTTAATTTTCAAGTATCTATTGCCTCAAAATTTCATAATAAATACCAATCATGCATTTCTCTTCCAATTTCATCATAAAAAATTCTAAAATATTATTCTCATATTTTTGAAATTTTTGAAGAAATTTTCAAACATAACTCACCTTCTCGCGGAGCGATTCGATATTCTTCTATACTACGATGAAGCCTTGGTTTGCGTATCCAACAACCCCTTCTGCCATAAATTTTCACACGAACTACTAAACCCAACCTATAGGATTTTTCTAGGAATTTTTGGTATTTTTCTCTATATTTTTTTTTCTATTTTCTTTCTTTCTCTTTTTCAAATCTATCTCTCTCTCAAATCTTTCTTTCTTACAATATTTTTCTTTCTAATTTAAGTTCTCCAACCTTTCAATTTTTCTCTATTTATAAACGATTGAATCAAGCTTAGCATAATTGTAGTAACTCACTATTTTTAATTATTTTGTCACATTTCTTAATTATTTTTCACTAAATCCCACACAGAATCTTTAATTATTTGCCCACACCCTACTTTGTCTCCCATATTTCTCAATTATTTCATTCATTATTTTTGATTATTTGTCTGCACCCTACTTTGTCTCCCACATTTCTCAATTATTTCACCCATTATCTTTAATTATTTTATCACATTTCTTAATTATTTTCTACTAAATCTCACCCATAATCTTTAATTATTTATTCACACCTTACTTTGTCTCCTACATTTCTCAATTATTTCACCCACTATCTTTAATTATTTTGTCACCTTAATTATTTTTCACTAAATCTTCTTTTGAATAGATTATTCTTTCATTTAGTTCATTAATTTTAAACCTACTTTCTTAGCCTACTAACTCTAAGTCCATTTACTTAGTCTTTCCTTTTTTTAACTTAGCCCACTAGCTTTAAGCCCATTTATTTAGCCTTTCATTTTTCAACTTAGCCCACTAACTCTAAGCCCATTTACTTATCGTTTTCTTTTTCAACTTAGTCTATTAACTCTAAGCTCATTTACTTAGTCTTTCATTTTTCAACTTAACCCATTAACTCTAAGCCCGTTAGTTTTTCAAGTTCAAGTTTGGACAACAACCGTTGTGCCCATTAGCTCTCGAATAGCTCCTCGGGCAGTTTCCTGCGGCCCCAATCAACAAGTCGGATGACCAATTCGTACTTGAAAGTACAAATGACCTAGTTAGTCCACATTTCAAGTAAATGATGAAACCAACAAGAATGCTTATGTGCTAGCCAGGCTTCTTATTGGTGATTCAAGTTGGAAATAGGTTCTAATAAAAGAAAACCAAATCCAAACAATCTCACTATTGGATTGGTATTACTATAATAGTAATGGGAATTCGATAGAGCAAAGGGGGAGCAATAGGTGAAGGGTTTCCATTCTCCAAGAATAGGAAGAAAAGGTATGGCCAAGAGAAATTGCAACAATTGCAATAGCTAACAAAACTGATAAGCCTCGGACTTTCTTCTTTTCTTTCCCTTTAATATGAAAAACACCCAAAACCCTAAATGCCCAAATCTGACAAAACCGATTAGGAAAGAGAGAAATGACAACAGGAAGACAAGGAAAGGTGTGCCCCAAGCACGCCATCCTCCCCGTTCGTCCTTACTCTGGCTCATAGTCAAAACCGTTATAGAAAATGACAAGAAATCGTGCCAAAGCACGACCCTCACTATTAGAAATGGTCAACAATTTCGAAGCAAACAATCGACTGATTCACAATGCTCAGTCAATTGATTTCTCAATCTGTCAATCGATTTTGGCCACATATCGATCGATCGCCTCCAAGGCCAGCCGACCAGTTTTGTCTCTTTATAACAAGTTTATGTAAATTACATTTAGGCTTGCCATTAACTCTTAATGACCCTTTCACTATCTCATAATGAGACCAAGACCCCCATTAACTCTTGACAGCTTGCCTGTTAACTCTTGACAGTTGCTCCATTTAATTTGATTATTGAACCCGATCCGTTAACTTTTAATGGTGACATTATTAACTCTTAATGATAATTACAACTTTTATCGCTTAGTCACCCACTACACTCGAATATGCGTGTGATCTTTTAGGTTCACCACTAAGTAGCAATTAGGACACATCAAACTCTTCGACATTGACTAAATAGTTTGGTCTACAACGAGGATCTCTCAATCTCCCTAATGTACCCCGAAAGATACTGCGTGACAACTAACATTATGTTAGGGAAATCTTACTAGTAATGAAGTCATACTTCAATAGAGAACCTATTTGGGTTTTTGATTCCCGTGTATTATAATCCATCCATCGACTAACATCCTAATCGAGTGATAGTCATGAACTGATTAAACTCACTAACTCGATAGCTATGCCAAGATCTAGCATGGTGTGATCGAGATGACACATTAGAACTTCTTCTAACATCGAAAACACCTTTCCAATTATGTGTACCCTAGCCAGGGATTCGTACAATCACAACCACCACTAATCACATAGGATGTTCACCTCATGCTGGATGTCGACAGATCCCATTAGAAATCACCTGCCTCTATACACTACTGCACAGCGACCACACAATGCATCTCTCACCTGGTAACCAGGCGGTTCTTAGCAAAGGCAAATATTAGGTATCAACGTACAATACAACTGTGTTGCCTTCAGTCTAAGGACGAATAACACAATCGAAGCCAATGACAGATCATGGATCCTCTCAACTGTGTGATCTATCACTTGCGTCACATTTAGTAAATGTTCTACTAACATCTACCCACATGTCTACTGTTGTTTTACTTTTATATACTTAGTTTTGATGATGAAAAATAATATTTTATTTAATCCCTAAGTTATGAATCAAGGTTCTGGTTTTCAACATAAATCAAGTTCAATATTAAGTATTATTTTGTGAGAATTAAAACCAAATGAATTTCAAGTATCGAGAATTCAAAGTCATATTTTTCTAAGTCTGGAAGGTTAGAGCACCTTATAAGGAGACATATATAAAAAAGTTTTAGTTTTAAAAAACTAACTCCCGGTAATTCAATAGTTAACATTCATTAGTGATAAAATGATTTTTAACGAATTTTTCAAGAAATAGAAAATGTATATCTTAGAGGTGGTAAAATTGCAAAATCCTAAGTTCCTACTAAAATCCAAATTCTACTTTTTCATTCTTATGGATTTTGATTTTTCTGATATTTTTATTGAATCCAAATGGGGGGTACTTTCTTATTTACATTTATGTATTAAAGTAAATGGAAGGTAAAATATAAATTAAACAAAATGAGGACATTTACTTCTTCATCTGTTGAAATGTAAATATGTTGTAATGTTTTCAAAATTCATTCTGTTGAAAATCTTCTTCATCTGTCGACTGTGTGATTCAATCTGTCGACTATGCATAAGGATAATCGACTATGCTTCTTCAGTCTGTTGACTATATCTTGCATCTGTCGACTATTTTTGTGTCTGTCGACTATTGTGAAAGGATAGTCGACTATACTATTTCATCTGTCGACTATTTTTGTTCTGTAAATTCAAAATTTTCTTCACATTTTCACATCTATCGACTATACATTTGTATCTGTCGACTATGGGATTTTTGTGTTATAAGATAGTCGACTATGCTTTCTCATCTGTCGACTATGCCTAGTTTTATTTGAAGAAATAGTCGACTAACCCATTTGATCTGTCGACTATGTGTTTCACAGAAACTTACAACGGCTAGTTTTTCAATCTCCAAACGACTAGTGTCCCATTCTCCAACGGTCACAAACGGCTTCATTTCTCTTTAATCTTGTGAGACTCTTATATATACATATCAAGGAGATCAAGAGAAGGCTAATGGACGGGAATGAATTAATTTGAGCTTACTGTTACTCTCGTTTGTATTTACAGTGATTGTGCTTCAATTTTTTCTCTCTTCAAGGCTTTGATTTTAACTTGTATTAATTCATTCAAGCCTTATTTTTATTGTGAGAGAACTTGTAACTAAGAGTGCCAACTCTTAGCATCTTGTTTACATTTGTATCACTCTTATTTTCCTAGCTTTGTGCTAGAAGACTTGCTCGTTAAAGTAAGTGGCTGTAATTCCTAGCTAGGTGCTAGAGGGCTTGCTTGTATAAGCAAGAGGTTGTAATTCCTAGTCTTGGACTAGAGGACCTATTTGGTTTAAGTAGGGGGTTTTAGTTGATGGTTTGAAAAATCCTTAGTGAGGAGCTAAGGTAGTGGATTAGGCTTAGTTAAGCTAAACCACTATAAATCCTTGTGTTCTTTGATATATTTATCTTTCCAAGCATTTATTTATTCCTCACTCGGTTCTCATATTTATCTTTGTTCATTTGTTATTTTTATGGTTTACGTTTTAAAACTCTAAAACCTCAATCTGTATCAAAAAGTTTTTATTTTAAGTTCTATCAATTAAATTTTTAAAATAACCAATTCACCCCCCCTCTTGGTGTGTGCCATAGCACCTACCCGTTCTAACATCTACTATATCCATCTCATAGATTATGGCATGCGACTCACCATCCTTTATCATTAATATCTTATACTAATCAAATATGGTAACCCATGTGCTAGTCCATAATCAATTAATCATAACCCACTTTTGGGAAATCTAAGAACTAGGAATACCTTTAAGAAATCCTTAATTCGAAAGTCTTTGGTTACATATTCTTAACACTTAAGAATAAGACTATCATTAGGAAATCTAAAAGTTCATTCATATAATTGATTGGATAGGTTGGAATGAAGATATATTTTATTATATTCGCAAGATATACATCATTAGTCCCATAGTACAATAGCTAGATTCCATCTAAATCTAGCATTAGGGCACTAACACTAACATGCTGAATCGATTGACCAAGCAAGAGTTTCCTTCGTTCCCAATTTTCACAAATTACATCTAAGCCCGCCATTAACTCTTAATGGCCCTTTCATTATCTCAAATGAAATCAAAGCCCCTGTTAACTCTTAATAGCATGTCTGTTAACAATTGATCCAATTAATTTAAACTTGTTCCATTAACTCTTAATGATGATCAACATTCAATTATTGCTTTCATCACTAGCCAATCATTACATTTGGATATGCGCTTGACCTTCTAGATTCAAACACTTTGACGTTGACAAAATATTTTGGTCTACAAAGAGAATCTCTCCAACTTCTCGATGTACCCCGAAAAATCCCGAATGACAACTAGCATTATGTTAAGGCGATCTTACCAGTAATGAATGTTAGTCCCTTAAGGTATGGCCACTCAAGAGATGGGTGAATTGAGTGTTTAAAATTTTTCTCCTTTTTAATAAATATTATTGATTATTTATTTTCTCTAAGAATATATAAATTATTTTCTTTTAATTAAATTCTTGTTATTTAATTTTAAATAAATTAAGATTTTATAATTATATATATGTGAGTTTGAGATTAATAAATTGCAAGCCACAAGATATAGTAAAAATAAATAAATAAGGTACAAGATAATTTATAGTGGTTCAGTGTCTCCGAACATCTACTCAACTCTCCCAATGTCTCAACCACCCTTGGGGTTCCACTAATCTCACCAAGGTTTTCACACTAACTCATCTTAGAAACTAGATACATTCCTAAATTACAACGGGTTCTAGGAAAACCACCAACACCAAGATTTTCTCCCTAGTTTACCTTGGATTCACCTAGATTTTAACGGTTCTAGAAAACCTATACAATCCACAATGATAATTTAATTGTTCACAAATAATTGTTCACAGTTGGACACAAATAAGCAATTAAACACAAAATATACAAGGAAATAATATTTAAATAAATAAATAAATGGTGACCTCAATTTGAATGAAGAAGATTGGATTCGACTTTGCAATCTCTTTTTCTCCTCTTGCCTTGTGGCTCTTCAATGGATGTGCAATGAATCTTTAAGAGCTTTGGAATGCTTGAAAATTAGCTTGAGAGCTTTTAAAAACTTTGGATGTGCAATATGTGTAGAGAATACTCTCAAAAATGAATTTGGAGCTATTTATAAGTATTCTGAAAATTACTGTAACAGCACTATAACAATGGTTAAATTCATTGTAGCAACGGTAATGTATAGTGTAGCAACGATCAAAATTTTGACCATTGGAGGGGCACTGTAGCGGTACTGTAGCAATAATGAAAAATTAATTTTTTTGTCCAAATTTTGCAAAATTATCTTTTATGCATTTTAGAAATACTTTGAAAAATAATTTTAATGAAAAATAACATTTTTGAAAATACATACACTTATGAAATATTTTTTTCATAAATTAAATTAAAAAATATATTTTTAATAGAAAATAATATTTTTGGTAATGCATATACTATGAAAAATATTTTATAAATTAATCTGAAAATTATATAAAAAATATCTTTAATAGAAAATAATATTTTTTATAATACACATGTTATTAAAAATATTTTATAAATTAATTAAACATAATTCGACACTATAATTAATATATTTAATAAAAATACTCTTTTTATTAATCACTAAAAATACTATATTTTGTATATTGAAAATTCTCTTTTTATTAATCATCAAAACTTAATTAATATGAGCAAGTTGGCTCAACAATAAAGTCTTATTTCTAGAAAACCTAAAAGGGTTTCAGATTATCATGTACTATAATCCCTTCGTCGACTTAAATCCCAATCGAGTGAAAATCATGGACCAATCAAACTCACTAATTCGATAACTATGCCAAAATCTAGCGTGATATGATCGAGATGACACATCGAAACTCCTTCCAATATTGCAAATATCTTTCCAATTAAGTGCACCTTGGTTAGGGGTGATGCGTGCCGAATGCACCAAATAATAAAATTACTCTACTTACAATTAATAGTATAATAACAAGTAAAGATCGATCCATAGAAACTAGTCAATCAAATTTAATATCACAATAAATCAATAAAAATAAAAGAAAATATGGGGGGTTTTAATGCTATAAATTAATTGACAAAAGAATAATTTAAAAGAAATAGAATTGAATAACAAAATTTAATTGGAGACAATATCGATTCAAGAAAAATTACTCACGGTTGCAAATTGATCATTGATCTCTAATAGATATATATTTTTCTATAGTCAAATGTTTAATCAAAGATTGTCAACAAGTGAGACAACCTTTACCTTTTCTAATTTAGTTAATCTAAGCCCAGCACCCAAATTAATCCTTATCAATAAACCAATTGGTATTAAGCAATTCTCATGAATTTACTGATAGCATTACGAACTAAGGAGTTAAAAATGAATAATAATCGACAAACGTCAAATTATTTAATTCATTCTATGTTTCTCTTAAGCAAGCAACAAAAATGGGCACTACAAATACCTAATGATGAACAAACCCCAGATTCGCTAGAGGATGTCTTTGCTCAAATACTAGGCAAAGATGGGCATGGTAAGGTAAGGATGGGAGGACTTGGAATATGCCCAACTAAGGTTGGACGAAGACAACAATATTAGGTACCCCAAGAGCAATATGACCAAATGCGTGCACAAATTACTGCCGAGCTAGAAGAAAAATTTCAAGCTCAAATCCAAAGTCAAGTTCAAATGCTAGTTCATGCAATACTTAAGGCAATGAGACATACACCACCGGCTCCAGACAATACACCACAACTGATATAGGTATGCCATTCCATTAGTTCATTTTGTGATTTAAAATTGCATGTTACTATATATATTAACTAAACTATTTTCAAATATAGCCATCCTCACATGCTAGTGTTTTTGCTGCACATGCAAGCACACCATCACCTGAAGCTAAATGAGTTGGATTATTGACACCAGAATGTGATCATCATTTAGAGGTAATTCGCTATCAAATAGTTAATATACTAAAATATAAAATATACTTCAAAATCATTCATGCTTGTTTAAACACAGATTGGTGAATTTGTTCATTTGATGAATGGACGAATGCCTTGCCACATTGTTTCTAAGGCAATTATTGTGTCCATTGATCCGACCAAGTCTGTAAGGGGAGTAGAGCTAGGTAATTAGTTTGTTGAAATTAGTATTCAGAAAGTGCTGAAGCCTTTATATCCATTGCCTCGACAATTTTCTGGGATCCGTGTCTTGAGGGATGCTAATAACAATAAAATTACGATACCATGGAGGGTCTCTGATGTAAGTGTTTTTATATACAATTTTTATCCAATTTTGGACATGTCTTATGAAATTTCATAGTTAATGTACATACTTATATAGATTTATTGTTTCCCAATGCAAATCGAAAAACTATGATATGCAATTTTGGTTGGAGAATGGCATGGTGGCGTTATCAAGGGTTGTTTGACGTCACTTGGACATATTTTAGTTTAGGGTTGATTTGTATGTGCTTTTGAATGGTATTGTGTAATGAGACGAGACAAGATCGATCTTTCTAAATGATCAAATATGTTGTACTTAAATAGATTTATTATATACAATTATTATACTTATTGTGTGTGTTGCAGGTGAATCTTTTAAAATTGTTGGTGGTTTTTTGTTATACAGGTTATTATTGATTGTTATACAGGTTATTATTGACAGTACAGGTGAATCTTTGGTGTGAAAAAATTTATCACTTTGCCAGTAGTTTGTGCGAACTGTTGGCAATTGTTTGACTTTATCGGCGGTTTTTTAACTGTCGGCAATACTTTTCCCGGCAGTTCTTAAACCGTCGGAAAAAGTAAAAACTTTACCAACGGTTTTTAAAACCGTTGGAAAAGACTATTTACCTAAACCGCCGATAATTATTATTTTTACTAGCGGTTTATAAAAACCACCGATAAATAGTTTTTTCCGGCAGTTGAAAACTGCCGAAAAGCTTTTCCGACGGAGGTATTTCCGGCAGTTATAGTTACTGCCAGTAAAACTTTTACCGACAATTTTTTTACTCTTTTCGGAGATTTTTTCACCGCCGGAAAAAATTGAAACTCTTGTAGTGCAAGATCATAATTATTTTTCTTAATTGCTACTTCAACTGAATATCATAACAATTACGGGTTATGGATTCAGTTTAGCTGTAGACCACACAATTCCATCAACTAATAAGCATTTTTAATTAATCAAATCATGCAATCATTAATATGTAAAACAAAGAAACATGGATATTTGAATAGAAAAATAAATAAAGTTAAGAACAAGATCTCAATATTTTACTAATCGTTTTAAAATTCCTTGAATCGATTAAAAATTTTATCCGAACATAATGGAACAAAAAACACACAAATCTAACATATTATCTTCCCTTTGTTTCGTCTTGTAATACCCAAAAAAACTTTGTGCACTTAAGTGCAAATTTTTTTGGGACAAAAGTGTAATATTTCAAAGTTATAGGGCTAAAGTATAATTTTTGAAAACCTAAGAACTTGGGAGCAATGGGCTAAAGTGAAAGAAGGAAAAAGTTGGGGGGAGTGATTTGCAATAAGCAGTGTGAACACACTGCAAGCTGCCGACAGCCACACTGTGGTTGCCGGCAACAGACGTCAAATCGACGTCTAGGATGGATGGCAAGGCCATCATGGCCTGACTAGGTTGTTCGATGTAAGGAAATGTTTTGATTGGCTAAGGGAATGGTCGAAAAAGGCTATAAATAGTTGGGTTTGTGGCCGAGGTTTCATCATTTTCAATCAAAAAGTTCAAGCATGTAGGAAGAAATTGAGGGATATTGATAGAGGGGTTTTGATCTCCAAAGAAATGGGAAGATTTCTAGAGAGTTTGAGAAATTTTGGTGTACATTTGAGGGTGTTTCAAAGCCTCATCGAAAAATCGAGTACTCACTAGAGTCGAGGATTAATCGGCCAAATTGGGGAGATTTTGGCTGGATTTTCAAGCCACCAAGGGGTTCATTGTGTTCGAAAGGAGGAACAGAGCAAAATCAGTGGTTGGCTAGCAAGAGGAAGGCCGAAAAAGACGATTGGAGAAGGTGCGTGGGTATGAGCACATGTAAGCGTGTGAGGTAAAAAAAAATAGAAAAAAAAATTTAAAAGATAGAGAAAAAATGAAAAAAATTATAGAAAAAATATAAAAAAAAGTTAGGGAATTTAATTTTTCCTGAATTTTGGTCAGGAAAAATATTACGGTACAACTCTCAAGGTAGGGCATGAATTTTGAGGAAGCTTAACCAGTTAGATCAAAGTGAGTGATATTTCTAAAAAAATTATACATTAAATGATTTGCTTAAATTGAGCATGAATTTCACGAGGATTTGCCAAAATATATATAATTTATGAGAATCTTGTCATATGTTTGCATGTAATATTGCCTCAAAAATTGTGATATTGAATTGGATATGAAATTATTAGCATATCAATAATTGTATCATCCATGTTGACCATGGTAGGATGGATGTTGCCCTAATAGCTTGACCTGCATTTCCCCAAATAAGTTTTGCCGAAATGACCGTAGAAGTATCACGTGTCGTGTGTGATTGCCAGGACAACTGTCGAGGGTTCCGTGTCGGGGCTAGAATGCTAACGAAAGCTATCCTAGGGTGTTAGTTGATTCATGTCCACGTATCATACATTCATGAAAATTATTTTATACCCTTATTTAGAAGATTCATCTTCTAATTTGAATTTTGTCTCTAAAATATTCAACATTCCAAATAAGATGAGCAGTGAAAAAGGAAAAGAGATTGCTGAGAGTACTAGTAGTCATGTAATAGTCCTACACTCGTACTAAGAAAAGTTGTGAGAATCTTGATAATAGGTGGCATATTATTGTTATTTATAAGTTAATTTGTCTGTTGAATATTGTAAAATTTATGATTATTGAGAACAATATTATATGGTTTAAATTCATTTGCGATTATAATATTCCATCTGGTTTCGATTCTGATTCCGCGAGTATTTAATTTATCATTCCTTAGCTTATCATTTAGAATGCTAAATATATATGTTTTAGGGATTTTTAAATACAGTATTTTAAAAATTTAGAGATAGTGTTGCGAGAAAAAAAATAAATAAAAAAAATCTCAAAATAATGACAAGCCTTAAAAAAGCGGATTGTTACAGGTCTGGTCTCCTTTGTTTCATCTCGTCCCTGTGCGTCTTCTTCTTTTCGTGCGTGAATTCCTTTTCTGTTAATTCCGTGAATCTCTTCTTGATTCTGCCTGCTTTGTTCCGTGAAAAGCCCTCTGCATGAATCCCTTCTCTGTCAATTCAGTCCCATGCCAAATCCCTCTTAATATATATATATATATATATAGCATGCAGTTGCACCCCAGCCCCCCAATTTCTCCATGGGCCAATTGTTGAAGTGGGCCATTCCAATTAGCCTCCCATTTATTATATGCATGCGGCTTCACTACGAGGTCTTTAGTTTCTTGCTTCCAATTAGCCTTTCCACTTTATATTATAATATATAAGTGGGCCTCCAAGCATATATTATATTATAAATCAATTTCAATTCTGATTTGGTCTTCACGACTTCTTCTTTACAATTGCTTTCCTTTGCTTGAATATATATTATAATATTATATATATTTATATAAATATATATATGTATAAAGCATGTATGTCCATTAATTTCTTTTCAATTTAATAAGCGGGTCACGTCCTTTATCCTTCAAATTTCATTTTGCAGTTGCAGCTTCCAAATCATCTCAAATTGTGCCAATTAATTTTCGTTTGCTTTTCCTACAAAAAGATATTTAATATATAAAATTCATATAAATACAAATTTTATATAGGAGAAATAGCACCAAAAAAATTAAATAAAAATATGTGTAACAATAAGAGCATAATTTGTTTATTTTTAAACATAATTTATTAAACTTTGTCACTATTAACTTATACATAAAATATCATCATAAATGAGCACCATAAGACATAAAACATGTTAAATAAATTAATTATAGGAGAATAAAAATATAAAATTATGAGTTTATCAAATTTCCACACATTTTGCTTTTGCACGTCTTCGGGCAAAACTACTAAACATGACACATGCACGCTAATTCTTTCAATGACACCAAAAACATCACATATCATAATCAAAGACAACCCAAAGAATAAAATACTATAACACGTCATGAATTAAAAACACTGAACAAACTCAAACTAAAATGAACAAAAGATTTTCATTCAAAAAGCAATCAACAAGTATAGTAGACCCTCACACGTCACTCATAATTCACTAAGTGCTTAAAGGTTGAAAAACTCCACTCAAAATTCAATTCATGCTCAATTACTACCATAAACTTGCTTGTTCATCCAATCTTTGTTGTTGATATCACATGTCATACACAAATCAAATGGTCTTTAACAAGGTTGTATTGGGGCTAAGATAATAGTAGGATATAAAAGGAAACAATGTTAAAGGCCTAAGAAACTAATATAGCATTTAGAAATAATTTGGGTTAATTAAGCATTAAGGACTCAAAGTCCAATATTATGTCTTTGCACTTCTTCTTCTTCTTTTTTTCTTTATATATATATTTCTCTTTTTTTTTTTCTTTCAAACTCTTTTTTTTTTTTTCACGACATAATATCATAATCATTCTCCGAATACATTCCACTCCATAAATAGCATAGCCATAACAAATCAACAATAGCATCTCCACACTTATTCAATTCACCGTGTTTTTTAAAACCCATCAAATAATTCCAAATGCTTTGCTAGTTCAAAGGTGGGTAAAACAAAATAAGGATAACAAATAAAAACAGTTTATGGCTCATAAATAAGGGTTGTTGAATAAAGAAAGGGATAATAAGCTCAAAATAGGTATACTAAAGTCAATTATGTAAGGTTGGATTTTTAGGTCAAGTGGCTATTAATCCTATATGTTCATTTTCATCTTGCACATGAATCTACAACCTTGACTAGTATTAGAAGTAAGTTTTATAGCAATCTTACATGAATAAACATCACTCCAAAAGAAAATATGAGATTGTCTGGATGTTTCAATCTCAAAGGCTCAAAAGGCTCACCCTAGAATGTTTTCTAGTCTACTGACACAAGTTAATACTCTTCAAAATCTAACTCAAGTCAATTCTAATCTAAGTATGCAAGTATTTGTTCAGTCATGTTATGATATTCTCACCTCAAGTTAATCTAAGTCTATAACTGTTACAGGTATTTTTCGCTCCACTCTGTGTGGGCTGGACTTAGCATGATGATTCGGCCCAAAAGCTCGAAGCCCAGTAAATCGGACTGAGCTCGCTAAAGCGAGCTCAAATAATGCCAAAGAGCAGGACCAAACGTCGGGATAAAGCGAGCTCCCTGTAGCACCTCTAACTCATTGGCATATTCAAACCAACCCCCAGCTATGCCTTGGGCAAGTTCCCCGGGACCTTCATAGCTCGCTGGCTCAGCCCGTCAGCTCGCATCATAGAAGGAGCGCTTGTTGCGGCATATCGGCAAGCTAAGGGCCGCCCCAACTGGACCCCTTGGGCCCATTCTCTCAGCCCATTTCTCCAGCCCATGCCAGTCCCATATTTGTCTTCTGGCAACAACATCATTGCAGCCACACCTGAATTTTTGGACATCCTCCTCAGATCCCATCCGCATTGATGACAGATCTCATCCGCATTAATGGCAGATCCCGTCCACATTAATGAGGGTCTCATCCACACCTCGCCACAGTAGGGACATCCCCGCCGGCTACTCAATCCCATCACCTGTACACGTACGGAGCAGGCAAAGAAGCTTTTGGCTGATATATATATCAACCAACTCTCTTAAGGGGAGAGGTATGTACTCCTTACGACAAAAACCAAAAACACCCAACTTACTCACTCGTTGACTTGAGCTTCGGAGGATTTTGCAGGGACGGGTCGTCGCCTCGGCAAAACAGACCGGATACCTCATTGTTCATCTCTTGAATCTACCATACAAGTGCGGGTTAACAAATCTCCGTCAACCAATTCCGAACGTCAACAATAACATATGAATCCTTGACCATCATTAGGGAAAACATCCTAGACATCCTTAATAATAATTAAACGCATTCAAAATGCATGCACTCTCCCCTCTCACTTAAAACTTACATTGTCTCTAATGTAAAGCTAAATGCAAAAAAATTGCACACAAAAATAATGCATACGAAAATGAAAAGTAAATGGATAAAGAACGCAAATTTGATCATCTTGGATTGCCTCCCAAGCATCACCTTTGTTTAAAGTTACTAGCCTAACGTTGCAGCTCTCCTCAATCTTTGTAAACTAGATCTCTCAATTGCACTTCATCCACAGTTTGCTCTTGAAAACCTTCATGAAATGGCTTAAGCCTATGCCCATTGACCTTGAACACCTTATTAGTTCCTAGGCTTCGCACCTCAATTGCACCAAAAGGAAATACATTAGTAACTTCAAGGGGTCAAATCCAACGAGAACACAACTTACTTGGCATTAATTTGAGTCTCGAATTGCAAATTAAAACCTTTTGTCCAACCACAAATTGCTTTCTAACAATCATTCCCTCATGAAATGCCTTTGTCTTTACCATTGTCTTACCCTCATGTCTCAACTCAAAAATCTCATGTGCAAAAACATCAACCACATTAATAGAAAATGTACATTGAATATCATTAGGGTATCTCATGGCCTCAAATATATTAAATTTCACAATCTCCCCATTGAACTCCATGGTAAGGGTACCATCAGGAACATCTATCTTTGTCCTTTTTATTTTTAGAAAAGGCCTTCCTAGTAAAATTGGAATAGGATTTGGAGAAGCATTGTCCTTCATGTTCAAAATGTAAAAATCAGCAGGAAAAATCAGCTCATTAACCTGCACTAAAACATCCTCAAGTACCTCTTTAAGGTATGCATTAAAATGGTTAGCTAATTGAATTATTACCCTTGTTTGTTTCAAAGGACCCAATTTCAAAGATTCATAAATTGAATAAGGCATGACATTTATGGATGCTCCTAAATCTAACATGGCACGTTCAATCTTAGAATTACTAATCACACATGGAATAGTAAATGTATTTGGATCCTTGCATTTCGAGGGTAACTTACGTTGAATTACTACTAACACATTCTCTCCCACACTAATCCTTTCATCACCTCTCAACCTCCTCTTCGTAGTACACAATTCCTTAAGAAATTTTGCATGCCTTGGGACTTGCTTAATGGCATCCAATAAAGGAATGTTCATTTCTACCTTCCAGAAAGTCTCAAGGATGTCCTTTTCTTATTCTTCCTTTTTAGATTTAGATAACCTACTCAGAAAAGGAAGAGGAACATGTTTATCAGAATTATACAAAACTGTTTGAGAGATTACCTTAGAAGAGATCGTCGTCTCATTTTCTACCTTCTCCTTCTAAGTTTTCTTGACCGAATCTAAAGGATTTTGAACAGGGGTGTCAATCTCTTTCCCACTTCGCAGTGTAATGGCACTTGCATTTTCTCGAGGGTTTTGCAACTGTTTGGGAAGGTAATTTTCTAGAACTTTGAGCTTCAACCTTCCTCACTAATGTTGCTAACTGACTAATCTGTTTCTTCATATTCTGAATACTATTTCTTGTCTCATGTTGAAACTATTGCGTATTGTTGTCCAGCACCTTAACAATTTCCTGAAGTGATATATTTGAAGGCTAGGTTGCTTACTGCCTTGATTGGAATGGGGGTTGATATCAATTTTGGGCAACTTGATTCCCATAGCTCAAATTCGGGTAGTCTCGCCAAGCTGGGTTGTAGGGGTTGGAATATGGATCATATTTTCGCTGGGGTTGCCCTGGAAAACCTCCAATGGCATTGGGTTGCAGGACTAACTCTTCTTCTTGTAAAGTTGGGCACATATCCGTAACATGACCAGCAATCAGACAAATTCCATACACCTTAATAACTTGTACATTGTTTATTGCTATTTGCCTCACCAAATAAGTTAAATATGAAATTTGACATTCAAGGCTAGAAGTATTTACCTCGTTAACCTTCTTTGGTGCATGATTCATTCTTGTCCCAAATTATTGTGAATTGGCTACCATGTTAGAAATTAAGTTCTTTGTGTTGTTGTACTTTCTGTACAATAGTTTTTAATGATGAAAAACATATATTGGTTTAATCCCTAAGTCATGAGTCAAGTATGTGATTTTCAATATATATCAATTTTAATATCAAGTATCACTGTGTGAAAATGAAAACCCTATTTTGACTAAGTCTGGAAGGTTAGCACCTTATAAGGAGGAGTATAAGATAATGTTTTCTTTTTAGAAAACTATCTTCCGGTAATTTGATATCTAACATTCATTAGTGCTAAAATGATTTTTAATGAATTTGTCATTAAATAGAAAGTATATATTTTGGAGGTGGTATTATTGCTAAAACTTGAGTTTGTACTAAAACCCAAAATCTACTTTCTTATTGATTTGGATTTTGATTTTCTAAGTATTTTTATTGAATCCAAATAGAGGGTACTTTGTTATTTACATTTATGTATTAAAGTAAATGGAGGTAAAATATAAATAAAAGAAAATGTGAACATTTACTTAAACTAAAGAAATGTAAATAAGCTGTGATGTATTCATGCTGTGGATTATGCTTTCAAGTATATTCTTCTGAATATCTGTCATGTTTCCATGCATGTTTCGAAACCCCTTTGAAATGGTTTTCAATGTTTTCAGTGTATGCTATTTCGAAACATCCATGCAATGTATGTGTTTTCAATTCAAGTTTTGAATCATGTATCGAAACCTATATATCCATGTTTCAAAACCTCATTTCCAGAGAGGTATGTTTTGAAACCTATATGCATCATGTTTCAAAACCTCATTTCCAGATAGGTATGTTTCGAAACCTCTAACATTCTGTTAGCAGATCATTTGAAAATCGAGATGCATGTGTGTTGTATTTTTGTATGCTTCTCACATCATTTTATTAATGCATTCTCCATGCTATGAGATTCAAATTTGAATTTGAATGTGAATGCTTTTAAAATATTCAAAGTGGGCATAAGTGTTTGTCTCCCACTTGTCTGCTGTCTCTAAGTGCTTTTTTCCAGCTGGAAGCTTGTATGTTTCGAAACCTGTTGTCCATGTTTCGAAACCTTAGTGCATTTATGTGATGTTTAGAAACCTAATTTTCTGTCTTGTCTCTAACGGCTATAAACGGCCAGATTTCCATCTCTTGGTATACATAGCAAGTATTTGAAAACAAGAAGAGATTGATGGAGATTGATTGAGCAAGAACAAGATACAACAAGTGAGCACACACTAGAGACACACACACAAGCACAAATGATCTAAATCCGTTTGATAAGCTTTCAAGGAAGATCCATTCATTCATAGATGTACATTGTGATGTGAAAAAGGAGAAGCAAGTGCAAACAATGAGTATCATCCTCCAGCTCTCCTCACCTCAAGTTAAGAGGTTTGTACAACCATATGGTAAGGCATTTATTGCTTTTTGGGTTGTAAAGATAAATTTGATTATCTTGATTGTTGTAAGGTTTGAGTTGAGCCTAAAACTCATTATGTCAAAGGTTTGAGTTTAACCTTAAAACTCACTTGGTGTAAGGTTTGAGTTAAGCCCGTAAAAACTCACTTGGTGCTAGGTTTGAGTTGAGCCCGTAAAAACTCACATTGTAAGGTTTTGGGGTGAACCATGGTAAAACCCTTGTTATGGTTGATCACTAGTAAAAGTGATTGGGATTGCAAATCCTTCAAGTGGGTAAGCTTGAAGGTAGTGGGGTAGGCAGGTGCCAAACCATTATATATCTCGTGTGCAATTGTTCTTTAACTTTTGCTTATCATTATTGCCTATTGCACATGCTTTCATATGTTTTGTTATCAAAGTCTAAAATAGTTTTCTTGAGCATAAGTTTATACACATACATAGAAAACATATCTTTGATATACAAACATCTTTGGTATACTCTTAATTATATAAATCATCTATTCAAAAGATCGTTATTTTGAAATAAAAGGTAAAGGATTTCGAATCAAGCAAAACAGTGAAGTAGATTTCAAAACATATATAGTAGGTTTCGAAACCTACTTAACATAAAGGTTTATTTCGAAACATATATCCTATATTTCGAAACATAGTGTTTTGCCATCCATCAAAGTTTTAAAGCATCGAAAATTCACCCTAATCCCAATTCACCCCCCTCTTGGGATATATTTGCCATCATTAGGGACCAACACTTTACAGCCTCTGGAGTTTTGTCCACCAATGCTTTTCCATTGGCAACATCAATCATGTCTCTATCCATTGATAACAAGCCCTCATAAAATTAGGAGTTGATCAAGAATTTAATGATGTGGGCAGCTTGCGCACAACTTCTTGAAGCGCTCCCAATATTCATACAAGGTCTCTCCGTTGTACTGTCAAATGCCACATATCTCTTTCCTTATGCTAGCAGCTCATGAAGCAGGAAAATATTTCTCTAAAAAGAACCACTTCATCTCACTCCAGGAATTGATTGAACCTCACAAAAGGTCATATAGCTAATCCTTAGCCAAGTCAGCTAAAGAAAAGCAAAAGGCTCATAGCTTCACTTGTTCATCTGAAATATCTTGTGGCCTCATGCTTGAAGACACACTACAAGAAATACGCTATTTAGCAACGTGACAAAATCCGTCACTAATTAGCGACGCATTGCGACAGATTTTTGTCGCTAATATTTTAAAATATTTTTTAATTTAGTGATAGAATTAGCTATGGAAATACCAATCACTAAATAATTTTTTATATTTTGAATAAATTTAAAAATTTAGTGAAGAAAAAAATCATTGCAAAAAAAGAAAAAATAAATAAAAAATAAAAAACTTTAGCAACGGGGATGCATCCGTCACAAAAAAAGAAAAATAAATAAATTTAAAATACAAAATTTAGCGACGAGAACTCACCCATTGCTAAAACACAGAGAAAAATAATTTAGAAATTCAAAATTTAGCAACGGGGCTACCCATTGCTAAAAAAGAAAAATAATTTTAAAATACAAAAGTCTCTAAAAAAAGAAATAAAATAAATAAAAAATAACAAACGTTAGCGACGGGGTTCACCAGTTGCTAAAACGTGAAAAAAAAATAATTTACGAAGTAAAAACTTAGCGACGAGTAACCCCGTCGCTAAAAAAATGGAAAAAAATACAAATGTAAAAAAAAACATAAATGTAAAATACAAATTTTAGTGACGGGTGCATTCCCATCGCTAAAAAAGAAAAAATATATATTTAAAATACAAAATTTAGCGACGAGAAATCACCTGTCGCTAAAATTGGAAAAAGAATTATTTAAAATACAAAAGTCTCTAAAAAAATAAATAAAACATAACAAACTTTAGCGACGGGGGTTCACTAGTTGCTAAAACACAGAAAAAAATAATTTAGGAATTAAAAATTTAACGACAGGGTTACCCGTCACTAAAAAAATAAAAAAATTAAAATTAAAAATTTAGCGATGGGGTGCCCCCATTGTAAAAAAGAAAAAAAAATAAATGTAAAATACAAATTTTAGCAACGAGTGCATTCCCTTTGCTGAAAAAGAAAAAATATATATTTAAAATACAAAATTTAGAAAACAGGTTCACTCGTCGCTAAAACAGGAAAACAAATTTATTTAAAATACAAAATTGGCTAGAAAAGAAATAAAATAAATAAAAATAACAAACTTTAGCGATGGGGGTTCACCCATCGCTAAAACACGAAAAAAATAATTTAGGAATTAAAAATTTAGCGACGGGTTTAACCGTCGCTAAAAAATGAAAAAAAATAATTTTAAAATTAAAAATTTAGCAACGGGGGTTGCAAAAAAAAGAAAAAAAATAAATGTAAAACACAAATTTTAGAGTCGGGTGCATTTCCATCACTAAAACAGAAAAAAATATATTTAAAATTCAAAAAATTAAATTTAAAATTTAGCGACTGGATATGCCCGTGGCTAAAGACCAAAAAGTTAAATTAAAATTTTAATTTAAAATTAAAATTAATATTCATCATTCACAAAAATTAATAAAATATGACATTACAAATTAAAATCAAAATAAGAACAAAATTTTTCACTGCTAATATAATAATTTACAAATTTCTATTTAAATTAGTAATGAAATAAAATTAATAAATATTAAAATTAAAATTTATTTCCCTCTACTAAAATTAATATTAAAATTAATATTCATTAAATAAGTTTTGTAAATTTTGTAGTGTAAATATAATTCTTGCAAGTTTGGAAGAAAATGTTATAAATATAATTTATGCACTTTAATAACCAAAGAGGCATCCGGATTGGCTGATTCGCGCGCCCGTATAAAAGTTCTTGGTACTTGGAGATTGACAGTTCAATTCTAAGGTGCAACACTTGGAATTATTACTGGAATTAATATCCCAGCGCTGCCATGTGGCGCGCGCAAGAGGGGAGGGCAGGAGCTGGCACGCATTTAATTTTGGGGCATGTACTGAATTTAGCAACAAAATTCGTCGCTAAAAAATAGAAAAAAAAAATTAAAATAAAACTTTAGTGACGGAATAAATCTGTCACCTAAAAAATATAAAAATTAAGAACTTTAGCAGTGGAATAAATCTGTCACAACAAAAAAGGAAAAATAAATTAAAAAATTTGTAATTTCAAACCTTAATTTTTACACTTTAAAAAATGTGTAAAAATTTGGAAAATATTTATAAAATATGAAATTCAAACTTTATTTTCACATTTTAGTAATTAAATTTATATTTTTGACTCAATTTAATCAAATATACTTTTTTTAATTGTGATAACTGAAACTTTTTGTTATTTTAATTACATCTATGTACTTGTGTTTATCTTCTTCTTTTTTTACACATTAAAGTAAAGTGGTTAAATTAAATTAAAAATACAGATATACAAATAAATTTAACTTAAAATATAAATAAATAACTGTAATTTAAAAATAAAAAATTCAAAATTCAAAAGATTGTACCAAAAAAAAAAAAACATAATAGTACATAAATAAAAATCTAGATGTGCCCCATATACGCATACATTTTTTAAAGATATTGATCTTCATTATTGAATAATATGCTATCCTTTAGCGAAGACGAACAAGAGATGCATCCCACTAAACAACGGGCATGTGTGAGTCCTCCCAGAGTTCGTCGTGGAGATGCTCATGAAAGAAGTCGACGACGTGGGGATTCATGCCGAGGAGATAGCTCAGTCGGAGTCAACCTTAGTTACGCTACCCACCGCAACTCCCCTAACCATGAGCTGAGGAGATGACCTCCTCCGCGGGTTCGCCATTCCCCAGAGAAAGACCTCGTTCGGGAAGGATAGCCCCTCACGGGGCGATCTGCAAACTAGGATCCCGTGGTGGGAGAGCTACTATCAAGAATCCAGCAGTTGGAGGTGAGACATAGGGCACATAACCGGGGGGGAAGAGCATCAAGATAGGACCGCATTCTCTAGGGAAATCGAGCTGGAGCCTCTCCCCAGCAGATTCAAGGTCCCAGTATCCCACAGTACAATAGGGATAGCGACCCATATGACCATTTGGATGCCTTCAATGTTTAGATGGACTTGCAAACTTCCAGCCCATTAGCAAAATGCCGGGATTTCCCTACGACCTTGGGAGATATACCCAGGCATGGTTAAGAAGGCTCCACCCTCGCAGTATTTGTAGTTGGGAGGAGTGCCAGAAGAAATTTATAGACCAATACAGGTCGCTCAGAAGGCAGCTCGCTCCAACATGTCACCTCGTTACGGTGTTCCAACAGTCCAACGAATCTTTGAAAGATTATATAGAGAGATTCAGGCGCGAGGTGAATAATGTGGAAAACCCTTCCGATGAGAGTATCTTGACCACGATCTTCGCCGGACTTCGAAAGGATGGGAAGCTCTACGAAAGCATTTACAAGTCCCCTGTAAGAGACCTAGGCTAGTTTTATGAGCGAGCTACGAAGGAGTTCCGATGGGAGGAAGCTTTCAGCTTGAGAAAGCCAAGCGATCAGAAAAAAAGGGGAGAGGACACTAGCCAAAATAAGAAGAGAGGTGATGGAGACACCCAAACGGAAGGCCACTGACGAAGCACCAACGACCAAGCTACCAAGAAGGCAAGATATAAGCAAGGAGTAGAGCAACCCGCGTGCCAAGGTTGGTACGAAAGTTATAATGTCTTGTCTGAGTCTCAAGACAGAATCTTTTCCACAGAGCGGAACAATGAAAACCTTAGAAGGCCTAATCCTCTAAGGACTCTCGACAAAAACCGAAACAAGAACAAGTTCTATGCCTATCATAATGAAACAGGACACACCACCTTCGAATGTTGGGCGCTAAAGGATGCGATTAAAGAGTTAATTAGGAGGGATCGCCTGTATGACTAAGTGGTGCGCCTAAGAGATCAACAGTCCAAATAGCCATCCTAACCAAGTCCCCGTCAAGCTCCTAAATTGGACTAAACACCTACGGTAAGAACCATATTTACCATTCATGGAGGGCCTCATATTGTAGGGAACTCTAACAGATCCCATGAGCGGTATGTTCGAGAAGGTGGTCACATTTTGCTCGTAGGGAATAATAGCCAAGAAGGGCCCTCCAAGAAAGTCAAAATGGTTTCAGATGATATCGCTTTCAACAAGGATGATTCCAGAGATATGCACTGGCAACACAACGATGCCCTCGTGGTCCAAGCTCGGATCGGTAATATGGAGGTGCGAAGGATCATGGTGGATACAGGCAGTTCGGTAAACGTCATGTACAAAGGTTGTTTTGACCAGATGGGACTGGGGTCGGACCAGCTAATAGCATCCCCAGAATCGCTATATGGTTTCACTGGCGAGGCAGTAATTCCGAAAGGGCACATCAGGATGCCGCTCACGGTTGGAGAATCATATTTTCAGGCCACTATGATGGAGGATTTTTTTGTCATTGACAGCCCCTTCGCGTATAATGTCGTCATGGGGAGGCCCATCATGAATGACCTGAATATAGTTGTCTCAACCAAAGCCTTGGCAGTCAAATTCCCTACTCCAAACAGGACCAGATGCTTGAGAGACGAGCAGTATTCGGTGAGACGCTGCTATAAGGAATCACTAAAGATAGGGCTCAAAGGAAAAAAAAAAAGGTCAATATGGTCTCTGGAGGGTAAGCGTAAGTCATCAGTACCAAAGGAGTCAGCCACAATCTGGACTCGCGCGATGTGAATTGCAACCGAGCTGCTAGCTTGATAGATGAGTTGGAGGATATTGTGGTCAGCGACCTCGATGCTGAAAGGTGCCTCAAAGTGGGCAAAGGCCTCTCCCTTGAGGTAAAGTCCCAGCTGACTAATTTCCTTGAATCGAATTTGGATGTATTCGCATGAAACCATGAAGATATGATAGGGATAAACCTGAGCATGATGTTACATCGACTCAATATCGATCCCAACTATAAGTCGATTTACCAAAAGAGGAGACCCATGACGGCTGAGCATTACACGGCCCTGAAAGAAGAGGTAAACAAACTTTTGGCCAGAAAATTTGTAATAGCCCATGTTTGTATGAAGTTACCACGTAATTTAAGCAAGTTAGAATACCGAAAAATTGGTTTGATAGCAGTTATAAGTATCGAATCGACTGTAGGGAATGTCTCAGAGTGAAATTGTCTAAGGAAAATGATATGGTCTCAATGAGCATTTCAAGATAAGATTTATGGTATCGAAAGAAATCGAATTGGGAACAATTTTTGATATAGCTAAAATACAACTGTCATTTAGGCTGCAAAATCGAATCGTTGTAAGAGGCTCCCAAAAAATCAATGGAATCCGAAGGGGGCTTCGGTTTTGCATAAGGATAAACTCTTCAGTGGTTTCAAGATGAAACGATGACCCGGTGAGGACACTAGAGCGAAATTGTCATTATCGAGTAATTTTGAAGTTATTAATTTTGCATTTTCAATATTGTAATGCAAATTAATTTGAGCTTTAAGGGTATAGTTGTAATTAGGGAATTGCATAGGTGAAATAAGGATGAAATTTGAGATTTAAATGTGTTATTTCTTTATTATTATAGTATAATATATGATATATATGTATATGTATATATATGCACGTGAAGCAGTGGGTGCAAATTTGTGCAATTGGAAGCACAGAATCAATCGTAGGCAAGATTTGAAAGAAAATTTGCAAGAAGACATGGGGTAGGGAGGGCAGCAAGATTTGAGGAGATTGAGCATTAATGTCCAATGTGAGCGTGCGTGGAGGCCATGCCCTGCAACCTTGAGACCATGCTCTGCTAATCCATGGCTGCAAGTGAAGTAATTTGCACGCAATAAGGGATGGGTGAGGGATGACCAATGCAATTGGGACGATAGAGGTCGTCTATAAATAGCAAGCAAGAGGGAAGGAAATGGGGAGAAAAAAAGGAAGCTGAGAGCAATGGCCGAATGGCCGCTAGCGTGGGCAAGCAAATGGCTGAGAGGACGAGGGCAAAGTTGGGAGCTCACAACGATGACCAAAGGGCTCGGTGGAGGCCTAAGAAGCGGCCAAAAGCAGCGAAGCCGCGACCATGGCAGCCATGGCCGTGAGCTCCAGCAAGCCGACGAGACGCAAGGAGGCTGGCCGTGGGGGAGGAGGCTGTGCGGGCAGCGGCTGCAGGGTCCGGTGGTGTCGGCCGACGATGTCGGGGTTGGCCATGGGGTCTGGCGGAGCCAAGGGTGATGGCTAGCAACCATGCGCGCAAGCGCACTGTGCGGGTTAGTGCGTTGCAGCGAAAGGAGAAGAGGAAGAAGAAAGAAAAGAAAAGAAAAAGAAAAAGAAAAAGAGAAAGTTCTGTTTGTGTGCAGGGAGCAGGGAAGAAGAAGGAGGAAGAATGAGGAAGGAGAAAGAAAAAGAAAAAGATAAAGAAAGGAAAAGAAAAGGAAAAAAATAGAAAAAAAATGTCAAAAAATTCTAGAAAATTAGGATTTGGATATTTATTAATATTTCGGAGATTTTGGAAGAGAAAATGGTCCGGGCACGCATTTCAAGGATATATCACACATATCGAGAAAGCCTGAGGGGCTAAATCAACGTGAGTAAAATTTTCTAGAAAATTTCAAAAATTCAAGAATATTATTTTATGAATTTTCATAGCGAAATATTTGAGAAAATATTTAAGAAATATTTAGTTTGAATTTATTGAGAAAAATAGGTAGAAATAGAGAGAAAAATAAAGAAAATGCAAGAAATTATGAAAAATAGGTTTTAATGCTTATATGATGATTAAGGTGTTTTGAGGCTTAAAGTTGAAGTGATTTGTGCGAATTTTGAGGTTGGCACGCAAATCGAGGAGATGCATGTATTTTGAGGCAAGGCACGAATATCGAGGTAGCCCGATAAGCTTGAGAAGGTAAGTGGTACTTCCCCACTAGATTTACTTTATGAAAAATGGTTGGTTGTAGATGATTTATGTTTCAAACCCCGATCCTCGGGGACGCTTTCATCATATTGACATGCTCTGATATGTATCCATCACATAGATTGCATACATGACATGACTATGAAATGCATAAATACACGTTGATATCATTGAAACTCCCGAGTGCAGGTCCCCACCTCAGGAAATTTGGCTTTGGAGGGGAATCTTTTAAAAACCTCGCTCTCCATCCTTCTTTCAGCGACCTGATCGCAAATCTCTAGGTTGGCTTCGGAAGAAGTCACTTCAACGACCTTCCTAGATTGCGAGCTCATCCCTTCAGAGTTCTGCGTCCCCATCACAAGACAGTCTTCAGAGTTCGAGGTATCGTCCTCTCCTATGATATGGTTGCAGCGCTTTTGACCTGAAT
The DNA here is from genome assembly GCF_014633365.1 of Diospyros lotus. Taxonomy (NCBI): domain Eukaryota; kingdom Viridiplantae; phylum Streptophyta; class Magnoliopsida; order Ericales; family Ebenaceae; genus Diospyros; species Diospyros lotus. The sequence goes on from NC_068341.1 coordinate 30,621,929, forward strand.
TCTCTCGGACAGAATCATACATCTACAAAGAGAAAGAAAGGACGGTCAGGTCGCGAATCGCGAACCAGACCCCAAAGAATTAAAAAGAAGCCCTAACAGGCCATGTGCTTTGCAACAGGGTGCCGCCTAGGGCGGGGGGAGCTACGACTATGAGCTTGGTATCCTATGGAAAGCTAACCCTAAAGTCTTTAAACGCGAAGGCTTGGTGAAGACCTAACCAACCGATTTGAATCGATCCCCCGGAAAGCGGAAGCGACACCGACAAAATCGGGAAGACCAAAGGGACCATCGATGGCTAACCGATAATGGACAGACTAAATAAAGGAAAGAGATGAGAGTCACAGGGAGCTTACCAATCGTCGAGTCTCTCGCCGGTGTGAAAGCTTGAAGCAAAGCGCCGGGTAGGGATGGTCGACACCTGAGCAATTGCGGACGGGAGTGCTTGGTAGCAATGGAACTCTCGGGAGCGAGATGGAAAAGAAGGCGAAGAAGGCAAGGAAAATTCAAAGTGACATGAAAGAGAGAAAAGGGTCATACCCTCTGTTATTTATACCTTTTAACCCGATCAACCTCAGCCGTTGGATCAAAATGACTTATGGAATGCATAGCATCCGTTGGCCGCACGACAGCTTATGGGTCACACAAGCATCATCGTGCGCCGCAGTGGGGAAACACGAGCATTAAATGCATCGCAAAAAAGGCATGCTGCATGAAATGACGTGATTTGAAGCGATTGGGCAGAAAGTTGAAAGGTGTATTTACAGTTGGAATAGCTAACACGCGTCAACTCTCAGTCCGAAGATCGCACAGTGAGCTGAGGGGCTTAATGTTACGGGTATTCTTGCTCTACTCCTTATGGGCTGGGCTCAACCCAGCGAGCCGGCCCAATCGCATAAGGCCCAATAGACCTTGAGCTAAATTCTTCTAAGCAAGCTTGCACATCGCTGGAGCTCAAGCTCAGGTCACAGGGCCAAGCAGGCTTAATACGAGCGAGCTCCCATCAACTTTTATAGTTCGTTGGCCTAGCCGATCAGTTCGCATAACAAGAAGGTCATATGCCTGGGAATATTAGCAGCCTAAAGGCCGCTCCAACTGGGCCAGTCAGGCTCAATCTGGCCCCGTCCTCTCGGCCCATATCAGTCCCATCGTGGCCCTTTGCAACATCATTACAATCGTGTCTAGATTTTCGCGCGTTCACCTTAGATCCCATCCTCATTAATGATGGATCCCATCCATATTAATGAGGGTCCCGTCGTCACCTTACTGACGCGTGAGCGCTTCCACCGGCACCCAAAATTCTGTCCCATTATCTGCAGACGTACAGCACATACAGAAGGGCTTCTCCACCTCCCATATATCAACCAGCTCTTGTTAGAGCCATGGTATGTTTTTTCCACCAACTTGCTGTAACACCCGGTGTAACCGGTGTTAAGAGAACAGGAAAGGAAGTAAGTAAACTTCCAAAAATGCCCTTGAGAAAGTGATGATCCTTGAGATTGAGAATGCCCATGAGAAGGGGTATTTTGGTAATTTGGATAGGAAAATCCAATAAAAAGGGTATTTTGGCAAATTGGAAATAATTCCTATGTGGAATTAGGTGAGTAAGTGAATTAAATCCCAAATTTGTGTTTATGTGGAGATATGGGATTAATAATTCATAAAATGAGAATTTTGGTGATTTGGAGTGATTCCATAAAGGAAATTAATTATGGAAAATAGGGAAAATGGTGGATATTAAATTATTTGAGGAGAATAATTATTTTTCCCTAAATTGGTAAATAAATGTGGTATTGCCACATGGATGACCAAGATCAAGAATTGGAAGCCAAGTTTGTGTCTTGGAGTGACACTTGGCATAATCTTGGAATTTGAGAGAAATTAATATATATAAGAAATGTGGGAGCATGTATATATATATGTGGAATTATGAGTTGGAGAATGATTTAAATTAAATGCAAAAAGAAAAGATAATTGGTCTTTCAAGCATTTAATGAGAGGCATTATGGTGTTGGATTAAAGAAAATCCAAATGAAATGTGAAAATAGTCACCATTAATGTTTGAAATTATGGTGAATTAAATAAATGAAATGGAAAATGGGAAAATGGTCACCCATTAATGCTTGGAAAATGGTGTGATTTATTTAAATGAAAAATGAGGGATTATGTCTTTCAAGTAGTCTCTCATGTGATGGTGGAAATTAGTCCCATTAATTTAAATGGGAAATAAATATAAATTCAATGGATGAGATGTATTCTTGAATTAGAGAATAAATCCTATGGTGGGGATTTAAAAAGAAGAAATGGCATGGATTGCCATCCTAATAAAAGTGTGCTTTCTTTTAATGGTGGAGATGAAGTCTTGCAAAGACAAAGGAAATCCAATGGATGAGAGTAATCAAGACCAAAGCACATGGATTGTGCTTTCTTGTGTGGTTGGGATTTTCTTTCAAAAAGCAAATGGAAATCAAGGGCTAAGATTAAGTCTTGAAATTGAGATTTCAAGACAAGAGTAGTATTTAAAGGGAAAGTAAGCCCTTGTCTCAAGTTTTGCCATTTCAAAGAAAGAAAGAAAATGAGAGGAAGGAAGAGTTGTCTTCCAAGAAGAAGAAAGGGAGAAAATGAAAGAATGGAGAAGAAATGAAGATCAACCAAGGTATGTTCCATTCTTTTTTTCTCTATTTAGTATTCTTGTATTTAAAGTGAGTGACAAGTTGAAATGCCATTTTAGGTGGGAGAAAATGGTGTAGGAAGCTCTCTTGAAATAAAGATAGGGAGGTTCAAGAATAAGGTAAGGGATGGCCCCATGTGGAGGTGGCCTTGCATTGCATTGTAAGTAGTTTGCATAGACTTTTATGTATCTCTTTGCATGCTTTATTTGTTCATGAGACCTATGGCCATGGGGGTGGGAAAGAAATGGTAGGTTGATGCCTCAAACCATGTTGGGTTGTGAGGATGGAATGACCTAACCATGCTTGCATGCATTTGCATTACATAGATTTGTTATGCTTGTATTTACTTTGCATATGCACCCTTACTGAGCTTTGAGCTCATGAGGTTTTATCCTCCCCTTGTAGGTTGTTCTTATGTCAAAAGAGAGAAGAAAAAGTGGCAAGCTTGTGGGTGGAAGCTCATGGTGTTTACTTATTTTTGTTGTAAATGTATGGCTTATGGAAGCCTATGTTATTGTGTTTGATTCATGAGATGTAAATTTTATTGGGTTGGTAATGGCTTGTTTAAGCCTAAGTCAATGAGTGTATATTTCTTGAAGTGTTGATTTTTTTTAAGTGAATGAGATTGAGGCTTATGGCATGTTGAAGCCTAGGCAAAAACCTCACTTTGGTATGAGTTGTTGTGGAAGCATTAAGAGCATAAATTTAAGCCTTAATTTTGGAGAAAAATAGGCTAAATTTAAAGGAAAATGAAGTTTATTTATTCACTTTAAATTCTGGAAAATTTGGGGTTTTATAGCCCAAGGAAGAAAAAAAAAGAAAAAGAAAGAAGTGTGGAAGGCAGCTGGAGCAGCAGAGGGCTGCCAGCCAGCTGCAGGCCGCAGGGCGGCTGCATGAGCGGGCGCGCGCGCGCGCGGGGCCAGGCGAGCGCGCGCGGCCAGGCGCGCGGCCGCGCACGGCATACGCGGCCAGCTGCCAGCGCGGCCCTGCTCGGGCCCCGCCGGCCAATTTTTTTAAAAAAAATTGAAATTTTGGGAGAAATTGGGGCATTTCTTTATTGATTTTTGGGCCCCGGAGGAAATTTCAAATAAAGGGATTTTTCGGGCATTTTAAGAGAAAATGCCGAAATTTTGGAAAATTGAAATATGAGTTTTTCCTCCAAATTTGGTAATCAATCAATGGATTGATTTTTAAATGATGATTTTTGGAGCCCGGTAAAATTCTTCGATGAAAAAGAATTAAATAAAAAAAAAAGAAAATGGCGATTGGGCGCCTGAAGGAGATTTTCTTTATAGCCAATGCGGTGTGGCTAAAGCCCAATTCTGCTAGTGAATCCTGGGATTCAGCGAAGGGAAGAACGAGCCTAGTTCCCACCTAGGGCGTTTCATCTTGAAACATGGTCCACCCTTCGCCACAGGCCGAGCAGGTGGACAATTCGGGTGATTGTTCACGAGTAACACCCGTAAGTGGGAGCGGGGCGTTACAAAAATGGGAGAAAAATAGAGAAAAATGCGAAGATATTGAGGAAAAATAGGTTTTGATGATTTTGGAATAAATATGATTTATAGGATCGTTATGTTCGAGGTTAAATGATTTGTGCTATTTTTCGAGACGTGGCATGCAAATCGAGGTAATGCGCGTTTTTTGAGGGGTCTAAATTTCGGGCATCAGGTGAGTGGTTTTACTCCAAGAACTTATATTTATGAATGCTATGTATGAATGCTATGATCATTTTGGCACATTGCATAGAAAGTCGTGATGTTGCATAGTACGATATTATTGACATATTGATATTTGTGCATGGGATTGGGATGTCACCCTAAGAGTGTAGCCGTAATTCCCCAAGGGCAATTGATGGAACAACGTTAGGCTTATTCTGCAGAGGTTTGGGATTCTGCCTAGGGTTTCGTGCCGGGTTAGGCCTGGGAAGTTACACTAGGGCAATGTTTGTTCATGTATTTGCATCATGCATTCAGGTATCATGTTTTTAAACCCTCACTAAAAGATTCATCTTCTAATCGGGTTATGCCCCTGGAACATTCAAAACGTTCCAGTTAGGACTTATAGATATGGCAAGGAGATGATTGAGACGTAACGGCACGTGATGATGTGGCCGATGGGTTTGGCGAGTTGTCTTTGTATTTCTTTCTCGTGAGGATTTAGGATATATTATTATATTGATGATCATGTATAATTGTTATGGTTTAATGTATTTTTGAGGTATGTTTAGATTGTATCATTTGAGGTACTTAGTTGTTATCTCTTGATGATGAGTCTCCATATAATTGAGTATTTAAAGATGTAATGGTACAGATTCTTATTTTATGATTAGAGTGGATTACGATTCTATACCATATCAGGTTTCGATTTTAGTTTCTGCATTTATGATGATTACCTATCTTGGCTTATTGATTCTTGTTTAGTATGCTGGGAAGGTAAAACGGGATTGTCAGGAAATGGTTTATATTGAAAATAAAAAAAAAATATTCCCGAAATTCCTAAGTTATTTAACGCCCTTAAAAAGGGCGGGGCGTTACAAGTAACACTCGAACGAGTTTGAGGAGAATCCCCCTCGAAGGACCGGGCTACCTAGGGAGTCCTCCGGAAGAAGGTGGGCCTCATGGCGAGCTGCCAAAGAAGGGTCTCGACCCCTAAGGGACTTGCCTGATAAAGCCTCGGGCGAACATGAGATACCTCGGGACACCATCCCGTAGATTATGAACATAACTCATAGAACACAATTAGAATGTGGCAAGACATCGTATAATATTTATGTAACCATTGTATAATAAACATTGCATAACATGCATGCCATGTGCCATTTAACATACATGCGACATAATAGCATAACGCTTTGGGAGATAAATAAGAGAGATGGGCCCCTTACATTGCATCATATCTATAATTGTCCAAATGTTATATAGTGGGTATCAGCTCATTAAATAGCCAAAAGTATAACATATATGCTCAATGGACCTAAGGCTTTGGGAGACAATTCTTATAAAGGGAGGGACCTACTATAGACTTGGGGATAAAGATGGGCCTTGTTGCCCATTGTGTTATATATGTAATATATGTATCTATGTATTCATGTTGCACGTTGCAGAGGCTGCCATTTGAGAGAGATATCTCAAAGCTCACGAAGAGAGGGAGATGGAGAGAGAGATCTCTCTTGGGAAGGATTCTTCCCGAGAGGCTTCGGCCAAAGACCTTCCTGAGAGAAAGGTTTCTCAAGAAGGACTTCCCTGGGAGCTGCTGGCCGAAGGCCTTTCCGAGAGTGGAGCGCAGAGAGAAGATAAGGCCTATGGCTGCGGAGGGAGGGACTTACCATGGCTACTTTCAGGAATTCGGCCCTTACCGAGAGACCTGCTACCATTGTCTAGGGCTGCCGAGGGAGTTGCTGCTCTTCGCGAGATGCAGGTCCTCTCTGAGAGGACCTGCTCGTTGCCGGAAGAGGATGCTCCATTTGATGCCACTCCTTGTTGAGAGAGATGCATGGGCTTGCGGAGAGGATGAAGGTATCTTCTGAGAGATCTTGAAGCCTCGCCGAGAGGAAGAAATCCCTCTCCGAGAGAAGACGGATCCTCTTCGAGAGAGGAAAATCTTTCTCGGAGAGAGATTGACAGAGAGAAAGCGAGAGAGAAGACGTGCACAGGAGGGAGAAAAGCCATGAACAGTCCCCTTCCCCCTTGTCTTCCTCCCCATTTATACCCCTCAGACTTCTCTTTTATTACACTTTCACCCCTCTCCTAAGTTTAACCTAATTACACTTTAGCCCTTTAAATTCTATATTGCTCATTTGAACTCCGATTTAGATAATTTCTTCGCCATTCGACCATGACTTTTTCTAAGGATTGAAACCCTGGCTTGGGACCACTTTTGGGGTTCACTCACCTTGGCCAAATGACGAAAATACCCTTAGGTGGATGCTTGGGAATTCTATGGCCCAACAATTGAAATAAAGCCTTTTATACTTACTAATAGTTAGAATTGGGCCAAAATACCCCTAGGTGGCAAAATGACCAAAACACCCTTAGGTGGACACTCTGGAATTCTATGGCCCAACAATTGAAATAAAGCCTTTTATACTTACTAATAGTTAGAATTGGGGAATTTAACATGTCCAGGTTAATTAGCCTAACTTCTTGCTTTGAATTTTGCAGCAATGGATAAAGTGCCATTGGTAATTATGTGAAACGGGGAATGGAATGATGGCAAGTACACTGGGGGTAATAAGAGGTGTATGATTTCCAACAAGAATGTGAATTTTACTCAATTAACTGATATTGTTTACACAGTGAAGGGAATTGATAAAACAATGTACGACATCAACATTTATTTTTTAATGGAACCATTGTGCAGTCTTCCAGCCACTGAGCTCCCTATCAAGGACGATTATGGTGTTGAGTTTGTTATGTATGAAAGAAGTAAATATAAAGTGATTTATGTTGATATGATTCGTAAAGATGCTAGAGTTTGTAACATACATAGTGAGCCGCAATACCAATTTCCTTCATATAGTGGTGGTAATCAGGATGCAAATGTTGACGTTCCACTTACATCAACACGTAGTCCACTGTGGAACGATGATTTTGGTACATATGGTATGACTGGTTTGTCAGATGATGCTTCACACATAGATGATGATGGTGATAATGAAGCAAATGATAATGGTGATGATAGCAGTAGTGATGACAATGGTGGTGGTGATGAAGGAGCAGCCAGTCTGGAGTATCCAAAAGTAAAATTTTCAGGTTCTCAATTTAAGGACAACCCTTTACATGGAAACTGGGTCATTCTTGGTGTAAAAAATTATACAATTGAGGCAATGCAACTCGAAGTGCTGATTGCCTACCCAGGTTATATTTTTTACTAGGGCGCACTATTTAAAAGTAAATAGGAACTGATTTTGGATTTTGAACAATATTGTGTTGATGTGAAGATAGATTATTGAATCAGACGTTCGTGCATGATTCGATTTGAGGCCGATTTCAAAGATGTGAATTGCAAGTTTTTGCTTTGTGTAAGATGCAGACCTGGTTGTACGTTTTGGCATGTGGTGAAGTTTATGCCGGGTTACACATCTAGTCTGGACATCTATAATTCACATTTTTGGAGTATGAAGGCTATTATTATCGGGAGTTTGTTCTCACAATGAGTGACAATTAGTAAATATACACCTGAAATGCTAATGGGAGAGCTACTTGAGTAGCATGGTGTACATATCATGTACACTAAAGTTTGGAGGTTTTTACAACATGCAAAGAGACTTGCTTATGGCAATGCAGACGAGTCATTTCAGCAGCTACCCTCATATTTTCACATGTTGAAAGAAACAAATCTCGACACTGTCACAACAATAGAGACAGATGAAAATAATCATTTCTTGTACTCATTTTTTTTCTCTTGGAGCTTTGCTTCAGGGTTTTCAGTCTTACATAAGACCAATTGTTGCTGTTGATGCCACTCATTTGAAAGGTAAATACAAAGGGGTGATTTTTGTTGCCACTTGCAAAGATGGAGATGATACGATTTATCCCATCGTTTTTGGATTTGGAGATGGTGAGTCTGACTAATCATGGATTTGGTTTTTAAGAAAATTGAGAGTGGCTATCGGCGTGTCGAAGGACAAATCATGGATGGTGATTCTTGAAGTACATTTCTACTTCAAGACATCACTGTCTGACTTAGGCATTGAAGAGCCCGCGTGGGAAGATCCACGAGTGCCTTCTAACTATTTTTGTGCTGTAGACCCTATTGGTGCCACATATCCGAAGGATCTCCGGATACGAGTTACATGAAAACCCTTCAGGGGGAAAAAGCCCCCGAAGACTCTGAAAATCCATTCGGAGACCTCAACGTCCTCTTGGCTTTCCCAAACCTTGTGACTCCGCTTGGACTCTATCTGAGTTGTTCCCTAAGATAAATAAATTTAATTGTTGTAATTAGACAACAACAATTTGGCGTCATTTGTGAGAAATGAGCAAGAAGTCATCTTCCATGACAGAGCCCATAAGGTCTATATATGTAAGGATGCCATTTTAGTTGGGAAGCCTTTTGCAATGTTCTTGCCCAAGCCTACAATGCCTCCCAATGAATCATGCTCCAAATCCTCTAGGGAGACACTAAGGAGCTTTTGCGAGACTTTTCTCCTACTATTATAAGCCTTCCAAGGACTATTACACCTTCCTTGGGGGGAAAGCATACCTTCTCATCACTTCATAAGAGTTCTCTGGGTTGGTCGATTGAGAACCAGTCGAGCAAAGTGGGAAGGAGCAAGAGATGTGCCTCTCATGGTGCTTTGTGAGATCTAAGTTCAGGCAACAACCACTGCCCAAACTTGTATTTGAGGCAGGTTGTTCTCCCTAGCCAGGCTGATCCTTGAGGAAGAAATGTCACCTTAAAGTCATTCAAAAGTGGAGCAACATCTTCCCCAGGTTACTTGGGTCAGTCAGTTTCACAAACACTTTTTTTGCTTACCCGAGCATATGGCAAACCAAAGGGGTGCCTTCTTATGCACCAGAAGAAGGAGAGGAGTTGATGTGCTACACAAAGGGTTGACGAGAGGAGATTATTATTAGCACCTTTTATAGGCGATATATTTTTGCAACCACTCATTTTCTTAATCACTACATTTTCCATCTTTGTTGAAAGATATTTGTGTTAATGTTAGTGTCCTTAATTCTATATTTAAATGACATCTAGCAATTGTATTATGTGACTAATAATGTAAATCTTGCAAATATAAATAAAATATGTTATCATATTTTAAGGTCATATTACCAAATTTGGAGGAAAAACTCATATTACCAAATTTGGAGGAAAAACTCATATTTCAATTTTCCAAAATTTTGGCATTTTCTCTTAAAATGCCCGAAAAATCCCTTTATTTGAAATTTCCTCCGGGGCCCAAAAATCAATAAAGAAATGCCCCAATTTCTCCCAAAATTCCAATTTTTTTAAAAAAAATTGGCCGGCGGGGCCCGAGCAGGGCCGCGCTGGCAGCTGGCCGCGTATGCCGTGCGCGGCCGCGCGCCTGGCCGCGCGCGCTCGCCTGGCCCCGCGCGCGCGCCCGCCCGCTCATGCAGCCGCCCTGCGGCCTGCAGCTGGCTGGCAGCCCTCTGCTGCTCCAGCTGCCTTCCACACTTCTTTCTTTTTCTTTTTTTTTCTTCCTTGGGCTATAAAACCCCAAATTTTCCAGAATTTAAAGTGAATAAATAAACTTCATTTTCCTTTAAATTTAGCCTCTTTTTCTCCAAAATTAAGGCTTAAATTTATGCTCTTAATGCTTCCACAACAACTCATACCAAAGTGAGGTTTTTGCCTAGGCTTCAACATGCCATAAGCCTCAATCTCATTCACTTAAAAAAAATCAACACTTCAAGAAATATACACTCATTGACTTAGGCTTAAACAAGCCATTACCAACCCAATAAAATTTACATCTCATGAATCAAACACAATAACATAGGCTTCCATAAGCCATACATTTACAACAAAAATAAGTAAACACCATGAGCTTCCACCCACAAGCTTGCCACTTTTTCTTCTCTCTTTTGACATAAGAACAACCTACAAGGGGAGGATAAAACCTCATGAGCTCAAAGCTCAGTAAGGGTGCATATGCAAAGTAAATACAAGCATAACAAGTCTATGTAATGCAAATGCATGCAAGCATGGTTAGGTCATTCCATCCTCACAACCCAACATGGTTTGAGGCATCAACCTACCATTTCTTTCCCACCCCCATGGCCATAGGTCTCATGAACAAATAAAGCATGCAAAGAGATACATAAAAGTCTATGCAAACTACTTACAATGCAATGCAAGGCCACCTCCACATGGGGCCATCCCTTACCTTATTCTTGAACCTCCCTATCTTTATTTCAAGAGAGCTTCCTACACCATTTTCTCCCACCTAAAATGGCATTTCAACTTGTCACTCACTTTAAATACAAGAATACTAAATAGAGAAAAAAAGAATGGAACATACCTTGGTTGATCTTCATTTCTTCTCCATTCTTTCATTTTCTCCCTTTCTTCTTCTTGGAAGACAACTCTTCCTTCCTCTCATTTTCTTTCTTTCTTTGAAATGGCAAAACTTGAGACAAGGGCTTACTTTCCCTTTAAATACTACTCTTGTCTTGAAATCTCAATTTCAAGACTTAATCTTAGCCCTTGATTTCCATTTGCTTTTTGAAAGAAAATCCCAACCACACAAGAAAGCACAATCCATGTGCTTTGGTCTTGATTACTCTCATCCATTGGATTTCCTTTGTCTTTGCAAGACTTCATCTCCACCATTAAAAGAAAGCACACTTTTATTAGGATGGCAATCCATGCCATTTCTTCTCTTTAAATCCCCACCATAGGATTTATTCTCTAATTCAAGAATACATCTCATCCATTGAATTTATATTTATTTCCCATTTAAATTAATGGGACTAATTTCCAGCATCACATGAGAGACTACTTGAAAGACATAATCCCTCATTTTTCATTTAAATAAATCACACCATTTTCCAAGCATTAATGGGTGACCATTTTCCCATTTTCCATTTCATTTATTTAATTCACCATAATTTCAAACATTAATGGTGACTATTTTCACATTTCATTTGGATTTTCTTTAATCCAACACCATAATGCCTCTCATTAAATGCTTGAAAGACCAATTATCCTTTCTTTTTGCATTTAATTTAAATCATTCTCCAACTCATAATTCCACATATATATATACATGCTCCCACATTTCTTATATATATTAATTTCTCTCAAATTCCAAGATTATGCCAAGTGTCACTCCAAGACACAAACTTGGCTTCCAATTCTTGATCTTGGTCATCCATGTGGTAATACCACATTTATTTACCAATTTAGGGAAAAATAATTATTCTCCTCAAATAATTTAATATCCACGATTTTCCCTATTTTCCATAATTAATTTCCTTTATGGAATCACTCCAAATCACCAAAATTCTCATTTCATGAATTATTAATCCCATATCTCCACATAAACACAAATTTGGGATTTAATTCACTTACTCACCTAATTCCACATAGGAATTATTTCTAATTTGCCAAAATACCCTTTTTATTGGATTTTCCTATCCAAATTACCAAAATACCCCTTCTCATGGGCATTCTCAATCTCAAGGATCATCACTTTCTCAAGGGCATTTTTGGAAGTTTACTTACTTCCTTTCCTGTTCTCTTAACACCGGTTACACCGGGTGTTACAATTTTTCTCATTAATATTCTAAAATAAATATCTACTTAAATATTTCACCAAATATTTTATCATAGAAATTCATCAAATAATTATCTAAGAATATTAAAAATTCCAAGACTTACCTAGGCTTAACTTTTAAAGCCTTCTTGTTGTGCGTGCTTTGACCTCGAAATGCATGTAATCCTTGATTCGTGTGCACTGATTCACGCGCACCACCTCAATTCAGGCATATCACCTCGATTATCGTGCACTACCTTGATTCTCGTGCACCACCACATTTTTCATGCACAGTCTCGATTTTCGTGCACCGCCTCGATTTTTTAGCCTGACCTCGAAATGCCTGCCCAAACCATTTTTCTCACCAAAATCTTCGGAATATTATTAAATATCCATTTCCTTTTTTTTTTAGAGGTTTTATAGCTTTTTCTCACATTATTTTCCATTTTTCTTTCCTTTTTTCCCTTTTCTTTCTTTTCTTTTTCTTTTCTTTCTTTTTCTTTTTCTTTCTTCTTTTTTTTTTTTCTTTTCTTCTCCTTCTCTTCTTCTTCTTCTTCTTCTCTGCAACTTGCGAACCAGCTTACCCAGTCGTTGCTCTGCCGCATTCCCGGCCGTGGTCGGTGTGGCCTTGTCACCGCCCACACCGACCATGGCCGCCCTCACTGACCTCTCCCAGCCACACCGGTCACTGCCATACCATACCCGATGTAGGCTGCGTTGCTAGCCAGCTGCTGCAAAGCAGCTTCGCGGCTGCCATGGCCTCGCCTCTAGCCACCTCTGTCGCTTTCGAGCACCTCCAGGACCTCCACCGAGCCCACCGGTCGTTGCCACACCGAGATACCATCATCGCGCCACCGCTAACCAGCTGCCTCGGCCGACCTCCACGATTGCTGCTACTGAAGGCTACCATGGCCGATCGAGCTTGCTGCTGCCCACTCTCTCTTTCTCGATCTCTCCCTCTTGCTTTCTCACTCTCTCGATCTTTTTCTCTCTCTGATCTCGCATTCGCTCGCCCAAGCTCTCACGAGCTCCCTGTCATGGACGATTCGACCATTTCTCTTTCTCCCTGCCACTCTCTCAATCCTCTCATATATATATATATATATATATTGATGAGGAGAACGCCCTCAGTCCCATAATTACGCCAAGACGGATACCTAGTGGCGGTCAAAAGATACATGGCAGACAAGCATCGCCACGTCAATCGGATAAGCACTCAATAAAGAAATCTCCGAGACCTCAGGAACAGGCTAACCCACCGAAGGTCACGGAGGCAACAGCTATCCCGAACTCCTCGGAGACGGATATTATCATGAAATCCTTATCGGGAAAGTTCCGAAGAAGGCGGAAGGGAGATCCCGAAGATCCCTCCATGATCCCTATCCCGAGAAAAGGTAAGAGAAAAAGGTGGGAGATTCTTCTTATCCTTTTCTGAGAGATATAGTTTAAAAGGGAAAATTAATCCTAGATCGAGAACTAACTTAATCATCGGAGATCGACCGGGGGAGCAAGTCTCCGTCTCCATTGCAAGTACCTTCGGAAAGGCAAGAAGGGAGCGTGCGGCTACCACTTCAGAAAATCTATCATCAATTGGCGCCCACCGTGGGGCCGACATTCTTCTCTTCTGTCTCTCCAATGCAGCAGACAATCTTGCCTTTTTTCTCTACCTTGAATGGCAACCAGAAGACAGCCGTCTAGGGCCATGGGGAGCAACCCCGTTCCAGAGCCGAGTCAGCAGAATCCTCCCCGAAGCTCGCTGGGGAGAGCTCGGAGTCCGGAGGGCCCTCCGCCTCCCCCTGATCGGATAGCACTCCTGGAGGGTCAAGTGCAACGATTGACGGAGTTACTCATGGGTTTTCTAGATCGCCAGCATCAGCAACCCCAGCATTCTCGGGCGGAAGAAAGGCGCGAGTCCCCAAGAGAAGAGAAGTCCTATCGACGGGATGAGAATCCGCAGAGGCCGGGACAAGATGATGGTCATGGCGAGGCAGCCGAGTCTCTTGACTTGTCGTTTGTGCAGCAGCGGCAGGAAAGAAGATTGCAGCAGTTAGAGGAGGAGATGGCTGCCCTAAAGCCGAAGACCGGAGAGGCTCGGGGACCAAGGATAAATCAGCCCCTTAGCCCAGAGATCATGGCGGCCATACCACCGGAGCGTCTCCGTATCCCAGCCATTAAGCTTTACGCAGGGACCTCTGACCCGATGGATCACCTTGATCTCTTTACCTCGCATATGATGGTACAGGACGCCTCAGACGCGATGTGGTGTAGGGTTTTCTTGGCCACCTTGGAGGGGCATGCACGGGCTTGGAATTCAAATCTAGCTCATTATTCCATCGTAAGTTTTGCGCAACTCCGAGGCAGCTTTCTGGCGCATTTTGCACCTCTCCGAAGACACTGAAGGTCCACCATGGCCTTGGTAAGTATGAAGCAGAACCAAGGAGAGCCCTTGAAGGATTTCGTTTCACGATTTAATATGGAAGCCTTGAGCATTGAGAACTTTGACCACAGCGTAGCTATGGTGGCATTCCAGAACGCCCTGAGGCCCGGCCCTTTCGCCCAATCATTAGCCAAAATGCCTCAGAGTACGTTCACGGACATATTGGGCCGGGCCACGAAGTACATAAATGCCGAGGAGGTCATGCAGGCTAAGAGGGCGGAGCATGTGGAAAAGAAGGATAAAAAAAAGCATCTCGAGGAAAGGAGGAGTAACGACCGAATGGAAAAACATCGCCCTCAGTGGGATTCGGGGGGCTTCACTCCTCTGAATGCCCCGAGGGCAGAAATCCTGGCTACTATTGAGGGTAAAGACTATTTGAAAAAGCCTCGGCCGATGAAGGCACCATCCGACAAAAGGAACAGAAGTAAATATTGCCGATTTCATCGAGATCATGGTCATGACACTGAGGAATGTCACCAATTAAAGGAGGAGATTTAGGAACTTATCAATCGGGGTTTCCTAAGGAGCTACGTGGCTAAAACAGGTGATTCTCGGGGGAGAAATGATCGATGGTCGCGATTGAGAAGCCCCCCCAAGAGGGACCGCACGGAGGATCGAAATCGAGCCCAGCGGGAGAGATCACATCGAAGAGAAGACGATCATCCTCAGCCTCTGATATTCCATACACTCGCAGTAGGGGAGGTCCCAGTCATGAAGGATGAAAAAAGTAGTGCGGTCCGGCTGAAAAGATCGAGCAATGTGGATCCAATCTTTTTTTCAGATAATGACCTCCTGGGAAGTGGGAACTTCGGCGGTTCCTCGTGGATCCAGGAAGCTCTTCAGAAATCTTGTATCGGCAAGCCTTCTTAGGCATGGGGTATGAAATAACACAGTTGAGGGCAGCGAGGGTCCCTTTGGTGGGATTTGATGGTGAAGCCGTATACTCAGAAGGGATCATTCAGCTCCCATTGACGGTAGGGAGAGGTTCCCGGACTTCTCGAGTTATGCTAGACATCCTGGTAGCAGACGTGCCTTCGGCTTACAACATGATTCAAGGAAGATCTGGTCTCAATGCCCTTCGAGCCATCCCAAGCACATATCATATGATGATGGAGTTTCCCACAGATAGGGGGACGGGCGAAGTGCAGGGAGATTTGCGCTTAGCCCGTGAATGTTACATGGCCTCTATAGGCATTGCGAAGGGTAAAGAAGCAGGGTCGTAGAAGGACGCTGACCCCCCGAAGGAGGTCAGTTTTCTACTAGAAGGACCCGAAGATCCCAAAACAGCAGAGCCGGTGGATGAATTGGAAGAAGTACCTCTGGAAGAGGATTGCCCAAGCCGATGCGTAAGAGTGAGTATGGAGTTAAAGGACCCGCTAAGGAGTCAAATAATATCACTCCTTAGACAGTATGCGGATATCTTCGCATGGACAGCCCGGGACTGTTAGTGTAGGTGCTCTAGACCCAATCAGATTGGGCATGTTGTACACTGACAATTGTAATCATGTTATTATTTGAATAAGGAGTTATTCAAATTCACAAGAAGTTATTCTATTAGTTTCTTGTTATTATTGTAATAACCAAATGAAACTAGATAGAAGTCCATATGATGTATACTGTGAATAATCTATAAAGATGTGAGATGATGCATCACAGTTTATAGACATCATTAAACGTCCCAAGTCGTAGCAATATCAAGAATGGACATTGACAATTGCGGTAAGACTTGTATGTCCTATGTTTTTGCTATGTGATAGCAATGGGGGTCTCACACCCATAGGCATGGGGATGCCTAGACAAGTACATAGGTGACCAATGTTGGAGAACGTGTCACTGGACATGACTCGCCACGAGAATCCATTTTGGTTATATGTTGATGGAATTCTCATACGAGATGGGTGTAACTAATCCTTGGACCTGAGGTTGTCACGGTCATCTCATAAGAAGACCGGTATGCTTTGACATCGTTTCGATGGGCCTAGACAAAGGCTGCACGTGGGCGATCGTTGGGTATATCATGAGGCTTATGGAGATGGGTGCATAGCCAAGATGGGACTCGTCTATCCCTTGATAAAGGATGATGTATCTAAGGCGCATTCGGTGGATATTCACTTTAAATCCATGGCCATGGTGAAAGAGATCAATAAAGAGTTATTGATTCACTTTCTATTAAGTGAAGATATCCGAAAGACCGAAGAAAACTCATGTGATCGTTATCAAGCAACACATCGCCATACTTGAGATCACATAAGATACATTGACGAGAGGATCGTATTACACGATAACCATGCTCGTGAAAGGTTATTTGCGGATTATGAATCCTTCTGAATAATTGGGTAGGCATGACGCCTTGCTAGAGGCCAATCTTGTCTTATGTGTTCGTACCGACACATTGCCAACATATTCGAAAGCCTAATGAGTCATACGCAATAGGCACGGTCCCTGGCTTAAACCAGGAGAGTGGACGTATGGTTAAGTGGGACACTTCGGCAAGAAGTTGTGCCGTCATAGGTTCTCACGGAAAAAGAACAGATAGACGTAATGACGTCGATATGACGAGGAGTCGTCGTGATGGAAAGAGTTTCCTAAAAATGGCATTTGATTAAATTAGGAAGGAGTTTCTAATTTAATGATTTTCTATTTGTTGGAGTGGCAAATAGGAAATAAAATATTTTTGGGCTTAAGTTAATATTTGGACTAAATTAGATTTGGGCCAAATATTAAATTAAATATTATATTTGGACTAAATTGGATTTGGGCCAAATATTAAAATAAATATTATATTTGGACTAAATTAGATTTGGGCCAAATATTAAATATTATATTTGGACCAAATTAGATTTGGGCCAAATATTAAATAAAATATATTTGGGCTTGAATTAGATTTGGGCCATAATATTTTATTTAACCTATAAAAGGATTGGGCCATTTAATTATATTTCTAGTTGGACTAGAATAAGCCCACTTATGATTCTAATTAAATTAGAATTAATGGGCTAGCCCAATCCATTAGGGTTTTAGAAACCCTAGGATATTTCATTATAAATATCCTTTTATAGGTTGCCCATTATAGTGGTGATTTTTGGTGTCGTTTTTCAAGAGTTGAAAAACGCATTGCCGTTCACTCTTCCCCGTTTCTTTTGGCATCGATTTGAAACGTGGGTGTTCTTTTACCGTCCATACACAAGCCGCGCAAAGGAGAAGGAGCTAGCACTCCTATTCCGCTCTCCTTGCCAACGGACGCGTGCCGCGTATCACGAGTTAGAGGTCGGACGCTTGGACGGCTCGAATCCGCGAACGACTCGATAATCTAAAGGTTAGATTTATTTATTTGTTTGTGAATGATTTGATTTCGACGTTGATCCAATCGCCGGGATCGGGGTAAGGTTCAAAATTTTTGAACTACGCTGCTTGCCCTGTAGCGATCTTGCTTTACTTTCAGGGACATGCCAGGAGTAAATCCAGAAGTAATGACACACAGGCTGGGGGTCCGATCAGGTTTTCAGCCTGTCAGGCAGAAGAAACGAAGCTTCACCCCAGATAGGGCTCGGGTAATCGAGGAGGAAATCACAAAGTTAGCAGATGCGCGCCACATTCAGGAGGTGGATTATCCAGATTGGTTAGCAAATGTCGTGCTGGTTCCCAAAGGGCAGAGCAAATGGAGACTTTGTATCGATTTCACCGATCTTAACAAAGCTTGCCCAAAGGATAGTTACCCACTCCCGAGGATTGACGCCCTAATTGATGGAACTGCTGGATGTTCGCTCATGAGTTTCCTAGATGCTTTTCAGGGATATCACCAGATTCCATTGCACCTGGAGGACCAGGAGAAGACAGCATTCATCACCAACAAGGCAACCTACTACTACACCGTAATGCCTTTCGGTTTAAAGAACGCAGGAGCCACTTACCAATGCTTGGTAAATAAGCTTTTTCACCAACAGCTTGGGAGAAATATGGAGGCATACGTCGACGACATGCTGGTAAAAAGCCTGGTAGCCGAATGTCATCCGGAGGATCTGGAGGAGTGCTTCAAAACCCTTCGTAAGTTCCATATGAAACTTAATCCTGTCAAATGTGCTTTCGGCGTTTCTGCAGGAAAGTTCCTGGGCTACATAGTACACCACCGAGGGATTGAGGTAAACCCTGCGAAGGTCAAAGCTATCATGGATATGCCGGCCCCGAGGAATGTGAAAGAGGTACAGACCTTATGGGCAGGATGACAGCCCTTGGCAGATTCCTTTCTCATTTGGCAGAAAAAGGCCTTCCTTTCTACAACGTCTTATCGAAAGTAAACAACTTCGAATGGAATTCTGAATGCCAGCAAGCTTTCGAAAAGCTGAAGGAGCACCTAGCCACGCCCCCGGTTCTTACCAAGCCGAAGCCCGGAGAACCATTATACATATATCTGGCGGTGGCCAATGAGGCCGTAAGCTCGGTATTGATACGAGAAGAAAATAAGATCCAGAGGCCTATTTATTATGCGAGTAAACGATTATCGGGAGCTGAGGTTCGGTATCTTCCTATGGAAAAATTGGCTTTCGCCTTAATAACATCGGCGAGGAAACTCCGACCCTACTTTCAAGCTCATACGATTATAGTGCTTACTAATCAACCTTTGAAGCAGGTTCTTAGCAAGCCAGAGCTTTCAGGTCGGATGTTGAAGTGGGCAGTGGAGCTCACTGCCTTCGACATTGAGTATAGGCTGCGACCGGCTATTAAGGCGCAGTCGTTAGCAGACTTCATCGCCGAAGGGATAGGAGCTCCCGAAGGCCCCGAAGAAAATCAGAGACCATGGTTGGTGGTGGTAGATTGAAGCTCGACCTCGAGCGGTGGTGGAGCAGGATTAATGATAAAAAGTCCTGAAGGGCAAATATGGCCTTATGCTTTACATTTTGAATTCCGAGCATCTAACAATGAAGCAGAATATGAGGCCTTATTGGCTAGGCTGAGATTCGCTGAGCAATTGGGAGCTCAAAACGTCGAGGTGAGTTCAGATTCTAACTTAGTGGTGCAGCAGGTGAATGGAGAATATGAAGCCCGAGAAAGTCACATGGCGCGATACTTGACCATAGTCAAAGAGCTGATGGCACGTTTCCAACACGTAAAGGTGGAGTACGTCCCTCGGGCTATGAATACAGAGGCGGACTTGTTGTCCCGAATCGCTTCTTCCTCTTTCCCTACGAGCTCTCGGAAAATTCGGATCGAATCTCTTCCACAAAAGAGTATCGAAGAAGTCGCGGACCAGTTATGTGTCGATGACGAGCCTAGCTGGATGGACCCCCTGTTGTTATATTTGAGAGAAGAGAAACTCCCCGAAAACGACTCGGAGGCACGGGAGGTCAAACGAAAAGCCCGAAATTTCGTGTTAGTTAGTGGGGAACTATACAGAAGGTCTTTTTCACAACCGCTACTCAAATGTATCCGACCTCGCGAAGCAGATTATATCCTACGGGAGATTCATAAAGGAATATGTGGAAACCACATTGGGGCTCGGGCTCTTAGTCAAAAGGCTCTGCGGCAGGGGTATTATTGGCCAACGATGGTACGAGAATCCGAGCAGCTAGTCAGGACTTGCGATCGATGCCAGAAAATGTCTAATTTGGTTCATGTGCCGGCAGTCGCACTAACTCATCTCGCTACACCATGCCCATTCGCTCAATGGGGTATAGACATCCTGGGGCCTTTTCCCCCAGCAGCTGGACAAGTCAAATATATCATGGCTGCTATCGATTATTTCACAAAGTGGGTCGAAGCTGAAGCAGTGGCCTCTATTACTTCCTGGCGGGTGAAACAATTTCTATGGAAGAATGTAGTCTGTCGCTTCGGAGTTCCTCAGGTGTTGATCTCAGACAACGGCACCCAATTTTCTGATCGATCTGTTCGAGAATGGTGCCAGGAGTTGGGAATCAGGCAACAATTCACCTCTGTAGCTCATCCACAGGCTAATGGCCAAATTGAACTCGCCAACAGGACTCTGTTGCGCGGTTTAAAAACAAGAGTAGATAAGGCGAAGGGTAGCTGGGTGGAAGAACTATCGAGCATCCTGTGGTCCTACCGAACCACAATAAAGGTCTCCACGGGAGAAACTCCTTTCAGTCTATGCTACGGCTCAGAAACGTTAATCCCAGTTGAAATTGGAGTACCTACGCTACAAGTAGAGCTGTTCCACCCTGAATCCAATGAGCAAAGTTTGAGGGACAACCTAGACCTCCTTGATGAATTTCGTGATCAAGCGAGGATTCGACAAGCTGCTTATAATCAGCGCATAGAGAGATACTACAATCGACGAGTAAGAGCACGAAATTTTCTACCAGGAGATTTGGTATTAAGGCGAGCAGATGTTCAGGCAGCCCGCGAAACAGATAAGTTAACACCAAATTGGGAAGGTCTTACAAAGTAACAGAGGTTCTCAGCCCGGGGGCATACAGACTACAGACCCTCGAGGGTACACTGGTGAAAAACGCATAGAACGTGCAAAACTTGAGGAAGTTCTATCAGTGATAACTCTTTATTATCTTCATATGATCTGTTAGTAATAATTTTCCATTACATGTCTTGGCATTTTTTCTTTTTTTTGTTGCTTTGCATATGCTATCCAGGAATAAATTCATTTTTTCTCCTATGCGTAAAAACTCATCATTTCCAAAGATCTGTGAAGGCACATCAGAGCAAAGGGAAAGAATTGACATACCCTCAACGGGGCTAGACCCCTCAACAATAACAAAGGATCAGATGTGATCCTCGGGGGATCCGAACCCCCGACAAAAACAAAGGATCAGATATGATCCTCGGGGGGTCCAAACCCCCGACAAAAACAAAGGATCAGATGTGATCCTCGGAGGGTCCGACCCCCAGCAAAGACAAGGAATCAGATATGATCCTCGAAAGGCTTAAGATAAAAGAATTAGATACGACTCAACCCCTCAAAGAAGTTACAGGGATCAGGCGTGATCCTTGGGGGGCCGGAGCCGAGCCCTTTTGAACAAGCGACAACAAGCGACGAAGACCAAGTCCTGCGATAAGCAAGGGTGGTAAAAAAGGAAAGATCAAGCCTGATCCCAAACGGCCTTCCTTTTCTTGTTTTAGATAAAAAGCAAAGGAAACAAGAAAACAAAAAGGCGGTAGCAAAAGAAAATTGTGCGAAAAATCTAACACTTTTATTATTACGACAACAGGTTTGAATACAAAAATGTCTACTCTAAAGAGGACAAGGCGGCGGCAACGTCGAAGGGGATAGAGTCTACATCCAGGTTCGGGAAGCGCTCTTTGATGAGTTTTCTCATATGCTCGAACCCGCCCCGAAGAACTCCTTCTAGTTCCGCGGCATAAGCTTCGGAGCTTTGAAAATCCTCGCGACCATTTTGAAAAGCCACTTGGGCATCCTTGAGGGCGGATTGGAGTTGGACATGAGCAGTGCGAAGGTCTTCTTTGCACCGAGAATAAGACTCCAACGCTTCGACCTGTCCCTTCTTGGCTTCCTTCAGCTCTAGAGTAAGTCTTTTTATATCCTCCTGAAGCTGGTGATTAACAACCTTAGTGGCGTCCAGCTCCTCCCCAAGTCGGGAATTGGCCTGATTAGCCTCAAGCATGTTTTTTTGGACCAACTCCAAATCCTCGCGCACTTGAGCTTCGGCTTCGTTGGCAAGTCGGGCATCTTCTTGCGCCAGCTCAACAGACTTAGTTAAAATATGAACACGGTGCTCGAGACTCGACAGTTGGGAGGAAAAAGACTCAAACCCCTGAAGCCTTTCGACCTCAGACTCCAAGGAAATAATCCGGGCTCGAAGTTCGGATTCTCGCCGAGAGACCAAACCTTGGAACTCTGTAAGGTTCTGAGGAAGTGAAAACAGAATATAGATTAAGACCTACTCGCATAGAAAAAAGGCAAAGTCAAAAGAGAAAGGAGTACAGTCGCACCCTCAGAATCTCGGCGCAATAGTCAATTTCGTTCGGAGTTCATAGGGTCCCCGGTAGGACTAAAGCTGTTGAAGGAACATTGGTGGCTTCAGGAGCCGGAGGCTCAGAGGGAGTAGCAGCCGGGGAGGTGGCCTCCATCCTACGACGCTTCATCCGGCGTGCTAAAATCTCCTTCGTCAACAACGCCGAAGCCTCCTCCAGCGAAGCCTCCCCCGTCAGCTCTGAACGCCCCGCTGGTGCTAATGGCGTTAAAATTCGTTTAAAAATCGAACTGATAGGGATGTTGGGAGACGTAGCACTGGACTGCGTACCTGCCAAAGTTTTCCTTTTCTGGGCCTCTGCGCGAGCCACAACAAGCACCTGTGCGATGGTTGTTGAATCGTCTTCGTGAGAGATCGGTAAGGGCACAGGCATGGTGGAGGCTTCCCGCCGCGCGGTCGGAGAGTCTCTGGTCTGAGAAGTGAGGAGCTGGGAAGATGGGTCCCCCGAACCCCCAGCAACGCCTCTCTTGGAAGCCTCTTGGAAGGTCCCAAGATCTTCCTCCACCGCTCTTCGCGACCTGGAAGGTATTGAGTTTTTCTTATTATTCTTCTTGCTCTTTGAAACTCGCTCGGGAGGCGCAGCCCTCTCCGACACTCTCTGGTTGCTGGAAGATGCCGAGGGGCCCTTACTCCCAGGGAAGTCCAAAATCATTCCTCTGGTGATAGTAGAATACGATATCTCCCAGACCTCTTCAACTAAGAAAGAGATAACAACGAAAATCAAATACAGACAAAGGAAGAAGAGAGAGTAAAAGAAAAAGATGAAAGAAAAAGAGCTCACAGTTCTCGCCGTCCAAACCCGCTTGGGTAAGGCTGGGATTGGAAAGCCATCCTTCCTCCCAGTTCCGACTGTTCTTCATAAGTCTGCAGGCAAAATCTTCAATGGTCTCGACGCTCGGACGCTTGTGCTTAGTGTCTAGAGTCCACTCGTTGCAAACAGACCAGATTTCTTGAGAAGAGCCGGATGGCCTGGGGCGGACGAAGACGAAACGCTCCTTCCAATCATCAGAATCTTTCGACCCGCCAGATTACATGAGAGTCGAGGCAGAAATCTCAAGTCCGGAGTATCCCTTGCAGGCGAGGAGACGGCCATCTTTCACGATCCGAGGGGAGATGGAGATCCACCCTCCGGGGTTGCGGTTGGTCGGGAAGAAATAGTCGAAGAGGTCCCCAGTTGGCTCAATTTTTCCAGAATGACAAATAAGGAGGAACCCCATCAAGTATCGCCATCCGAAGGGAGACAGCTGGGCGGGAGCAATAGTGAGATGTTGAAGTAAGGACATCACTCTTCTTCAGGGAGGAAGCCGAAAGCCCCTATCAAAAGCACACTTATAAATGCAGAGGCGGTCGGCAACGGGATGACACGCTCGTAAATGGCTATTGAACTCTACCTCCCACTCTTCGGGGACGTTGTACTTTTCTTTGAACTGTTGGCATTCCATCTGGCTCATCCATTGGCATGGAATCGAGGCAACAGGGTGTTTTTCCCACTCAATAAGCTCTGCGCTGGCGGGATTAAACCTCCCAAAACTAATTATCGCCATGGCAAAGAGCTAGAAGAAAGAGAGGCGGAAGAAGTGGAAAATGCTTGCCGGCACAAGAAAAGCTAAAACTGAAGGAAAGTCGTGTGGAAAGAGAAGTAGAGGGACTGAAGAGTTCCCATTTTAAAAGTTCAAACTGCAGGAATAAGAGACCAAAGGGCGAGCAATAATGAGCATTAATCACCCCGCACTGACAGAGCTCGAAAGATGAAAAGGCCTCGGACAACGCATAGGGAAGGGATACCGCTGTCAAAACCAATCGATTTTCGCACCCGCCAAACACGCAAAAAAAAAAAAAAAAAAGAAGAAGAAGAAGAAAGGAAAAGAAGAAGTTAGATGGAAGAGCCTCAGGAGCTTTACTACTCCTCGAGCCCTCCAAGCCGAAGAGCTCAAGGAGTGGGGGGGCAAGTGATGAGGAGAACGCCCTCGATCCCATAATTACGCCAAGACGGATACCTAGTGGCGGTCAAAAGATACATGGCAGACAAGCATCGCCACGTCAATCGGATAAGCACTCAGTAAAGAAATCTCCGAGACCTCAAGAACAGGCTAACCCACCGAAGGTCACGGAGGCAACAGCTATCCCGAACTCCTCGGAGACGGATATTATCGCGAAATCCTTATCGGGAAAGTTCCGAAGAAGGCGGAAGGGAGATCCCGAAGATCCCTCCATGATCCCTATCCCGAGAAAAGGTAAGAGAAAAAGGTGGGAGATTCTTCTTATCCTTTTCTGAGAGATATAGTTTAAAAGGGACAATTAATCCTAGATCGAGAACTAACTTAATCATCGGAGATCGACTGGGGGAGCAAGTCCCCGTCTCCATTGCAGGTACCTTCGGAGAGGCAAGAAGGGAGCGTGCGGCTACCACTTCAGAAAATCTATCATCATATATATATATAGGTGAGCCACCTTGACAGCCTTGCCCAATCACCTTGACCAAACACTTAATCCCTTTGCATCATTTCGGTGGAAATGGCTCTCAAAGGAAGCGCTAATGAAGCCTTTCGGCGCCAAGTTCATCATGCTGCTCCCTGCCTATGGGCATACATATATATATATAATATATTTCACCCATTAATCTCATAATTTATCTTAATTATACTTGAAAATTTCTTAAATTGCAAGATGCACCCTTTAACGTCCAATTAATTTTTATTACGATTCTTTAAATCCACAATTAATAACTTCGAATTTACTCGATATAGAGGATTTCGCTCCAGTGTCCTTATTGGACTATTGATTCATCCAAAAATCGCCTCAGGGTTATTCCTTATGCAAAATCGGAGCCCCCTTAGGGTTCCGTTGATTTCCCAGGAGTCCCCTACGATGATTTGGTTTTTCAGCTTGATTCAAAGCTAAATTTTTATTGTACCGAAAACCATTTCTAATCCGATTTCTTTTGGTCCCATAAATCATGTGTCGAGATGCTCATCAATTACCATATTGATTTCCTGAGACATCTTAGCTCTAAGGCACTCCTTGCGGTTGATTTGTTCTTTCATACGGTAAGAAATTACCCTTATATCCTCTATTTATCCTTAAATTCTCCTTTTTGCCCCAAGATAATTTACTTTTGAGTACCTTAGAATTTCTCGGGTATTATACTACTCACGTATATGCCTATCCCCAGTTCCCCATAGCAGTACTGGGACCGACCCTCTCTCGTCGAAAAAGGTATTACTGTTACATATTCAGTACTAGCACGTTTTACTTATCTATTGCTCTTCTCTCTTATTGGTACTGACTTAAGCATTGGAGGGCATACGTGGGTGAGGAATCCCCGTGTGCCTTCTAACTTGTGCCTATGAGCGCAGTTACGTCCCGAGCGCACAGGAGGTCAATCCCAAGCGATATCGAAAATGCCCCCAGGAAATCATCTACGGCCCCAGTCAGGACATCGAGGACCGAAGCCACCCAATGCTTATCTCCACCAGTAGACTCTTGCCAGCTATCAACCTCGCTCTACCTCGGCTCCAGCTTTCCCTCTCTATAAATTCTATTGTCGCAGTTTTTTTCTTACCACTACAATTGGCGCCGTCTGTGGGAAATAGACAAGAAGCTAAAATCTATGAGGAAGATAGCCAAGTTTACCAACATCAAATATCAGTTGGGTAATGCAAGAAGAACCAACACACCTCGCCTGGGGGGCTGGAAGGCTTTCTCGCTAATTTGGTTACCTAATATGAAGCTGTCAGAGGTTGTGTGTGGGCTTCCAGAAACCTTTAGCGGCCCTAAGAGAAAGTCCTCCAGCTGCTGCAGTCACCCCATAGCCCTCGATCTGGCATCAACAGCTGCTTTTCTCAGTAAATGCGAGGAATCAAGGAAAGATCGCGATGCATTTAGAGCGTAGCAACGCTATTAAAGAAGTTTTACATGCTTTGCTAATGAGAGGATAACGACAACTTCTCCTGAATTGTCATTACCCAAATCGATTTATTGAGAGTCTCCAAGAGACATGAGATGGGATCATCCAAATGTTTCCTTATGGGTAAGTGGCTAAAGAGGAGATAATCGAGAAGCTTAAGAGGGCATGAAAAATGGTCACCCGGAGAAGGATATGCAGAAGGTATGACCCCAATAAGGAACAAGGAGTCGACCTAAGGTCTGCGACGTATAATTGTCGGTTGCTAGATTGCCATGGGCGGCCTAACATAGAACCTTTAAAGGGATGAGCTTGTCTCATGCCTCAGAGGTATGAAGAGGTAATTCGACTCTATGAGTGGACCCTCGTTTAGGCTAAAAAGAATTTCTCTATGGCAGTTGGTGATAACAACAAAGTTGATTATGAGCCCAAATACAATAAATCCGCCTTAAGGATGTGGTGGTGGCATTTGATATCCAAGCCCTACCTCTAGTTGGGAAGGCCTAAGGTGGTTCAAGATTTTTCGAAGAAGCAAAAGTTAGTGAGATCCCCTGAAGCAAAGTATGGAAGCAATACTAAGGATTCGTTGATTCTACTTTTAGCTACAAGTCATGAACTTTTACGCCGCCAAGATAAAGGGAACGAAGCTTTTCATCATGGAAGACATGAAGAGGCAATGAAACATTATAGTACGGCTACATCGACCAATGTTAAGTTTCAACCTTCGCAGCTATCTACCCCAGCAAGCGTGCTGCTGCATATCAAGCTTCGAACCAAATTGTTGGTACCATCGCAGATTGCAGCCTAGCCATAGCTCTCGACAGAAGTCATTGTAACACCCCAATTTTCTTAAGCGTGTTATAACTTAGGATTTTGGGAATATAAAAAGTTTTCATATCACAATAGTTGTCACACATCACACAATATCCCCAATAACCCTAATTTTTACCTTCTCAACTTAACAAACCCAATAATTGAATAGCTAAGACAGGCGTTAAAATTTCAAATGCGAAAGCTAGATCGAACCTGATATGGTTCACAACCATAATGTTTTATCATAAAATTGTTCAAGACGTCTACAAAATGTATTACATCATCTCTCGCAAGTGATAACTGAACATTTTAAACATATCCAAAATTACATAGGTTCGCACATAAGAAAGAATATGCTAAATATACAACAACAGTAAATTAAGCTTATTCTTCAGCTACCTCATTTCCCTTAGAGCCGCTCGTCGAACCTGGAATGTTTGAATATTCCAGGGACATAGTCCAATTAGAAAATGAATCTTCTAGTGAGAAACTCCAAAAAACCAGTTTATATTGATGCATGATCAGGTATAAAATGTATGAGAAGACAACGAGAACTACTCCGAAGTGCCTCGTGAACATGTTAGCCTCCTCCAACGAGAGCTTTCTTAATGGCGCACGCATAGCACCTCTCAGGAGGTCCCTAACCATGTCACTTCGGCCCGACCTCATAGAACTCATGCAAGCACCACATCCGTTGTTCCTTAGACTCACAATCTTCCCCATGAGAGCTTTCTCGATGGCGCACGCATAGCACCTCTCGGGGGATATCCGACTTTTTCCCTCGGCCAACAACAAATAGGTACAACAGTATGGCCACACGAATTTTATAAATGCAACAGTTAAAAAGCCAATAGCATATAATTTTCAGAAAAATACATTTCATATATGCAACATGATTTCACGTAAGAGAATAACAAGCGTTTATGTATAAGAACTTCACGAAACACGTCTCATGCAATAGAAGTCTCTCATAAGAATATAAAAAATAAGATTTGGAGTATAGGAGTCTCACCTTGTTGGTTTATTTCTTGGATGGTATAATTTCACAGCAAACGACCTAGGTTTCTGCAGAAAACATGTGTTTTAGTAAACCTAACCTCAAATATTTTTACATAATATTGAGGGGCATTAAAGTAGGGACAAAACTAGAAAATTTGAAGGAAAATGGACCTCTCACGCGCCCTCATGCGCCCAAAAAAGGTGGCTCACACGCCTTCACGCG
Organism: Diospyros lotus; assembly: GCF_014633365.1. Lineage (NCBI taxonomy): Eukaryota > Viridiplantae > Streptophyta > Magnoliopsida > Ericales > Ebenaceae > Diospyros > Diospyros lotus. Next base: position 30,650,164 of record NC_068341.1, read on the forward strand.
CTCACGCGCCTTCACGCGCAGCCACTTCCGGCGCGTGTATCTCACGCGCTGCTACCAAATTTTGGACAGCATTGCGTCGTTTTTGTATTTCGGCCATATCTCCCTCATTTTAACTCCGATTCGACCCCCGTTTGAACCTACGCGACCCTCTCTTCCCCCTCTACAGGATTATAAAAAAAATGGACTTATCTCGCCTTTTTTCTAACTATTTTGGGAAACTCCGGCGAAGACTCGTAAAACCGACGAGGCTCGATCTCCCCGGCTTCTCCTTCGATTCCTTCCCGCCTTCTTGCCGAACCTCCTACTCTCTCTCTATAGCAAGCTCCTCCTCTTAGAGTGCCTCAACTCTCAAAGTTGTTTGAAATGATTTGAAAATAACCCATGGTGCCTTTTTATAGATTTCTTCAACCAATCACATTATGCCACTTGTCACAATCTAAGTCATGGGCTCCAAAGACTCAAAGATATATTTGAATGGCTTTTGAAATCCAAAACTAGAATGGATTTAACTTTTGGAATCCAAGCTAATTCCCCAAAGTTCTTCCAAATGACATTTTGGCCCTTATTTCAAGTCCTCGACTTTAATATTTTATCACAAAAGCTCTTAATTTTTATCCTTATTTCGTTTGGATAATTCTCTAATTACAATTACACCCTCAAACATCAAATTTATCGAGATACTTAAAATCTCAAAATTAATAACTCAAAATTACTCAATATATATAATTTCCCGAAGCCCCTTACCATCATTCGGCTATTTTAGGCTACAACTTAACTTAACCGAAAAACCACCTCCGATTTAATTTCTTTCAGCGTCATAAATCTCGTCTCAAGACGCTCATCAAAGAGACGCTCATCAAAAATATACCTTTATCCTCAAGTATCTAAGATCTAGGGCACTCCCTGCGATTGATTTGGTTACTCGTTGCCATTTTAAGCATATTTTTGATATTTTAAAGTCACTTAAAATACGTGGCAATTTCACGAAAATATGGCGTGTTATAGTCACGAAAGCAGTTTCTAGAAGAGCTACTTTACCTAAGGTAGTATTCTAATCGCTCTAGGGACGATACTACAGAAGCTCCCAACCTACGAGTAGACATGAAAAACTCATTCTTAGCCGACGATCTTCCTAATAAATTTGATCGTTCGGGACGATAGACGTTTCAAAAGAATGGAGACTTTAAGTATTCTCAACCCTCTGAGCACCTTTAGTCCGAGCAGTAAGAAATTGATAAGAGATGTCTGAAATGTGCCATGAATGAAATGAAATCAAATTGAGCAATTGATTAACCGAAAGAGATCAGATTAGTCTGAATTTGTCAAGCCAAGGCCAAGATGTGACCAAGGATATGGGCAAAAACTAGCACGTGAAGAACAACCACTTCAGCATGACCATGGTGATAAAGGTGATTGAAATAAAGACAGCCAAATGAAGGATGATGTGTTGGACGATCCCAAGGAGAGAGTAGTGGATCTACCCAGGAGTGAACTAGTGCACTCTTGATAGGCGAAAGTATGGCAAGGAAATCCACGACAGATTCTTAGTGGATAGAGTGTTAGCGTCACAAGAAGGCAGATGATGGTCTCTTTACCATCCTAATCGTAATCCTCGAGCATCTCATGAGAAGCATCCCTACTTGCTCACCAACTCCCTTCCTTGCAAACATGCTTGCCCAAGACAACAAATGTGCTGCATAGATGAGGATATGGAATCCTCTTAGTGAGAAAAGAAAGAGACAGGTCCAAGCTAAAAGGAGAAGTTTCTCAGAGCTAGCCGTAGAAGATGAGGCTACCGAGACACACGATCAGATCTTCTTCGAAGGAACAAGAGCAATTTGTTGATGCCTCAGGATTGCTCCTTCACCATTCCCATTGAGATCATAAAGGGTCTTGTTGACTAAATCCCACCAAGGAAGTGATCCTTAGAACAAGAAAAATCAGCCTCGAACATTCCAAGAGTGGGACTTGGTGTTTTGAAAAATGGCTATCACAAGTGCCTTAAGAAAGAAAGAAGAAAAGTTTTGGTTGAGCCGAGAAAGGCCTTACAGAGTCACGAAGTGTCAGGACCTGACGAGTCTGTGTTACAAATGTTGCTAAGAGAGGCAACGGGCTAAATGTCAGGGATGGTACATCTCGAGGAGTACCTCCCAATTTCGTGATGAATTGTATTTTCTTTTTAAAGTTTTGTCATACACTATAACATTTCCAAAATGAATAAAATAATATATTCCTTTATATTCTTGTGGATTAAGGAAATCTTATAAGTCAAGCCATATAAATCCCTTGTACATCATATATTTGTATATATATATTGCTATCATGAAATGTGATGCAAGAACTATGGCACGAAGACAGAATGGGCAGTGATACTCCCAAACTCAATGGAGGCATATCAGTTAAGGTAAGGAAGAGTTCAAGTCCTGAAAGGTTTGGCCTGACAAATGGTAATCTGGCGCTAAGACCGCGTACCCTCCTGGAGTCCCAGGTACGTTCCGATGCCATGCCTGCAAGGTAACCTGGATCCCTTGCCAGAGTCTAGTGCTAAGCGCGCGAGTTAACCTTGACTCCTTGGCAAATCCAATGCTAAGCCTCCCAGCAAACTTAGAACAACCAATGATAATTCTGTGGGTAGTGATAGGTCTAACCTAGATCCCTTGCGTCGGACAAGCCCAAAAGGGGCCCAATAAGGCTGCAGGCAACCTTCCCAAACAGGCCTACTCAGTTATGATCAAGCGCTATGGCCCGATCCTTCTTATACTCTCAAACACGTTCTGACGCCATGCCCGCAGCCTAACCTGGATCCCTTGCGTGAGTTCGGTGCTAGGCATGCATGCCAACCTTAACTCCTTGGTTGATCTGGTGCTAAGCTTCCCAGCAAACTCGAAACATCCAATAGAAGTTCAGTAGGGGACTTTGGACTGAACCCAGATCCTCTATGGTGGACATGTTTAGGAAAGAAAATCAAGAAATGAAGGTATGAGTACTCTCTCAAGTTGTGAATGTAGGCCAAGCATGCTAAACCGCCAAAACAAAATTTCGAAGCGGCTATCCCCTCCAACGCATATGCATGCCCCGGGCATCCCCATCAAGGAGTTCTTAATGTGAGCGTAAGAGAGGTACGCCTAACCCCATAAATTATTTCATGGATAATACTCTTTGTGTATCTATTGTAAGATCTAGTGAAGGTGTCATGACCTAAGCACAATGCTATAAAAATGACAAAGCTACCTGGTATAACGGTAATATGACAGCAAAGATAAAGGTGAGCCCACATCCTAGGAGATTTGGTTCGACAAATTATAATCTGGTGCTAAGGCCCCGAACTCGCCTAGATTCCCAGATTTGTTCCGATGCTATGCCCGTAGGCTAACCTGGATCCCTTGCCTGAGTCTAGTGCTAAGCTTACGTGCTAACCTTGACTCCTTGGTAGATCCGGTGCAAAGCCTCCCGTCAAACTTGGAACGACCGATGCTAATTCAGAAAAAGGTCCCGAGTCTAACCTAGATTCCTTGTATCAAACGAACTCAAAACAATGACGTGGAGGAAATAAGCATAGCCTTACTTTCTCAGATGAACCCACCCAATGGTGGTCTGGCACAATGGCCTTGAGCTTTCTTGGATTTTCGGACGTGTTCCAATGCCATGCCCACAAGCTAACCTGGATCCCTTGCGTGAGTCCGGTGCTAAGCTTACGAGCTAACACTGACTCCTCAGTAGATCTAGCTCAAAGCCTCCCAACAAACTTGGAACTTCCGATGGAAATTCAGCAATAAGTCTCAAGCCAAACACAGATCCCCTATGGCAAACAAGTCTGAGGAAAGAATAAAGAAATGCTAAGTGCATATGAGGATTTACTGTCGACCCTGAATTTCTGAATGTGTTCCGATACCATGCCCCTAGGCTAACCTGGATCCCTTGAGTGAGTCTGATGCTAAGCTTACGAGCTAACCCTAACTCCTTGGTAGATTCGGTGAAAAGCCTCCAGGCAAACTTAGAACGACTGGTGGGAATTCAACGATAAACTCCAAGTTAAACTTAGATCCCCTATGGTAGGTAAACTAGAAAAAGATGGACTGAAAAGACTCGACAAAGATATAGAGTAAAGACCACCGGGCGACGATTAATCCAAATGACAAGTAACGTACTTAGCATGCCCGAGCGACGAAATAGGCTTCGAATGTTTAGTGTCTCTCTGAAAAATCGGTACTAGGTTGTTCCTAGGACAAACATGATTTGCTTGGCTCTGGGAGGTTGAACCCTTGCTGTAACTTGACATTGATCTCCACCTAGCCCATGGCTTTAACGTGAGCAGCCCGATGTGGGAAACTTCACCTTAGAACTACTCGGTGGTAAGAATGAGGGTGTACCTAGCCTAAGAACCAGTTTGATAAATGGTTTGGCTCTAGGGGTCCCATATACTTAAAACCCACCAAGACGTTCAGGCTAGAGATGGCCACACCACAATTCCCAGTAGTAGCCCAATGAAAGACTGAGAGACAGTAAGAGTAGCATGGGTAGCCTCACCCCAGTTAGTCATCGTTATCCTGCCACGCCGAACCTTTAGGTCCTGGTTGCATGGAATTATTTGGAGTTTGTCGTCCATCAAGTTTTAAATTTTCAATTCAGAGGCCAGTGTGACAAGCTTTTATTTCCTTCATCCGGGAGCTTAATTTTCAATGTATCAAACACTGAGGCCACGACCATTGTGCCATATGATCCATCATCAGCTGAACCCAACAGGCAATCTTCTCTACCCGACGGGCAACCGTGTTTCAAGTAACCTTCCAAAGCATTGCAAGGAGGCAAGATCACAGAATCAATCGAAGAGGCATTCCACAAGGCAGTAAAGCAAATCTAGAGCCAACTTCTCAGTGTCTTAGAGTTGACGGATTTTCGTAACCACAAGATCATGGCCAATGTTGCCAAATCAGTTTTTAGAGCTTTGGATAGCTTGCTTGTTGATTATCAACTCTTTAAACAACGAGTAATGGAATTTGTTAGCATTACAACATCGCTCGCAGAGGCTAAAATGTCTATCCGACAAGACAACTCCCTCAAACAGCTTGTTAACAGATACAATTGCCACAAACGACACTTGGAAAGTGCTTCTCATTATCGTGCGAGGACTTTCGCTGCTCTAGAAGCTTCATCCAAGCACCTGGAATCTCTCAGAATAGAGGCTACCCAGTTCAAGGCCATGTTCCGCCGCATATATAGAGGAGAAGTTGTTAGCCTACGAGGTTGGTAATGTGGAAATCCTAAATCGCTTAGAGCAAGTCAATGAAGAGAAGTTGAAATCTCTACAAAGACTGCAAGTTGTAGCCATGGAGATGGAAGAAAGGTTTGATCTGAGACACAAACTAGAAACTCCTTTTGAGGAATACAATCTTATTGACACACATTTTTGTAACACCCCGCATCGAGCGATAAGAAGGTCCGGGACAACTTACCCTAATGGGCCTACGCGAACTTCCCTAGGGGGTCACCCATCCTTGGGCTTCCTCAGGTCAAGCACGCTTAACTTGGGAGTTCTTTGCCTACATTCAGCCCTAAAGGTATCTAACAGATGTTGTTTCCTTCCTTACTTATTCTGGATATATACTACCCTCTTCTAGGCTCTTGGGGTATTACACACATTGTGTTATCATGGACCCACAATCACGGGTTAGCTCATAGTTATCACCCTTCGAAAACCAAGAGTCCCGCCGCACTTGTGAGCCTCTCAGTCACCCTCTGGGCAGTAGCCCTCTGGGTGACTGAGGTGGGATGAACCCCGTGCATCCACACCATCCCCCCCCACCCCCCCCGCGTAGGTGTGGTGGGGCTCGATCGACCCCTCCCTTATCGGGGGTTGTAGGGACCATTATGGGGTTTCCCACAGAAGGCACCAAATGTTGACACACATTTTTGTAACACCCCGCATCGAGCGATAGTAAGGTCCGAGATAACTTACCCTAATGGGCCTAAGTGAACTTCCCAAATGAGGCACCCATCCTTGGATTTTCCCAGGTCAAGCACGCTTAATTTGGGAGTTCTCTTCCTACATTCAGCCTAAAAGGTATCCAGCTGGTGTTATTTCCTTCCTTACTTATCTTCAATGTATACTATCCTTTCTCTGGGCTCCTAGGGTGTTACACACATCGTGTCATCATCATGAGGCCCACAGCTACGGGTCAACTCTTAGCTCTCGCCCTTCAACGGCTAGGAGCCCCACTGCACTTATAAGCCCCTCAGTGGTTGCCCTCTGGGCAATCGATGTGTGACGAACCTGGTGCATCTACACCATCCCTTCCCCCCAGCAGGTGTGATGGGGCTCTATCGGCCCCTCCCTTATCGGGGGTTGTAGGGACCATTAGGGGGAATTCCCACAGATAGCGTCAAATGTTGACACACATTTTTGTAACACCCCGCATCGAGCGATAGGAAGGTCCAGGAAAACTTATCCTGATGGGCCACGCGAACTTCCAAGCGGGGTCACCCATCTTTGGATTTCCCCAAGTCAAGCACGCTTAACTTGGGAGTCTTTTCCCTACATTCAGCCTAAAAGGTATCCAGCTGGTGTTGTTTTCTTCCTTACTTATTCTCGATATATACTGCCCTTCTCTGGGCTCTTGGGGTATTACACACATCGTGTCATCATCATAGGGCCCACAGCTGCGAGTCAACTCTTTAACTCTCGCCCTTCAACGGTCAGGAGCCCTACCGCACTTATGAGCCCATCAATGGTTGCCCTCTAAGCAATCAATGTGGGACAAACCTGGTGCATCCCACCATCCCCCCCCTGGGCAGGTGTGGTGGGGCTCTATCAGCCCCTCCCTTATCGGGGGTTGTAGGGACCATTATGGGGTTTCCCACACACGGTGCCAATTGTTGACACATATTTTTGTAACACTCTGCATCGAGCGATAGGAAGGTCCGGGACAACTTACCCTGATAGGCCTACACGAACTTCTAGGGGAGTCACCCATCCTTGGGCTTCCCCAAGTCAAGCACGCTTAACTTAGGAGTTCTTTGCCTGCATTCAGTTCAAAAGGTATCCAGCTGGTATTGTTTCCTTCCTTACTTATTCTCGATATATACTACCATCTTCTAGACTCTTGGGGTATTACACACATCATGTCATCATGGGCCCACAACCATGAGTTAGCTCATAGCTATCGCCCTTTGACGACCAAGAGTCCTGCCGCACTTGTGAGCCTCTCAGTCACCCTCTAGGCAGTCGCCCTCTGGGTGACCAAGGTGGGACGAACCTGATGCATCCACACCATCACCCCTATCAGGTCACCAAGAGAGCGACTGAGGGGCTCATAAGTGTGATGGGGCTTTTAGTAGTCGAACGACGAGAGCTATGAGCTAATCCGCAACTGTGGGCCCTATGATGATGACATGATGTGTGTAATACCCCAAGAGCCTAGATAAGACTAGTATATATCGAGAATAAGTAAGAAAAGAAACAACACCAGTTGGATACCTTTTGGGCTGAATGTAGGCAAGGAACTCCCAAGTTAAGCATACTTAACCTGGGGAAATCCAGGGATGGGTGACCCCTCTAGGAAGTTCGCATAGGTCCATCAGGGTAAGTTGCCCTGGACCTTCCTATCGCTCGATGCGGGGTGTTACAAAAATATGTGTCAACAAGTCCTATCCTAGGAATAAATACTAAGAGTTTTGAGAGCTCGTATAGTGATGTCAGAAGACCAGAAGATAACAACTCTCTGAAGAGAGATGGAATAGATAATAGATCTAATGTGGAAATGTATTCGGGGACATTTTTAGGTAAGAGAAGAAGAGACAGTAGTTGCTGGTCTTCAATGCAAGACAAAATGGAATGTTGTCGTGGCATAAATGGTCATTGTGGAGAAGGCATTAGCATCAACTGCCTAAGAAACTAGTTTAAATCAGGGAGAATGGCTGAAGATAGACAGCCATATTTCACCAATTGTTATGACAAAATGCCAACAGAATCCCTAGGTAGGGTAAGCAAAGCCACTGATAATGGCAGAAAAGAGAACTTGGCACCATGATTTTAGGTTGGCAGCATCGTTTCTCATCTTTGATTCAAAATGCTCGTAGGAGTTTAGCAAATCCAGATCAAATGAACGATGATCTAAGGCATTAGCGAGGGTCACCATGGGCAAACGCATCCTCTCAGGATGAGACCTGCTGAGGTACTTCGATCCCTAAGAAATCCGTCTTAGCTCAAACTTAAGTCTGAATATGGCAAAACCACCGGCGTAATCTTCTATGCGCCCAAAAATAACTATTTAAAGAGCCTAGTGCCCCTGAGCACTCAAAATCCAATCTATCTCTATTTATATCCTATTTCCAGCTTGTAAGCCATTGGGCTATTTCCTTAGCGTTGCATTGCCAATAAGGCCCGAGTTTTATGGAATCCTCTCTTACCGTGCCTTAGAGATGCATCGTATCTTTCCCTTGAGAGGATCATTCCTTATCATAGGTGCCTCAAGTTGCACCTTTGTGTCTTTTGCCACCCACCTAGCATGGTGGGTTATGTCTTTTGTATGGCTATCGAGCCTTGCTTCAATAAGTGGCCCCATTTTAGTGTCGGCTCGAAGTCGTGAATCTTAAGAGAATCATTTCATCCATTGAGGTAGGTGAACGCGATAGTGGCATTAGTCTTCCCTTTGACTTAATAGTCAAAGCAAAGACTGGGGGGCAATTATTAGGCCATAGAATACCCAAGCGTCCACCTAAGTGTGTTTCGATCATTTTACTTCCTAGAGGTATTTTGGTCATTTGACCTAGGTAAGTGAACCCCAAAAGTGGTCCCAAGCTCGGGTTTCAATCCCTAGAAAAATTCGTGGTCGAACAACAAAGAAATTATCAAAATCGAAGTTCAAATGAGCAATATAGAATTTAAAAGGCCAAAGTATAATTAGGCCAAACTTAGGAGAAGGTGAAAGTGTAATAAAATATTAGTCTGAGGGGTATAAATGGGGAAGAAGACAAGGGGGAAGGGGACTGTTCATGGATTTTCTCCCTCATGTGCGCATCCTCTCTCTCGCTTTCTCTCTGTCGATCTCTTTTCGAGAGAGATTTTCCTCTCTCGGAGAGGATCCGTCTTCTCTCAGAGAGGGATTTCTTCCTCTCGGCAAGGCTTCAAGATCTCTCAGAAGAGACCTTCATCCTCTTCGCAAGCCCATGCATCTCTCTCGATAAGGAGTGGCAGCAAATGGAGCATCCTCTTCCGGCAACGAACAGGTCTTCTCGGAGAGGACCTGCATCTCGCGGAGAGCAGCAACTCCCTCGACAGCCCTCAACAATGGTAACAGGTCCCTCTGCAAGGGCTGAATTCCCGAAAGCAGCCATGGTAAGTCCCTCCCTCCGCATCCATCTCTCGGCCTTATCTTCTCTCCGCTTTCCACTCTCCGAAAGGCCTTCGGCCAGCAGCTCCTGGGGAAGTCCTTCCCGAGAGACCTTTCTCTCGGGAGGGTCTTAGGCCAAAGCCTCTCCAGAACAATCCTTCCCAAGAGAGATCTCTCTCTCTGTCTCCCTCTTTCCGTGAGCTTCCTCTTGCTCCAATGGCAACCTCTGCAACATGCAACATGAATACATAGATACATATATTACGTATATAGCACAATGGGCTACAAAGCCCATCACTCTCCCCAAGTCTATAGTGGGTCCTTCCCCTTGTAAGGATTATCTCCCAAAGCCTTAGGTCCATTGAGCATATATGTTATACATTTGTCTATTTAATGAGCTGATACCCAATGTATGACATTTGGACAATTATAGATATGATGCAATGTAAGGGGCCAATCTCTATTATTTATCTCCCAAAGCGTTATGCTATTATATCGCATGTATGTTAAATGGCACATGACATGCATGCTATGCAATGTCTATTATACAATGGTTACATGAATATTATACGATGTCTTGCCACATTCTAATTGTGTTCTATGAGTTATGTTCATGATCTATGGGATGGTGTCCCAAGGTATCTCATGTCCACTCGAGGCTTTGTCGGGCAAGTCCCTTAGGGGCCGAGATCCTGCTTCGGTAGCTCGCCATGAGGCCCACATTCTTTCGGAGGACCCCCTAGGCAGCCCAATCCTACGGGGGGGATTCTCCTCAAACCCGTTCAAGTGCTACTGACGTATATGGCTATCCCCAGTTCCCCGTAGCAGTACTAGGACCGACCCTCTCTCGTTTGAAAAGGTATTACTATTACATATTCAGTAATAGCACGTTTTACTTGTTTATCACTCTTCTCTCCTATTGGTAATGACTTAAGCATCGGAGGGCATACGCGGGTGAGGAATCTTCGCGTGCCTTCTAACTTGTGCCTATGAGCGCAGATATGTCCCGAGCGCACAAAAGGCTAATCCCGAGCTATACCGAAGATGCCCCCCGGAGATCATCTACGACCCCGGTCAGGACATCAAGGACCAAAGCCACCCAACGCCTATCTCCACCAATAAACTCTTGCCAGTTATCAACCTTGCTCTGCCTCGGCTCTAGCTTTCCCTCTCTACAAATTCTATTGTCGTGATTCTTTTTTCTAGCCACTACAATTTCATTTTCTTTTTCTAAAGAGAATTTGTACAACTTAAATACATGATTTTTTACTTACAAAATAACAATTTTATTATTAATATAATCTTCTCTAATTATAACTAAAATATTTAGTTTATGAAAAAGTTTTAAAAATTTTATAAAAATATTAGAGGATTTTAACATAACACATTAGGCACGTTTAATTTAATTATTTTATCACATTTTGGCACACATGAAAGTTCTGCCCAAGGCTTCTTATCGAGCTTCGTTGCCAACCCATCGAGCCTCGTGGGGCAGAAGGCCAATGGGATGCCTATCGGGCTTCATGGGGCAACAAAGTCCGATGGGATCCCATTGGGTTTCGTTGCCCAACGAAGCCTAAGGGATCCCATGGTTTCGTTGCCCACGAAGCCCGATAAAAAGTCCCATCAGGCTTCGTTGGGCAACGAAGCCCAATGACGGTGTGCCACTTTTGAAAATTTTCTATGACGGTGTGTTTTTTCTGAGAAAAAAAAATTCACACAGATCTGGAATGAATATCTATAAAAAAAATATTTTATTCACAACCACAATCATTCTACACAACTTTAATAAGTAATGTCAACACAAAAATACTTTTGAAAAACAAAACAAATATAAATCAAAATCAATACCTTGAATGCTTGTTGGAGAGGGGAACTTCTCATGAATGCTGCTTTAATGAAGTCGTTCCGATAATTGATGAAGAAGTGAAATGACCCAATAAGCAAAAAATTGAATGTAGGAAGAATGGTTAAATTTGATGGTTTCGACAATGGAGAGAAGAAAGTAAGAGCGTGAATATTGGAAGAGAAGAGAGAAGGGAAAAGTAAGTGAAAGAGACAAAGATATTTTGATAAATGAGGCTAAGGGCAATATGGGCTTTCCATTTTAAAATCTCATTAAGGGTATTTTAGGTATCTTACATAAAAGTAACTATAGAGTACAATTAATTTGTTTGATTGTACATAAACATTTTTTTTTTCTGTGAAGTGATTAAAAACAAATCCGTCATATTCATTTAGGTTAATTATGAATTCATCCCCAAAATTTAATTTGTAACAGGATTGCTACGTCACCATGGAGGAGGACCTAAAACATTTAATTTGCAAATAAAGTGTGGTTTTTTTTTTTCTTAAGGTTAATCCCATTATTATTATTGAAATAAGCAGTTGATTTTCGTTTCCATAAAATATTATCTTATTGTGTTCCATATATAAAATGCATTTTATTTGTTGTACGTAACTTACACCATATATGGTTAACACATGCCATGACCACCTGAGAGAGATTCAAACCTTGAAGTCGTCCCTTATGTCACGCAGTTGATTTTAGTCATTTTTGGCCAATGCTTCGTATATAATACTACTACTAATTATTACTAATTAATAATGTATTAATTTTATTGATAATTAATGATCATAAAGTTAACAAGAATTGGTATACTGACCACTTAATTGAGATTAATAGTGGGTCTGCTGAAACTTTAATGAATGGACAAGCCTTTTGGTGGATCATCATGTTCATATCTATATATATATATAGTTGATGATGCGGAGCCGATCACGTTCTTCTATCTTGAACCAAGTACCTGTAAAAAGGGTGGGGACTTGCTCTCCGTGATCTCTCCGACGCTCAAGTCAGTTCATAGGGTTTTCGAGGAGTATAATAATCATGGAATATCATAAAAGAAGAGTCCTTTCGGAATCAGATCCCCTATACCTGTAAAGGTTGCCCTCTATTTATAGATATCTCGTGGCCTTTCCAATAGGAGATAAGATACCTTTCAAAAACAGATGCTGATCCACTTTTCATTGAGAGAAAAGATAACCTTCACTAATGGAGATAATTCTTGGGATGTTGGAGATATTCTTGGTTGACTGAATCTTCCTCACTATCTCTTCCAGTTCAAAATCATAATAAAGATTATAAAGATAAGTGGAGCTCCTAAGACTTGACATGTGGCGATCGCCCATTGACCTTTACTAGCACACATAGCTCCAAGTTAATAGTAACCTCTAAGAGTAGCACAGTAAAATTGCCCCCCTATAAATATTCCCTCCTCAATAGTGCATATCAAACATATATCGGTCAAAAATTAAGGGGTGGGTGGAGGAAGGAGTGATCCATTTTCCGTGATTTTATCACTTCAAATTATAGACTGACTAGCACACAGTATTTAATTTTATGCAATATATAATAATGTGAATATTAATATATAAAATTATATATTATATAGTTTTCGTGTCACTACTATATACAAATTATTTAATAAAAAATATTTAGACTCCATAAGATTTTAAAAACTAACTCAACTCTATTTTATATATATGTATGTATCATGTAAAATGGTATATAGTGTGGATTGATTCTTAAAGATTGTTTGTTTGCTTGTTTCGGATTCACTGTAAAATTATTATTATTATTGTAATTTATAAAACTAATCGTATTAGCCGCCATATATATGGATATGTGATCAATCATATAAATATATATATATAATGATTTTGTTAAAAGTATTAAAATTATATATTAATAATAATAATTGTCAAACAATTATGCCTTGAAATAGAAATGTAGATGTATGTATGCATGCGTGTTGTATGTTGTGTAAGTGAGTCTTTCAATGGGTTGTCTGTCAAAAGGTTATGTGTAATTCAGAATCTAAGTCTCTACTTGTAAGGCCTAAAATATTGATTCCAAAATGGTCAGTTTGTTGTGGAATAGGCAAATATTTATAGACATTAATGATAAGGTCCATATTACACATGCTATGTAGGTGAGAGTCCCTCGACTCTTTGGGAAAGATGCATTGGATGAGGCTGAAGGGCTGGAGGTATCTTTGGGGTTTGAAGTTCCTTAATGAATATCCTTCGAATCGATCTAAAGATTCTTCGGAGCCATTGGATAGGTTAGGCCCAGGAAACTTTGAATGAGTCTTAGGCCTTAAAAATGCTAAGGCTTGACATGCCCAGAGAGTCTTAAGAGGCTCCAGGAGCTCTTGTCCTGAGAGATTCTCCTGGATGCTTGACTTATTTGAAATATTTTTATGAATTTTGAGATTTTTTTATTTTGATTTTTCTAAAACACCCTATAACACTAGGTTTTTTATTTATATAGTGAAACCCTCAACATAGTCTTGATGAGGAGAGAAGATGTATCATCTTAAACTAAAATCTTTATAAATATTGGGGTGTTAACTTGTACTTGTTTTTGGCTCCAATTTCATTATCTTTCATGTTTTGTAAACACACTAAAACTTTGATTCTATCACAAAAAAAAAAATCTCTTAAATAAATTTAAAATTTTTTATATACCGAATTCAACCCCTATTGAATTATTTTTCAGGCAATAACAAAGATGTAATTAGATATGTTGATTTGATGCAACGAGTGAACAGTATGAAGTTCAATGGGCAAAATTGCATTGCACAAGAAGAAAAGTCTCCACATTTCAACACACAGTACGATTTATTTGAAGATTTGCCACATATATAGCAAGATAAGACCAAGTACTTATCCCTCAGAGTTGCCACATGTTGAGAGGAGAGAACACTTAGAGGCCACATAGAGAGATGAGTATAGACCCCCTTTCCAATAAGATTCCGTTCTCATCTAGTTTGTTAGAGATAGAAGAGGATATACATTATAGGAGTTGTTGATAAAGGTTAGCAGAGGTATTATGGTCTTTTGCACACATAATTAAGGACTATTTAGTGAGCTCATCATGTGTATTATAGTCTTTTTACTCTTTTAATTAGTTCTCAAACCAGAGCAAGTCTAAAGAAAGAAAGAAAGAAAGAAAGAAAAAGAAAAAAAAAACTAATTTAACCATCAACGAATGGATAATTGTCAACTAAAACCGACACAATTGACTAGCTAGTTTCCACGCCCTTCACAACTTGATCGCTTGCATGCAGCAGCACGCAAGGGAGCAGACCAAGCCCGCTCACTGGCCACTGCACACAGGCCTATGCCATGCCATGCCACGCCACGCTCGCATTTATATATATATATATATATTCTTTCTCTTCATAAGTATGTATAAATACATGACTATATGTTTTTGACTAATTTATTTAATTAAGGGGGGGGGGGGGGGTGTTTGTTGCCTCTTAGCAGTAGTATCTACCTCTACCTTGAGTGAGTGAGTTTGACCATAAATAATACAAGGGAAGGGAATTTAGCACAACCACGCAAATGCTGTTATTTGCTGTATAGAATGAATTTCAGAATGCTTACTTGGAGCTGTCTTGTCTGGAAGGCTCCACCGCCGCCGCACCCCGCGGTTTTGCCTAACCTTTTTTTTATTATTAATTAATAATAATAATAATAATAATTCCTTCAAAACCATGGGATCCACCAATCCCATCATCCTCGGCGCACACGTGGAAGTGGAACTAAGTACCCCACCCTCCCCCACCATCGCCTTTGCTTTTCTAGTGATAAATAAATTATTTATTATTTTACGGATTACAATTACAATTACTGGTTTTCGTTATTCATGTACGTACGTACGTGGCTGATGGAGCACGGTTTCTTGCAACACTTGAGAATGAAATACTAATAATAATAATAATAATAAAGAAAAATAGAATATACAGTTGGCGTTTGCGTTTGCGTGGAATACAAGTACAGCGCACGAGATATGTTCCGCATGTAAATAAGTAGCGGTGGGCGAATGTTTAATTAAATGTATTATTATTATATAATAATATGATTAGTTATTTTATATTAATTTTTAATTAAGTTCATTATGGCATATAAATGAGTAGCACTTGAAATTACCATTCTTTCGCAATTTTTCTTGGCTCGTATCTTCGATTTTAACAAAGAAGATAAATCGTAAATAAAGACTTTATTTTATTATGTAAAATAAGAAATTAAATTTATGATCTATTTATATAAATTTTAATTTAACATGATTCAACTATTTAAATAATAATCACTACTATTTTACATTTTTATTGGATATTTTTGTTGAATATTTATATATTAAATAAATATGCAAAACTCTGATTTCCACGCATAAGACTAAGAGGAAGAAGAAGATGGTAAAAGGAATTAATTCATTCATTAATATCAACATAGTCCATTTTCATTTTTATTTAATTAATTTTTCTATTTCCAACCCTTTCCCCCATTGACAAGGCAAACCGAACCCGCCGCCCTCTCAGGACCTGGACTTTTTTACTATAATAATACTATATATATATATATATATCAAGAAGATATTTGGCTAAGTGATTTGTTGTTAATAAAATTTCAATATTGTATTACTTATTTAGTTATATATTTATTAAAAATTTAAGAGTTTAAATATTATCAATTTTAAATACTATTTTAAGAATATTTTTAAAAAAAAATTCTAATTTTTTTGAAAACACTCTATTAACTTATAAAGTTGATCAAATATTTTATAATTTTACTCTTAATGTAATATTTTCAACTCTCACTTCCATTGCCATCTCTTTCTTATTGTGTCACCTCCAACCTTGCTATCGCCTCCATCTTTTCTTTCATCGTCTCTAGCCCATCGATGTCCCTATTGTCATTGTCATCTTTATCTCTAAATATAAATTTTTAAAATAATTTATTTAAATGTTAATATTTTATATATATTAATAAAATATAAAATAACAAATTTTATAATGTCTCAACTTATATAATTAATATTTTTATGAATTAAACTTAAATTTAAATATAAAAATATTATATTAATATATTTTTTAATAATTATATATAATTTATCAACATGTAAAGGTACAAATTTTATCAATTAGACTTATTTTTTAATTTTTTTATTAAAAATTAATATTTTTATAAATTTTATTTATATTACTCAAGATCATGTTCATTTTAATTTTTTTGTTAAATTACAACTTATTAACTTTTTTAAATTAAATACATAACTATATAAATAATAATTTAAAATATATTTATTTAAATATTATTAAATTTTAAAACTTTACACAATTTTTAAATAGAAAGACTTAAAAGTTATCTTAAAAAACGGTACGCCGAACACGCTCTGAGTTAGTAGGTTTAATTTATTAATTATTTTTATTTATTATCTTTTTTAAATCTCTTATAATTTATATCTTTTTATCAAATTTTTCTGACTTTTTTTCTTTTATTAACACACCGCTCAACCTATCTCATCTTTATTTTAATAATGAAATCTTAAACATTTTATCTCCAATATAATTACTCTAATTTTATTACAAATATGTAATCTTATCCCTATTTACTTTATTTTGAAAAAGTTAAAACAATTGCCCTTAAAATTTATTCTAATTACAAAAAAGTACCCATCACGTTTTTAAAATAATGTCGTTAAAATTCAAAGAAAATAGACAATTTTACCCCCCACATACCCCTCCCCCCTTCCAAACTGAATATATAAATAAATTTTATTGAACAACAAATTTATTTCCTAGATGTATTCTAAATTCAAAATATATTAAAATAAACTGTAGAAATAAAAAAATATATTTTTAAATGAGTAATTATTTTCAATTCGAACTACATTTTCTTTTTTTTTTGCAGTCAGAATTATAAAATATTTTATACGAAATTGTTATGTTAACCCCATCACGAAACATGACGTTTGCCCAACGCGAGCAAAATTACAAAATTAGGGAAAGGGAGTGGGCCTCACTCTCCCGTATGCCCATATCAAGCAAACATGATACGATAGAAGAACATTTTTGATATTTTAAATGCTCGTAACAAAGAGGATATTTCTTAATCTTTAATTAAATATTTTAAGTTTATTTAATAAATATATATATAATCTAATAATTTTTTAAAATATATTTTAATTTAAAAATATTATATATAAATTCATAATCATATTTATTTAAAAAAAAAATTCTCCGCAAACCCCAACAAGTTGAGGTTCGATTTTGACCACTGGGGCATCTAGCCACCAAGGTTTTCTTAAAAGTGGCGGGAGATCAATTTTTGATGGAGATAAAAATGTCTTATTTAATGGAGACTGACCGCGTGTCCTTTTAAAAATGTATAAATTTGTAATTGTATCTAATTTATTTAGAGGTTGAATCAAGAAGAAGACCGGTCTCCACAAAATTTAGGTAGCCCGAAATCTTGGATAAAAAAAAATGACGGGGTCAACAAAGAAGAGGCAGTCATCCTCCATCGCAAGGAAGGAAAATTCAACCATTGTTAGTTACAGCCATTGTAGGAGAGAAGGTGCGTGAAGGGATTAGATGAGAGTCAAGGAACGAGACACACAGTTTGTGTCAAATTAAGAGCCAAAGAGAGGAAACCGTCGCATGTCGTTGCGAGTTGGTGTAGGAGTAACCGTCGTCGACCGTCACCGTTGATTAAGCTTCGTCCAACCAATCAAAGAGAGGAAAGAAATAATTAAGGTTAGAGAGCCAGGGAGCGAAGAGAGAGAAAATCATCCATTTAATTTTTTTTCACCGTCGGTGCTCTTAATTTCTTCCTTCCTTCCAGCAATAATGGTAAAACTTTACTTTACTTGTGAAGTTGAAGGAAGGAGAGTCAATGATCATATATATATTCAATCTAAATCTGAATCTGAATATGAAGTGAATGAAATATGTGTTCGTTCGACCCACAGACCACAGGACTTAAGAGATGGTCCAAAAGAACTGCCGTTGCGGAAGTCGAAGTGGAAGCGAACACGTTTTCTTGTTCTTGCTAATAAGAAGTGCCGTTGCTGGGTGTGTGTGAATCATCATACATTTGATTAGTGCTCCTATCTTAGCCCACCAGAATGGAATAAAATACATAAATACTAATTAATACATTAATTTTAGAGGGTGGGTCAAAACTAGAGGCGAAGGGTGGGAGACTGTGGATTGAATATTATTGCACTAAGTTTTTTTTTTTTTTTTTAATTCACTTGAGATATCAAAACTCCATTCGACTAATCCTTAAAGATAAATGATCTTTAGCCTGATGTACTTTTTGAATAAATTTAGATACAGATATATTTTATATATATTTAAACTTAGACATTTGATATAATTCATACAAAATTTACTTTTTAACATGATTATTATCTTTCAACAATAAATTTACCTTCAAAATTGTTATACTCATTTAAATTTTAATATTTCAAATAAAATTCTAAATACCTATACGTTGTGGAGAGGGCTCCACAAAGCTTGTTGAGTCATCCAAAATAATAAGATCCATTCCAACGCTTCTTCTACCTTTAAATAAATAAAATTCATAATAAAATCATGGATTTGACAAGTAATATGTTAAGGTGATGTGAAAGTTCATAAATGTTAAAATGTACTGTGAAGGTGGCCCACAACATGAATATATTATTAAAAAAAAAAACAAAACAAGCAAAACCTTTACGTAGAAATTAAGTACCAATTCAAGGCCATAAATTTAATTGGTAACAGGATTGCCACGTCAGCATGGAGGAAGACGTAAGATATTTAATTTGCAAATTAAGTGTGGTTTTTTTTTTTCTTAAGGTTAATCCCATTATTATTATTGAAATAAGCAGTTGATTTTGGTTTCCATAAAATATTATCTTATTGCGTTCCATATATAAAATGCATTTTATTTGTTGTACGTAACTTACACCAATATGGTTAACACATGCCATGACCACCCGAGAGAGATTCAAACCTTGGAAGTCGTCCCTTATGTCACGCGGTTGATTTTAGTCATTTTTGGCCAATGCTTCATATATAATACTACCACTAATTATTACTAATTAATAATGTATTAATTTTATTGATAATTAATGATCATAAAGTTAACAAAAATTGGTATACTGACCACTTAATTGAGATTAATAGTGGGTCTGCTGAAACTTTAATGAATGGACAAGCCTTTTGGTGGATCATCATGTTCATATATATATATATATATATATATAGTGCATATCAAAACATATATCGGTCAAAAATTAAGGGGTGGGTGGAGGGAGGAGTGATCCATTTTCCGTGATTTTATCACTTCAAATTATAGACTGACTAGCACACAGTATTTAATTTTATGCAATATATAATAATGTGAATATTAATATATAAAATTATATATTATATAGTTTTCGTGTCACTACTATATACAAATTATTTAATAAAAAATATTTAGACTCCATAAGATTTTAAAAACTAACTCAACTCTATTTTATATATATGTATGTATCATGTAAAATGGTATATAGTGTGGATTGATTTTTAAAGATTGTTTGTTTGCTTGTTTCGGATTCACTGTAAAATTATTATTATTGTAATTTATAAAGCTAGTCGTATTAGCCGCCATATATATGGATATGTGATCAATCATATATATATATATATAATGATTTTGTTACAAGTATTAAAATTATATATTAATAATAATAATTATTATTATTATTATTGTCTTTGTCCTCCTCGTGGTCAGTAATAACCCAACTCTTCCAGACAGGGGGCAAGAGGAAGAGGTTAAGGTCAAAGGAAGATAATAATAAAATAAACAAATTATAAAATATATATTATTTTTCTGTTTACATTTTCAATATTGAAGCAGTGTTAGATACAAACATTTGTATATTAGAATGAATTTATATATATATACATCTGCGTAATTAAGGTGTAATTAAGGTATTAGGACGATCAGAAATGTGTAGAATCTTAATTAATTAAGAAATCTGACAAAATATTAATAAAATAAATAAATAAATGAGGTACTAGAGTTTATATCCATTAATTAATTGGTTAAAACTAAAAACTAATAGGGTAACTGTAAGTTTTATATATATATATATATACATTATTATTGAGAATTCCAGTGATTTTGGTATATTTGTAAATACAAGAATCTTGTAAGGGCATTTTAAATACAACACAGTAATAAAAACATAACTTCGTATATCTATATTTTAAGGGAATAAGTTTGTTAATATTATTAGGAGGGGAGGCCCCTTGGAATTAATAGGGGTGGGGTATGAAATTAATTAAACGCTATCTAATGAATTGTGGCTTATTAAAATGGTGTATTTAGGGACCCCCAGCCATTCCTCTCTTCTCCTCTCCTCTCGCTCACTATATAAATATTATAGCATAGCATGTGATGATGATGCAAAAGTAGGCATCCGTCCCTTCCCTTCCCACAGAAATATCAAAAACAATAAGTCTGATGAGAAGCAGCAGCAGCAGCAGCAGCTTGTAATGAATCTCATACCACGTCCGATCGACTTCCTCTTGTTTTTCTTCAAACCATCACTTCCATCCCCACTGGAAATCCATTCTCCTCTTCCTATTTAAAACTCTCTTTCTCCACCTTCCCAATCGCATGTCTCCTTTCTTCTTCTTCTTCTTCTTCTTCTTCTTCTTCTTCTTCTTCTTCTTCATTCCAATTTAAATCATGGATTTGGAGAAACCTTTCCTCAGAGCCGCCATTAATCCTGCCCAAGAGATCATACACCAGTCCACCCACAGCCAAACCACCTCCGCTAGATCCAGCTCTTCTCAAGCCTCCGACATCGAAGCTGCCATCACAAATGGCCAGCTCCACCACGTTTCCTTCCAGACGCCAGAGATTAATACCGGTGCTGACGTTTCCGCCCAGAAGAAGCTCTCCTGGTTGCAGACTCAGATTATAGGGAGAGACGCCGAGTTCGAGTCCCCCTTCGGGCGCCGCCGCCTCACCTACGCCGATCACACCGCCTCCGGCCGCTCCCTTCTCTATATCGAAAACTACATCACCTCCAACGTCCTCCCTTTCTACGGTAAGCAATTAAGAGCTTTGAAGCAGTCCTCCCTCCACCTATCCATTTAGAAAACGTTTCCATACGCGCTAAAAGTCTTTGCTTCATTACTTGAATGTTTGACAATGCATAAACAAACTATTAACATCATGCTCATGCAAGTCAATGGAAATGAAAGTTGAAATTGAGTAATTAATATTATTTTCCATGTTGGCTGTGTAGGGAACAGTCACACCAGTGACAGTTATGTGGGTCACCGCACGACGAGAACAGTTCGTGAGGCGTCGGAGTATGTGAAGAAATGCATGGGCGGCGGGGAAGACGATGCACTGATATTTTGTGGGTCGGGCTCTACAGCCGCCATTAAAAGGCTCCAGGAGATGATGGGCATCGCCATCCCGTCTCTTCTGAGGGAGAGGGCGCTCGAGTGCCTAAGCAGCAAGGAGCGGTGGGTGGTTTTTCTTGGCCCTTACGAGCACCACTCCAACCTCCTCTCGTGGCGGAACAGCCTCGCCGAGGTGGTGGAGATCGGCTTGGATCACAATGGCCTAATAGACATGGAAGCTCTAAGGCTCCAACTTGCCTCCTATCAACACACCAAGAGGCCAATGTTGGGTTCTTTCTCAGCTTGCAGCAACGTGACCGGCATTGAAACCGATACAAGAGCCCTTTCCCATCTTCTCCACCAATTTGGAGCCTTTGCTTGCTTTGATTTTGCGGCAAGGTATTAATCGTTTGATCAACTAATTAACTACTGTTAATGTTAAATTAACATTGAACTTGAAAAGATAAACCTTAACTGTAATTAAACAATTGAAGTAGTGTTTAATTTGTGGGTATGTATGCGTGCAGTGGGCCCTATGTGAAGATTGAGATGAGGTCAGGCGAGACGGACGGCTACGATGCTGTTTTCCTGAGCCCCCACAAGTTCGCCGGCGGCCCGGGCTCGCCGGGCGTCCTTCTGATGAGCAAGGCGCTGTATCAGCTCCGATCTTCCCCTCCATCGACTTGTGGAGGTGGGACTGTTAACTTTGTCAATGGCTTCAACGAGAAGGTAAAGCAAAATCCACAAGTATACTCACCGTTGTTGGCACGATTTGATATATATGGTATTTGTTAATTGGCACCAATCTTGAATTTCAGCAGAGTAATTTGACTTTTAAAAGAGCAAACCATGTGTCATCCGACCATGAAACATACCGATTTTTATGCGTGCACACAACTAAATTTCTTGTATATTATATATGGGTTTGAATATGTCAAAGCCTGCAAAATTCCTGACATTAATGGCAAAGATTATTGGCGAAATTTTGGGTTTTGTTGACCTTAATTAGGATTGAAACGAAAAGTCGCCTGTACTTTGGAACTAAAAACTTTTTGGTCAACTCAAGAAAGAGAGTTAAAAACGTTCCTTTCCATTGTCAATTAATCAAGCTTGCTGATCTACTAGTGTCTGTTTATGGAATTGAAGGACACGCTATATGTGGACGACATAGAAGAGCGGGAAGACGCCGGCACACCGCCAATCGTCCAGAAAGTGAGAGCCGCAATGGCGTTCTGGGTCAAAGAGTATATCGGTCATCAAGTGATAGAGAAACAAGAGCAGATGTACATCGAGAAGGCGTTGCAGAGGCTTCTTCCAAACAACAACATATGGATTCTGGGCAGCACAAGCGCCAAGAGACAGGCCATCCTGTCTTTCCTGATTCACTCCACGGCGTACTCTCCGTTGTTTCCAGAGGCGAGCTCCGGCGACGGGGCGAATGGGGTAAGAGAACTGTACATGTGGTCGGAGACGGGGAACTGGCGAGACAAGCCCCTCCACGGCCCTTTCGTCGCAAAGCTCCTCAACGATCTGTTTGGGGTCCAGGCTCGGGGAGGGTGTGCTTGTGCGGGGCCTTACGGCCACAGCTTGCTGAATGTCGATGAAACCAAGTCGCTTGCCTTCCGGTCTGCCATCCAAATGGTAATGAATCGTCTCAAATCTTTCTTTTCCTGCATAAAGCAGCTTCATGGTTAGTTGCAGTTTCAAATTCTGAAAGAAACTTGTGAAACAAACAGGGTTACAATGGAGTGAAGCCTGGATGGACGAGGGTCAGCTTTCCTTACTACATGAAGAAGGAAGAGTTCGAGTTCATCTTAGCAGCAATCGAATTCATCGCCATTTATGGGCAGAGGTTCCTCCCGTTGTATCGCTTCAACTGGAGAACTGGGGCCTGGACGTTCAAGAAGGCGGCGCTGAAAGAGACACTGCAGGCTCTGAACGAGTGCCCTGGACCGAAACCCCATGACGACGACAAGACAGAAGATGAGAATGCCGGGATCGTCAGCAAGTACGCCTCTTATCTGAAGACTGCAAAGCGCATAGCCAGCCTGCTCCCGATATTCCCACCTCCAGGAAGAGTTCCAGAGGACATAGACGCTGATCTTGTTCCCTTCAGGATCTAGTTTTGGGTGAAAAATATTGAATTCATTAAATACCACACTTCATTTATTCTTTTCCAAAGATAGATACCAAGAATACTACACTACTGGAAAATAATAAATACACAATAAGACTACACACTCTCTCTACCTCCGTTCTTCCTACTTGGATTCCTTGACCAACTGCGACTGGTTTGAGGAAAAGAAGCAACCATCTGTGTCTAAACAAATGAAAGCTTAAAACTGTGAAATGGGTCAAGGATTGGCATCAAGAAACCAAAAAGAAAAAAAAAAGTAGAACTAGAAACAGAAAATGTAAATGGATTTCTTGAAACACAAATAGTTGAGAAACCAACCTGTGTAATAAGCTATTGAGCATCTGCAACAAGTAACACTAGTCACCCGCTGAGAATGCCATGAATCTCCAATTAATTTGCTTGCTAAATTCAAAAACAAGAAATCAAGATATGCCCAAATTATCTATTTCGTTTCAGACAATTTTTATCAAAACTCAGAAACAACAGCATGGCAGAAGATCCCAACATGTTTCACCTCTTCTATCAAGTAGGGTGCAATAAAGTGCGCAGTTTCATTTCTTGTTCTGTGCCTTGCACATTCCCTTGTTCCTTAGCTGTGTCATCCATTGTGCTTGCAGTCTCCAAACTTAGAATTCTACCAAATGAAGAACGAAGAAGCTATACTCTGGCCACCTTTTGCAATTAATTGTAGTGATTGCTAATACAGTAGTGATAATAAAAAGTTCAAGAAATGATCCAATACAAAAAAGAGAACACCAGCAGCAAACATCATTTATCACAGGGAAAAAAAGGCCAAATAGACGAGAAATATGATCAGAACAACCACCAACAAATTATTTATAACTATAAAAAGTAGGAATCCCAATTGTTCTTTAGTTACATAGAGACCCATCGTCCAAAAGAAACCCATCCACTGAGAAATGAGCAGAAGTGCTAAAACTAGTTCAGTGCTCAAAAGACTTACAGAAGGATGGGCCTATAAAATTTCATCTACACGACAGTCTTACAGGTTCTCTAAAAGAATGTGACAAATGGCTGGGTCAGTCTTCAACTGCTGGACGACACACTTGCTCTTTGTCATTGTAGCCCACTTTTAGGACCGCATATACATTCTGGATAAGGATTTTGATAAAAAGATTCTTCTGTCCTCAACCGTGCTCGGCCTTTTAATCCTGGAAGAGGACCACCTCTTTTCCTTGGTGATCCTTGCCTGTAGACCACAACCCCGTGAAAATTCAATGTAGTCACTTGTATATGCTTCATGAAGATGATTTGACCTAACGCCTAATGTTTATATATAGCATGCAGAACAAGGTCAAGTCAGTTTCCTATACGGCCAAAATTTTCTTGTTTCTTGTACCTGACACAAGTTCTAGTAAATAACTTGTTTCAATTTGTATTTATCATCTCGATGGACGCTGTACTGAATCACTATAACCTCTCTTTTTTTGTTTCATCCTGTGAAATTTCATTCCTGTCTCATTTTTCATTTTTTCCTTAAAAGTCCTTTTATTTTTCCTTAGGAGTACAAAAAGCTATAGAAAGTTGAACCAAAATACCTGTTCTTGTGCAATTGCATCACAAGATCTGACAAGGTAGTTCCTTCTTTAAGCTGTCCGGTTTCCAGCTTATCAAATAATTCAACAAGACCCTCCCTGCATGTATGAAAGCAAATGCAAGAATTAAATAGACTAATGAAGTATTGTTCCAAACCCTCTCCTTGTACAGACGAAGGAGCCATAGAGAAGGCGAGGTCTTGATTTTAAGTAGTGAGGGTAAATTTACATGACATTCTTTCCACACTATGGCATGTTTTGTTGTCAAATATAGCAGAATATGATTTACATGTTGGATTCAAGGCTATAATAACGGCCATCTCCTTTCAGTTGAGAGTGAGACCATCATAGAGATTACTTCCAGTGCTACAAGCAAGCCCTAGTATGTGCAAAACTAGTTTCTTGAGACGGCCTCCATGCAACTCAAACCCCTTGAATAAAAGCCATGTAAGATTGATTTTCTCAAAGAAAGAGCAATTTGTCCAATCTTCAGCAGCCCTAATATTTGTATCAACAGGCTGTTGAAACTTTCATGGAACGTTTAGTGCACGCTAGAACAGGCCAGAAGACAATCTGAGGGGGGACTTCAACTATCCACCCTAAGAGAGTTCTAGTTCTCAAACAAGCTAAGACATCCAATAACAAAAACTAGATTTTGTTGACAGCTAGCCTACTATTTCTTTCTTCCGGAAAAGAAAAAGAACAAAAAAGAACAAAATATCTCAACAATGCTCAGAGAGAATTCAAGTAAGAATATTCTTTCAAGTTAATGGCATTAATACCTGTCAGGAGTGATTGTCTTCCGGTGGCCTAAGAATCTACGGTGTCCTTCAACAGATCTTGCCATGTTGCCTGAATAAGATGGAATGAACACATCACTCTCTACAGAGACAATGTAGTCAAGTGCTGCAGTCTGTGAAGCATGGTTCACAAATGCCCTCAATTCTTCTTGGGTTGCAATCATTTCCTGTCATCAACCAGACAACCGTTTCATTGTTGTGCAGAATAGAATTTTAGCAGCACGAAGCTAATTTTTGTTCTGGAAATATTAAACAAATTGGTCAAGAACCTTGAGTATGACATTTGGGAAGCGATCTTTGAGTTCAGATAAATGGATGTTACCACCATAAATTTCCCCGGCAGCAATATAAATCAATGTTGATGGAGGGTAACTAAGAGCTTGAAGAAATATTCCCACTTCCTTGGGAGTCAGTGGACACAAGCCTGCATTTCTCTGTTCTGTTGAATTTATTTTCTTCATCTTCCAGTGGTTAGTGTTTTCCCTGAAAAAATTAAGGAAAACAAAATAAGAGTTTGGTCCACATTAGTGGAATACATGCTACCAATTAGAATTGTCTGAGATCATATAGCAAATTAATTGAAGATTGATTGAAGCAGATTTACGGGAGTTATCTTGGAAAGTTGAAGGGCTGTCTATCAAGCTGTTTTTGAATTATTTTCTAATGTATAAATAGAAGATTACGTGTACAGATTTGGTAGGTTCTATAAATCACTTAGAGATTATCTACATTAGAGGAAATTTCTAACTAAGAGTTTCCTATTGTAGATTTGCTAGTTTTCTGTATATATGTGGATCTGGACAGAATGAATAAAATATACATTTAGTTTTCTTCCCAATTTGTCATATTGTATCAAAGTCTTAGGAAACTTTCCGTAGGCAACCTTTTTTCCCGGCCTTCATTGCCGTTATCCTCCTAGCCTCCAGCCTTCATTGCTGTTAGCTTTCCAGCTTCATTGTCTTTGCTGTTCAACCGGCCATCATTGCCCTTGAAGCCATCTGTTTTCCTAAGTATTTTAGCACCCCAAAAGGATGTCAACCATCACTGCCTCTGCCGAGGTCGTCTCCCACAGCCCTGGAGAAGTATCGGCAAATCCAATATCCGGCGAACTACAGCAAATCAGTGCTGCACACCGGTTCGATGGGAAGAACTATCTAAAATGGTCACAGCTGATTAAGACCATTTTAAAGGGAAAAGGCAAGCTCAACCACATCATCGGAATTGGACCTAAGGAAGGAGATCCCAGTTTCGCCTCATGGGATATGCAGGATTCGATGATTATAACTTGGCTCTGGAGTTCTATGTCACTAGAGATCAGTGACACGTGCATGTTCCTATCAACTGCAAGGGAGGTCTGGGAGTCAATTCACCAAACTTATTCCAAAGTCAAGGATGCAGCCCAGATCTATGAGTTGCAGATCAAAACTATGTCGACAAAACAAGGAGATAAAACTGTCATAGATTATGTAAACTTGCTGAAGGGGCTGTGGCAGGAAATGGATCAATATCGGGTAATAAAGATGGAGGACAGTAAAGATGCTGCATTGCTGAAGGCATTCATTAAGAAGGACCATACATACGATTTTCTGGCAGGACTGAATGCAGAATTTGATCATGTGAGAATCCAGATCTTAGGTAAGGATGATCTACCCACTCTTAATGAAGTAGTTTCAATTATTTTGGTAGAAGAAAGTAGAAGAGGAGTGATGTCGGAGACGTAATCACTGGAAGCCTCAGCCATGCTAACAAAAACTGCAAACTGTGGTCTGAAAAAAATTGGAAGGTTGAATCCAAGACAGCAAGTGATGAAGATAAGGACTCTCTATGGTGCACCTATTGTAACAAACCGAGGCACACTCAGGAGAAGTGCTAGAAACTGAATGGGAAACCACCTAGCAAAGAGTGGGGAACCAAAGGAGAACTGAATAAGCAGCACAAAGGGTAGGCATACCAGGTGACTGCATAGCAAGGAGAGGAGAAAGGCCCAAAATCAACAGATCTCAATAAAGTGGAGGTTGAGAAGCTGAGGAACTTTTTGGCAAGCTCTTGAGAAACCATCAAGTATCTGTTCATTGGTACATTCAAGTAAGTTTCCAATCTCTCAAGGTTTAACTGCCTTAAAAAAGTCATTTAGAAATTCATGTGAGCCACATATCATATGACCCATACCTCTCATAATTTTAGCACTTATACTCCTTGTCCTAGTAATAGAAAAATAGCCACTGCAGTTGGTTCACCAACTACAGTAGCCGGAATAGAAGATATAAGAATCAATCCAAAATTCATCCTTAAAAATGTCCTTCATGTTCCTAAACTGTCCACAAACTTAGTATCTATCACCAAGATTTCTCAAGACCTAAATTGCAAAGTTATATTTTTCCCAACTCATTGTTTATTTCAGGACCAGGGTTCGGGAATGATGATTGGACGTCTTGAGGAAATGGACGGATTGTACTATCTTGATGTGCCTGAGACACCAAACATCAGCAAGCAAAATCATTCCCTAACTCTCTTATCCGAACACCATCAATCCACTGTTGAAGACCTAATTTGGCTCCACCATTATAGACTAAGTCATCCCTCCTTTAAAACTCTTGTAGTTATCTTTCCTTTCTTGCTTAAAGGATTAGAAAATAAACCTTTTGTTTTTGAGGTATGTGAGTTAGCCAAACACAAACGTTCAACCTTCCCTATTATCAATAAAAGGAGTTCAGTTCCCTTTGAGTTGATTTATAGTGACATATGGGGTCCATCTCCAATTCCTAGTATTTCTGGAGCTTGCTGATTTGTGACGTTTATTGGTGATTGTACTCGAGTTACATGAATTTTTTTGCTCAAATCCAAAAGTGAAGTCAATATTATACTGCCAAATTTAAACGATTTCGTTCAGACAATGCCGGGAATTACTTTAATTAAACTCTGTCAGCTTATTTCTAGGGGGAAGGGATCATTCACGAGTTTTCTTGTGTCTATACTCCTGAATAAAATGGGGTAGTTGAAAGAAAAAATAGTCACCTCCTCTCCACAATTCGAGCATTACTATTCCTAATAAATGTGCCAAAACATTATTAGGGGGAAGCAATTCTCGCCCACCATTTACACTATCAATCAACTTCCCACTCGAGTATTGAATCTCCAAAGCCCTATGGGAATACTGTCACTTTTACCTGCATCTTAACATCACTAACCATCTTACTCCTAGAATATTTGGGTGTGTCTCCTATGTTCATATTCATGGTCAAAACCAAGGGAAATTGGATCCAAGAGCTCTTAAAACTATCTATTCTTTAACCCAAAAGGGCCATAAATGCCATCCATCAACAAGAAAATTCTTCATTTCGACTGATGTTACATTTGATGAAACAACATCCTATTTTACTCAATCTTATCTTGGAGACAACACTTGTGGAAGATAAGGATTTTTTTCTGCTAGACCTACCTGGAACCAAAACACCTTGTCCTGAGTCGAGTGCTGCTCCTAACCTTGAACCTCAACAACCCGAGCCTTTTGAACCTTGTGATCCTCAACTCGATGCTAAGCCTAAATCTGAATAAAAAAATGTATCCTTAGTTGGGGGGAATGAGGATGCTTCTAATAATAGATTTCCTCAAGTTTACTTAAGAAGGAAGAATCTAACTCCTGGACCAAGGCTAGTTCAAGCATCAAAACCAGATCCTGCGAATGAGGTAATACCTTCTAATCCCTCTTAGTCTACACCTGAATTGGACTTGCCTATTGCCACAAGGAAGGGAACTAGGGAATGTACAAAATAGCCAAGATAACTACTTTTAGAATTTGTCATTTGTGAGATTTTCTCCTTGTCATAAATGCTTCTTCACAAATTTAAACACTATGTCAATTCCGAATACCCTTTCTAAGGCTTTCGCTTGTGAGAATTGAAAAAATGCTATGAATGTTGGAATGTAGGCCTTGGAGAATAAAAAAAACAAGGGAAGTTGTAGAACTACCAAAAGGGAAGAAATCAGTAGGGTGCAAGTGGGTATACACAGTGAAGTATAAAGCAAATCAGACATTAGAAAGGTACAAAGCAAGTTTGGTAGCAAAAGGGTACACACAAACGTATGGAATAGACTACTAAGAAATATTTGCTCCAGTAGCAAAGATGAACATAGTGAGAATTCTATTGTCCTTAGCTACAAATTTTAATTGGCCACTCCAATAGTTTGACATAAAAAAGGTCTTTTTACATAAAGACCTTGAGGAAGAAATATATATGAAGATTTCACCTGGGTACACTAGAAACATAGCTCCTAATAAGGTGTGCAAGCTTAAGAAAGCATTGTATGGTTTGAAACAGTAACCTAGGGCTTGGTTTAGGAGGTTTACTAAAGTAATGGTAAATATGGGCTACAAACAAAGTCAATGAGACCACATTTTGTTTATCAAACATTCGGGCTCAAAGAGAGTCATAGCCCTCATTGTATACACGGATGACATAATAGTGCCCTAGAATGATTAGCAAGAGAGGTAGAGTCTAGGATAGCAGTTAAAGAAGGAATTTGAAATCAAAGAGCTCAGAAATCTTAAGTACTTCCTAGGAATTGAGGTGGCATGTTCCAAGATGGGGATTTTTATTTCTCAACAAAAGTACATTACTGATCTTTTAAGGGATATAGGGAAGTTGGCACGCAAACTGGCTAATTCACCTATAGATTAGAACCACAAACTTGGGAAAGCTGAGGGTGACAAAGCAACAGATAGAGAGGTGTATCAGAGACTTGTTGGCCGACTAATCTATTCTATCTCACATATCCCTAGACATAGCCTATGCAGTGAGCGTTGTAAGTCAGTTTATGCATAGCCCGAAGGAAATACATATATAGGCAGTCTATAGAATATTGTACTATCTGGACTTCAGAGAAAGGAATATTGTTCAAGAAGTATGCCAAGATTGCACCCAAAGCTTATACCGATGCTGACTAAGCAAGTTCAACGACAAACAAAAGATCTACTTCTGAGTATTGCACCTTTACTGGAGGGAATTTAGTTGCATGGAGAAGCAAGAAGCAAAATGTTGTGGCAAGATCGAGTGCCGAATCTAAATTTCGAGTTATGGCACAAGGTATATGTGAATTACTATGACTAAAGATTATCTTGGAAGACTTAAGAATTGAGTGGGATGGTCCTATGAAGCTCTACTGTGACAACAACTCAACCAATAGTAGAGCACATAATCCCGTGCAACATGATCGAACAAAACACATAGAAGTTGACAGACACTTTATCAAGGAAAAACTAGACAATGGTCTCATTTGTACTTCGTATGTGCCTTTAGGGTCTCAACTAGCAGATGAGTTTACAAAAGGAATCAGCAATCCTCAATTTCAGACATTTATTTTCAAGCTGGGAATGGATAATATCTATTCACCAACTTGAGAGAAAGTGTTGGAGATCATATAGCAAATTAATTGAAGCAGATTTACGAGTTATCTTGGAAAGTCGAAAGACTGTCAACCAAGCTATCTTTGAATTATTTCCTAATGTATAAATAGAAGATTAGGTGTACAGATTGGGTAAGTTCTATAAATCACTTAGAGATTATCTCCATTAGAGGAAATTTCTAATTAAGAGTTTCCTATTGTAGATTGGCTAGTTTTTTGTATACATGGATTTGGACAGAATGAACAAAATATACATTTAGTTTTCTTCCCATTTCGTGACAAGAATCCCATTTGCCAAGGTTAGAGGGTGGAATCAACATTCTTCTGCTACCACCAAGGACGATTCTACCAACCACATATAAGTTTCCAGAAAATTCCACCTCATTTTGTATTTCAATCAGATGGTGGACCAGACTTAAGCTTGCATGATACCGTGTTCTACTAGCCTAAAATATTTTATATACAATTGTATTCCTAATTTTGTTTGGGCATGTGAAATAAGACTGATATATGCATCTATGAGACAAGTGAGTGAAATGAAGGGAGAAGGTGACCAAAGAAAGCTTGGTGAGAAACCATTACAACATGACAGGGGATATAATGGCCTTACAAAATATATAGCCATCAATAAAGATGGCTAGAGGTCTAGAATTCATATAGTTATTTTATTATGTTATTTATTTTTATTTTTATTTTTTTGTTGGGGGGGGGGGGGGGGGGGGGGGGGGGAGGGGGAGGGGGGAAGCAAGATCAATCAATGCTCTCTGTCAAACTTATGGTATCCAGGGAAAATGTTAACACTGGTTTAGAACCCTGCAGACCCATATGAGAAAGCAGAGAGCAAATGAAGGGTCCATTTTCTAGGCATAGATGATTGCTTCATGGGTAGGTATGGAACTACATAAAAACCATATTCAGGAAATTTTCCAAGTCTTGACATATGACCATAAGATGTTCACGTGTATGAAAGAGGATTTGTACATGGGTATATCATAGATTCAAAATACAGATTCTTTTACCTCATTATTCTCAGTTCTTCAGATTCTGCATCAGTAAGTCCGGTAGTACAGCCAGTAAAAGATAGCATATCTTTCTCATATCTCAGATGAAGAGCGATATAGCGTCCCCCTTGAAATCTCAGCCGCTCCACCAGCTTCTGTGGTGTCACCGTCATGTATTCTCAGAACCTAATTTAACAGGAATCCCCATAGGAGGCACCTTAAATGCATTTTAAACAAAGGCAGAAGTAAATTTTGACCTACATTTCTTATAAAAATAGTTTGTACGTTCCTGGCAAAGTTTAAAATGCTGTAGAGATTTCAAAGAACTGAACATCTCATTTCTACATAACTATGGTTGGAATATGCTTTTATCAATTATAACATCACTAAAATAGGAAGTCCCAGATTTTACTTAAAAATTCTGAGGAGCATTCAGATTTTGGCAAGATCATTTCATTTGCAATTGGGACAAGATGACAAATTCATCAGGCAGATCACTGCTTGAGAGAGTGATAGTTCCAACCTTCCCTAAATTCTCAATAGGAGGAGAGAAACGTAGAGCATCATACATAACACGACATCTCAACCTCTGGATATCAAGAGGCAGATCGTTATTTGCAAGTCTAGAATCTGATTTTGCAACATGAATCACCTGCCAAAAAAGAGAGAGAGAGAGAGAGAGAGAAACACTAAAATTATTAACTAACATAAAAGAACCAATCAGAAAACTCTTCCTTTTGGTTCAAATTGGATTTGTATCTATCCCATAAACAACAAAAACAGAAATCCTAATTTTGATTACTTGACCTTACCCCTTAATACGGACATACATAGCCACCGACATACTAAAATGAATGAATGGGGAATACAAAGAAGGATAAAGAACAAAAATGGGTGAGAAAGGAAAAAACAGAAAAGCAAAAGTCATTGGCTTGAGTGTAAAAACTAGTTTTGGGGCATTAGATATCACATGAAACAACAGCCATTCTAGATGAAATATTACTATGGAAAACACTGGATTGAATGCAGATAAAGCAATTAGTACTATTCATCGCACCTGAAACTCGTTCCATAAATGTATCATCTCCTCATAGTAGCTCATACCAGACCAAGAAGTGAAGTGCTTCCTTGCATGGGGAACAGATTCTAGTTTCTTAGGAAGTTCTTTGACAATCCTCACATCTCCTTGTAAGCTTGAGATGAAATGAACTTCATCAAAGACATCTGAAAATGTACTGGAGAAAAAATATATACATACATATATATAATAACAGTTAATAGGAAGTCATGTGTATACATGAAAAAGACTTAGAGATGTGATGTGGCATGGTGTGGTGTGGCGTGAGAGGGGGGGGGGGTGAAGTTTTAGTATTTGAACTTAAAATGACCTTGAATCTTGCCAGAATGAGCGCTTATCAAGTTGAGGAATAACTAGAGTTGCATTCATTACGTGTGCCACAGCCACCATATCAGTGATCTGTAATAAGTACATCAGGTTACTGGATCTTCAAGAAATAAAATTGGCCAACTAAGCAGCATTACGCTAGCCTACTTGCTTTAAAAAGAAAACGAGAAATATAGGCTGAGCATGAGAAAACTAAATTTTGGAAAAGTGGTCATGCACAAATACATACATTAAAAAGAAGACATGATGCCAAGAAGCAATTTTGGAACATTAATCATGCATAAATACTTTCATTTTGTCAGATTTCCGTAAGTGGATCAAGCTACAGGATCTTCAAGAAAAATGATAAATTAGCAAACTAAGCAGCATTGCCCTATTGCTTTAGAAACAAGAAATCTAGCCCAAGCATGAGAAAACTAAATCTTGGACAATTGGCCACACAAAACTACAAGCATTTTAAAAGAAGATGTGACATCAAGAAGCAACCCCCCCCCCCCCCCCCCCCCCCGATTTTATTATTTTGATTGATAATAAGCATCAAGAATTTCTTACATGTTGTGTTAGGAATTGTCAGCCAATGTCAGTGTTAGTGTTGATACCCTAATGCTAGATTTAGATGGCATCTGGCATTTATTATTATGGGACTAATAATGTAATTCTTGCAATATGTAATAAAATATGTTTTCATGTCATATCTTCATTCATACCTCTCCAATCATTACATATGAATGAATTCCTAGATTTCCTATTAAAGGTCTTATTCTTAAGTGTTAAGAATATGTGACTAAGGATCTTAATATTAAGAATATCTTAATGATAATTCTCAGTTCTTAGACTTCTCAGAAGGGGACTATGATTAATCGAGTATGGACTAACACATGAGATGCTAATGATAAAGGATGGTGAGTCGCATGCCATAATTCATGAGATGGATATAGTATACATGTGAGTAAGTGCTAGTGGAACATTTACTGAATGTGATGCACGTGATAGATCACATGGCTGAGAGGATCTATGATCTATCACAGGTTTCGATTGTGTTACTGATCTTTTTTACCGAAAACAACACAGTTATCTTGTGTGTCGGTGCCAAGGATTTGCTGTTACTAAGAACCATCCGGATACTGGGTGGGAGATGCACTGTGTGGTCCTTGTGTAGTGACATATGGAGGCAGGTGATTGTTAATGGGATCCATCAATCTCCGACATGAGGTGAACATCATATGTGATCAATGGTGGTCTTGATTGTAGAAACCCTTGGCTAGGGTACACTTAATTGGAAAGTGTTCCAATGTCGGAAAGAATTCTGATATGTCGTCTCAATCTCAGCACACTAATTTTGGCATAGTCATCGAATTAGGGAGTTTGATCAGTCCATGACTCTTACTCGATTGGAATGATTATAGTATACGGGAATCGAAAGTCCAAATAAGTTCTATTCTAAAGTAAGACTTCATTACTGGTAGGATCGCTCTAACATAATGCTAGTTGTCACTCAAGGTCTTTCGGGGTATTTCGAGGAGATGGAGAGATTATCATTGTAGACCAAAAATGTTTGATCAACATCAAGGTGGTTAACGTGTCATGATTGCTACTTAGTAGTGAACCTAGTAGGTCACATACATATCCGAGTGTGATAGTTGACTAAACGATTAAGGCTGAAATCGTCACTAAGAGTTAATGACGTTGCCGTTAAGAGTTAACGGATCGAGTTAAATGATTAATTAATAAGGAGCAATCATCAAGAATTGACGTCCATACCGTTAAGAGTTAATGGAGGCCTTAGTGTCATTATGAGATAGTGAAAGTGCTATTAAAAGTTAATAGCAGATCTAGATGCAATTTCTGAAAGTTTTGGGTAAAGGGGCCAAAACAATAGACACCCTTGGGAAACTGTCGACCATTTTGAGACTAACTGTCAACAACTTCTTGTGAACTGTCGATAGTTCTTGTCGATCTGGCTGGCAGATTGCACAACCGTTTAGCGTCTTCTTCAACAAAAAGGCAAACATGTGGCGACGACGGACGATGGGAAGACGGGGGAGGATAGCGTGCATCCTTGGCACACCTTCTTCTCTCTCCCTTGTCCCCTCCTAATCTCCTTGTCATATTTCTCCTTTTGTGTGCCCTAGGGTTTCCATTTTTGGGAGTATATATGTTTGTCTTTGTGCTGAGAATGAGAATGACGACTAGAGTGAGTACTGGCTTGTTTTTCTCTCGACCATTCTTGTTGTTCTTCTCCCAATCTAGAAACCCTAACTCCCATTGCTCCTTCTTGCTTCCTGATAGCTATCGTAGCTCACTGTTCTTGATAGTGAAAATACCAAGTTTGAGAAGCCCCTTTGATTTGAAGCCCCACATTCATTCCAGCCTTAATCTCCCTTAATCTCTCTGTCTAGTATAAAGAGAGAGTGTTGGGATTCACCATCTTGCTAGAGCATGGACTTGATAGGCGCCTCGTAGTTTCAGGGGACAATTCAGTCTAACCAAAGAAGTTTTGGGAGCTGTTTTGGAGCAAGGAGTTGCTACTGCCGAGAGGACTTCAGCCTCTACATCAGCCTTTAAGAGTTGAAAGGTTTACCTACTAAACTCCCTATGACATGGTTTAGTTTTGATTAGCATATGGACATCGAAACAAGTCTTGCAAGGTAATTTTGGTTTATGTTTTTACTGCCTTCTTATGTGTTTTCGGAAAAAGTTTTTAAAAACTGGTTAAACCCTTGCATTGATATACCTATTAATGGTGTTCCTCATCAGTCAGAAGCCTGGATGTTGAGCAAAAACAATTAATATATGTCGTCTATATGACAAGCTCCATAAATGAATGAGGAATCTAAACATTCTTGGTAGAACATAAGAAGCAAATACAAATTAATGTTTATTGCTGAGGGAAAAGAAAATGCACTTTTTATTAATAAATTAGCATGTTAATAAACACTAATGTTGATTCCAAGATTTAATCATCAATGACACTGCATCCATTTCTTGGTAGGATCAGAAAAATACCACTCAAGCTAAAACCTAACGATGCCTTTAAAGAAGCCAAACTACTGGATCTGCATAATTATTGGGAGGAGAGTTATTCAGGTTTTAATTTCTGATATCAGGAATTAGGTTTTATTTAAATTTGGAATTTAGATTTTAAATTTCAGCCATTTATCTATAGTAACTTTTGTTTAGAAAATTGATTTATCCATAGCTTATAAGTAGACATTATTGATGTAATGAAGGGTGATTGATTTGGAATATACAATTGAGATTTCTTCCCTTGTTTACCTTCCTAAATTCTCTCTTTCTTTCTCTACTCCTCTTCTTCTACACTATTTTCTTCTTTCACCAAATTTCAGTAATCTCTCTTTGTTGTCCCATATCAATACTTGCTTTGGCCATGGACAAGTAGTCTAGGCAATTTTGGGACGAGGACAACAAGCTTAACGACGTGCAAACTTATGATTTTGACAACCCAAACTGAACTGAATAGCTCAGTTTTCAAAATCTCGAACCAAAAACAAGCACCTTGGTTGTATCTTTAGGTTCAGTTCTTTAGTTAACCAAACCATTTTTTACCAAAATTTAAAAAATATAAATCTGTTATTGTTGTTATGGATAATATAACAAATTAAAAAAATGTAGGATTCTTATTATTGTTATAAATAAATTTTAACCATATTCCCCCTTCAACTGCTCTGACCCCAAAGTGGTCCTAATATCAGGGCTTTTAATCACTTGCGCAAAGGAAAGGGTCCTCTTTTGTTAGACTGCAATCTTGTACAAAACAGGAAGGTTGACACTGGAAATACCAAACAAGTGAGCAGAAAGCAATGTGAAATAACACTCCAGCAAGCAAAATCCAATTCTATCTCCAAGGAAAAGAAAATAAGAGTGCCATGATTGTGTAAACATTAACATGATGAGATAATATTGAAGAGCTCAGACCATTATAGATTTACCATGGAAGCACTTTATATTTACATGATTACATCATGCAGAGATTAATACAAATTAAATATATCCTTCCTGTTGGTGCACTCATGGTGCTAGCCATGAAGTGGGGTGGCACTATCCATCACACAATTAGAGTACACATGGTTAAACACAAGATATATATATATATATGTAGAAGATATGCTGCAAAACATGAAACATGATAGGTAAGTACATACATACAATTGATGCAAAAAGCTGTGTCTGAACCATAATACATATAGTACGTTGGAAACAAAAAGAAGGGATTTCAAAAGAACTTAAGCCAAGAACAAGCAAGAGCAACTGAAACAGCCTCAGTTCAAAGATCAGTTCGGTTTTCAACCTTGGTTCAGTTCAGTTTATCAGCACTACTAACCAAAATCAAACCAAATTCCTCAGCTTTTAAAGAATTAAGAACTGAAACCAAACCAATTTTTAAATAACCTGAACCGAACCACACTGAAATGTTTGGTTCGTTTAGGTTCACTTTGGTTTGTCTGTTTTGTGGGTCATCTATGCACCCCAATGTTATTAAAGAGCCAAGGCGCAAAAAGGTGTTGGAGCCTGAGGCACAACGTGAGGCGCGCGCCTAGTGGAACTAGACACATGCTAACTAAAATATATATATATATATATCCTAATTAAATAATAAGGTATCAAATATGTCATAACTTTTAATAACATATTTACAAGCATGTTATCAAGAAAATTAAAAAATTCAACATATACTAACTAAAAAAAATTATTAAAACAAGTTACATACCTGTAAATTTCAGCAAAGCACATTCCATCATATTTCAGCAACCCGCATATAATCATCACAAAAGTTAAAAACTTTGTAAGAAATTTAAAATCTATTGTTGGCATATATTCATATATATATATATATATAATGAAAAGAACAATAAAAAATGTCAAAAGATGCAATTTAAAACTCTTTTAAGTCAATTTAAATTAAATCTTAAACAATTTATAGGTCTTAAATTTTAATTAAGATTAACTAATTATACATTTTAAATAATCTAAAAATCATCATCATCATCAAGATTAAACATTTCTGTATTTTCATCATTAGAAACATCATCTTCAATATCCTCTTCTTCCACATCATCTCCCTCTCCATCTTCATCAAGTTCAAATTCAATTGGAGCATTTGAAGTAGAAGCCATTTTACTCATTGTCAAATTTGGAGTTGAAGAAATAAATATAAACTTTAAACAATAAAAAATTAAATAAAATAATAAATAATAAATAATAAATATAAACCTTAAAAACAGTTAAAAAAAAGCCAAACACGCCTAAACCCAAGGCTACACCTAAGGGCCTAGGCACGCCTAGCTAGTATGTGCCCACCTGGGAGCATTCCAGGCACCAAAGGTGTGCCTAGGTGTGCTTTGAGCCTAAGCGCATCTTTAATAACACTGTGCACCCCTAGCAAGCTATGCACAATCAAGACAGACATCTATGTTCCTAAATAGGATCGCCTACGACAAGAGCTCATTAGGGAGTATCGCAACTTCAAATGTGTTTGGTGACCCTAGATAGAAGCACACCAGAGCCTTGTTAAAGAGTTCCTACAATTGGCCCCCAGCAAAGAGACAATCCCAAGAACCATGTGCTCACTTGCCTAATATGTTAGCAAGACAAATTGGAGCAGAAGGCACAGGTCAATTTACATGAGCCACTACCAACTCGAGAAGTCCTGTCAATTGTTTAGATCTAGACCAGATCCAACTTTGATCCATTCTAATTACTAATGCATACGCGTCTTACATATCTAGATTTGCTATAAAAAGCATAAACAATAACAACCTATCAAATCTTTATCCCATTATGTGGGGTCACCTACATAAATTTTAGTTTGCTAGTCATTTCTATCTATAGACTTTTTTTCTATAATGCCCTTATAACTCATATGACTCATATGACACCCAAGTGTCTTCCAACAAGTTTTTCTTGATCTTCCTCTACCTCATTTGTGAAATACTTGTTTCATTCCATCCACTCTCCTCACATGACCCACTATTAATCTTCTCATATGATCAAATCATCTTAATTGTATTTCATGCATCTTATCTTCAATAGGAGCCACTCTAACCTTATTATGAATTATTTCTAATTTTATCTATTCTTGTATAACCATATATCCATCTTAATATCCTCATCTATGTTAAACTCATATTTTGAACATGTATGGCTTATTTCTTATCTGGCTTAGTTAGTGATGGGATTAAATATACTATCCCATGTTTGATAAAATGAAGTATTACCTGAGATTATAACCATGCCATGTTTATTCTATGAAAATGTGAATGAGGTATTACTAGCTATAATTATATATAGCATTATATATAAGTACATAAATTTTCACATATTTACATATATACAATTATATATTCAAAACATATATATAATTATATTAAAATAACCAAAAAGAAAAAGAAAAAAGCTCTGGAAAATGGCTGGAACCCAAATCATTGGGTTCCAGCAAGAGAGAGAGAGAGGAAATTGAGAGAAGAACAAGCTACAAAAGAAGGACAACGACGAAGATGAATTGAAGACAACGGTGGACAGTGACTATGGCGAAGGAAAATGCTACTAGTTATTGAACACAGTGGAGACTGTTTGACATGGAAAAGCTCCCAGATTAGGAATCTTCGACTTGAACGCTTCAACCATGGTAGGAGCTTCTCCAGAGATTAGGAGTCACCGAAAACCTGATGGGTAAATGAGAGGCGGAGAGAAGAAGAGAAGGGGGGGGGGGGGGGAGAGAGAGAAATGAGGTGTTTGGGCTTTTTATATTAGGGGTAAAATTATCCAACTAGTCAACACTTATAATCCCACCTAACATGGCATCTCAACATGAGGTTACCATGTCAGGAGGTTATACCTCCTCCAAATCCATGCACTAGAAAGGTAATTAGTGCTTTACTATCTAATATTTTGTGCCATAAGACAAAACTGGTGTTTAATTGTTTTATAAAGTTTTCCTTTGAGTTTTAACAAAATCTTAGTATTGCATAAATGCCAAATGGAAGTTTTCATTTTAACCATCTTACCTAATTTTGAAGGTAACTGGTAGAGTACTTATAATAGTCTAGCTTGAATTACTTGTATTATTGATAATCGTTGGGAATTACAAGGCTGAAAATTAACAAAATGAAAGAAAATTGGACGTTCGAGAGGTTCACGCTCTCCCTCTATATTCACCAAAATATTCCCTGCCTTATACTCTATTTATAGGAATTTGTTGCCTGCATATTCCCTGCCTTGCTCTTCCCATTCTATCCCTAAACTAAATTTGTTGTTTGCACATGCACCAATTGGCCTTCTCCCATTTCAGTATCCCTATTGCGCCCTTATTTCTTACGTCTTTGGTAGCGGAATGTTATGGGTTGCTTATCAATACTCCCCCCACGAAACTCACATTGTCCTCAAGGTGAAAAGTAGGGAACTGTTGTGGGGTTCCCAGGTGGTCCAGGACCAACTTGTGAATCTTGTCTTCAATTTGATGGGTTATCTCCATGATTTGCGTTAGACCCGATGGTTGTAACACCCTAACTTCTGCCTTGATTTCTAGCTTCAACCCATTAACAAAGAGGCCCTCCAGTATAGCCTTTGAAACTTTGCCCACCAAGGCTTCCAAAGTCTCAAAGAGGAGGCAGTATTCCCGCATGGAGTCATTCTGCCTGAGGGCCAAAAGCCTCTCCTCCATTGATCCCTCCTGCAAAGACCGGAATCATTTACATAGGTGGATCACTCCTCCCAACTCCTAAATCCCCTTCTCCATCACTCCTAAGCTAAGGCTCCTCCTTCGAAACATAGCACTGTTGTTTCAATTTTCTCCAACTCCATCAACCGATTCACTTCAAAATACCTTTCTGCCCAAAACAGCCACTCATCCGGGTTGTCTCCGCTAAAGATCGGCATCTCTAATCTTCTGCTACGAACTTCCCCACTCCAATTTTCATCTCCCACTTCCCCTTTTTTTCCCTACTGCCACTCTCAACACCATGGGTGATCCCAAAATTCAAAGTGGATTCTGGCGTGGGTTGCTCCAGCATTCTTCCCATTTCGATTTCATGAGGCTGAATTGCTTCATCATAGTTGACATATTCTTCTCCAAGCTATGCATTCGCTACATCTTCGATTTCAGCGAGTCCAGCCCACTGAGCAATCTGTCCAACCGCCCCTCCAAGACTCCTACTCATTCAATGAAGTTTACCATGGGGATCAATTTTCTGCTCTGATACCAAATGGTAAGAGTATTGATAATAGTCTAGCTTAAATTACTTGTATTACTGATAATTGAAGGGAATTACAAGCCTAGAAATTAACAAAGTGAAAGAAAATTGGACATTCAAGAAGTCCTTACCTTCTAATTTATTTGCTTCTCTATTTATAGGAATCTGTTGCCCGCACATGCCCCCCTCCCCTTCACTCTTCCCATTCTACCCCTTAACTAAATTTGTTGTCTACACATGCACCAATTAGCCTTCTCCCATTTCAGTATCCCTATCTTGCCCTTATTTCTTACGTCTTGGGAAGCAGAATGTTATAGGCTACCTATCAGCAACATCCTTGTTAACGTCCCCATCTTTTTGGATGATTGGTCCACAATATCTGAAGTAAAGTTTTCTTGGTGTGATATTCCAATTTTATCATAAGATCATCCACACTTAGTTTTACTAAACTTACACTCCATATATTTAATTTTCAATATGCTTAACCTAAAACCAGTGAACTACAACACGGCCTAGGCGGCGCCGAGGCGC
This sequence comes from Diospyros lotus, assembly GCF_014633365.1. Lineage (NCBI taxonomy): Eukaryota > Viridiplantae > Streptophyta > Magnoliopsida > Ericales > Ebenaceae > Diospyros > Diospyros lotus. Next base: position 30,692,787 of record NC_068341.1, read on the forward strand.
TAGGCGGCCTCTGGCCACCCCGATTGTGGCCTAATCAACCACCTTAGGCGCCGGCCCGGCTAATCGGTACCGGGCGGCGCCTAGGCGGCCGCCTAGCCGCTTGAACGCCTGGCCGATTATGGCCACGTGAAGCCTGGCCGATTGTTTTTTCCCCTTCTCTCTCGTGCTCACCACCACCGACTGTCTATTGCAGAGTCGCCGTCACCGTCGCCTCTCTCGTGCTCGCACACCACCACCGTCTCTTGCAGTTGTAGAGTTGTCGTCGCCGCTTTCCATTCCTGTTAGCTTTGTCGTCGCACGCCGCTGCTTCCTCTGGTATGTATCCATCTTCCTCCACCTCCACCAGCAGCAGCAAGCAGCAACGCAAGCTTGCGTGCTTGCTGCTGCAGCAAGCATCAAGCAGCAGGTTGCTGCTTCTTGCTACAGCATCGAGCTTTAATATTTGCTCGTATCCGAGTCGTCTCCTTGCTACTCCTTGTTGCTGCATTTGTTAATATTTCAAATATTTTAATATTTACAAGCAAGTGTTGTTACATCATTTATTTTAATATTTGTTAATATATTAATAAAAAATAAAAAAACTCTAGGCGGCGCCTAGGCCCCGTCTAGGCGCCGCCTAGGCGGCCTAGGCGCTAGGCGCCAGTCTGCCGCCCGACCAGCGCCTAGCGCCTTTTAGAACACTGCCTAAAACTGTTAGATTCTAAAGTGTTCCTCCATGTCTTGAATTTAGTATTCATGTCTTCTTTTGTCTCATCCACCAACGTAATGTCATCTGCAAATAGCATACACCAATGCACCTTTTCTTGAATATGTTTAGTCATTTCATCTATTACTAGGGCATATAGGTAAGGATTTATAGCATATTGTTGATGAAACCCAATTGTAACGAAAAAGCCTCAGTATTTCCTCAACATGTTATGATACGTGTTTTTACTCTATGATACATGTCTTTAATGACCTGTACATAAGTAATTCAAACTCATTTCTTCTCTAAAACCTTCCAAAAAGCTTTTCTATAATTTTTTTCTAAATCTATAAACACCATATGTAAATTCTTTTATTTATCTCTATACCTTTCCATTAGGCAGTTTAACAAACATATAACTTCCATTATTGACTTACTAGGCATGAAACCAAATTAGTTTTCAGTCACCTTTGTTTCTCTTCTTAACCTTTGTTCAATCACTCTCTCCCAAAGTTTCTCCCATGCATTTCCATGCTTCTGTCGTTGTATTCTCTAATACAAGCACTTCACTATTCTTCATCTTTTTCAATGTTTGTTAGATTCCATTTGGACATAAACATCAAAGAAATAATTCCTATCTTGTTTAAAGTTACTATGAGACCCAACATAATACTTGTCTCCCTTTCATTGAATAACTTCAAGAAATACTCTTTCCACATCTTTTATTGCTCCCTCATTTACTAGTTCTACTTTATTTTCATCTTTTTATGCCATTTCAATTGGCTCAAATAGCTTCTTTTTTTATCTTGCTTTAGCTAGTTTATATATATATATATATATATATATATATTCTCCATTTTCTGTGCTGAGTCAACCGTAAAGTCTTCTAGCAACAAGCTCGTTTAGCTTTAATTTCCTCTTGTACCTCTTCATTCTACCACAAATACCCTTTTTGATTTGGGACTTTTCGTTTTGACGAATCCCTTTTGTCATATTTTGAATAAAAGTAGCCATTTCAATCCACATTTAGTTTGCCTCCCCTTCTACAGTCCAATCTCTTCTACCACACTTTTTCCTAAAAAATAGTTTGTTTTTCACCTTTTAAATCTGACCAACTAATTCTTGGGTTTTATTTAGCATTATTTTTTCTCCTCCATTTTTTGATATGGACATCAACAAACATAAGTCTTATATTGAGTGGTTAGACATTCTACCAGTATAAATTTACAATCCTTTATAAGAGGTCCTCGTCTCCTAACAAAGCAATCCATTTGGGTAGTTGGTAAGCCATTTTTAGTGATTAAGTGTCCATCCCCTCCTCCCCTCTTTTAAACCTAGTGTTGGCTAAGATAAGCTCATACGCCTTAGCAAAATCCAAAATAGCTTTACCTTCATTATATTTTTCTCCAAATCCATAACCTCCACGCACAACTCTATGTTTCCACAATCAGGTAAAACCCACCAAAAAAAAAAAAAAAAAGCTTATCAAACAACCTTTAAACAATGCCCCAAAATCACCAAACAAGAGCTTTTTAAGCCCGCCCTTACCGGGACTGGTTATCTCCTCAATTTTATGGTCATAGACAAGAATCAAAATTATAAGTGCTGAATACTTTTTAAAATTATGTCCAACTTTAGCAGCATATCATCAATAGAAGATCATCTTCACCTCCAATAATGACAAAGAAAAACCTACAAGACTGACAAAGAAAAAGGAAAAATATATAAGTGCCCAAAGACTGCTCTTCTGATCAAGATGAGTTGCCTTAATCAATAATCACATTATTATGCTTGTAGACAGCAGCTAAAACATACAAGTCTGCTGTTGTTATAACTGAACAGATAAACACAGGTTATAGAAAACCAACAGATTAAAGAAGTTATTACTTACACCAGCACGCATCTGATTCAGTCCCCCATTACTCTTTACAGTCATATACCGATCCAATCCTTGGGAGGCTGAGAGTGCAAAAAATAAATTAAAAAATGCAAGAGAAGAGAGGAGAGCACAGTATTAAATTTCAAATCCACAGTAACAATTTGATGTCATGACCCTAAGAGCAATAAAGGGGTAATATGGTAATAGGCTTATAATAGTTGTTAGGAGATATTTTAGCAATTGGTTAGAAGCACATGGGTGTTGTTATGCATTCAGTTAGGAGCCAGATATGCCTATAAAAGGCTATTGTAAACGGATGAGATCATTATGTTGAATGATATTGAATTTCTCTCAAATTCCGTCTCTCAAATTCTCTCAGATTTCCCCCTCCCTCTCTACTAATCTCCCCTCATTTCTATCCACTATCTTCAACCATTTCTGTCCAATTTTCCCCTCCAATCATTCTGTTCTTGGTCCTAACCCATCGGAATCTTCTGATTTCCAATCCAAACCCTAGGTATGCGACATTTGGGTAGGGTGCCAATGTTCCACACACATCAAACCAACAAAACAAAAAACTAAGCAAGTAGTTTAGACCAAAACTGGAAAAAATAAACACAATTCAAGAGACTAGAAACTAGGGCATGTCCTTGAACTGGGAAAATAAATATCCCAAGATGATAGAAATAAGGTATGTCCTTGAAAGATCCTAGATAAGTTCTCATCCCACAAAGCACAAGAAATAAAATTCAAGTGTCATGAAAATCTCTAGTGCATAATAACTAAAACCAGTATGTGAGATATTAGGAGATGACATCAAACCTTTATATTTGGCAGTAGGTTTGACACATGGGTGAAGACCATGGCTATATGGAGCTCCCCAAAGTTTTTCATCTGGAAGCTGCAAATTGAATAACAGGGACCTTGTTATTGGGAAAAACATCACTTCTATTTTACCAAATAATTTTAACTTCTGCACTTTTTATGATGAGTCCTATTGAAATAAACTTTGGAGCAAATATAATTCATGCTAAAATATAATAGAGAGAGGGCCAAAATAATGCAGAAATGGTATAATGAAAGGGTTGCAATTAGGAATTAAACAAGCTCATAATCGAACCCATAGAGAAGAAATTTCAAGGAAAATATGTTTCATGGGACAAGATGATCTCAGACTCATGTAAGAAAAATTTCAGTGTACGTTGTTACAACAAACTTCCACACCTACCTAAGAAGATGATCCTAATAAGACCACAGTACTAAACAACAAGAAGAACTGCATCAAGATGCCCACATATGATAATCACACAGATTTGCAGAATAATGCTTTAAGTTTAGACAATTTTGGTTTGTCCCTAAGACAAGAATGCTAAAAAATTTCATAGCATAGCAGAAAAATCATCATCAATAACAATAACAACAACAGCACAAGAACAGAAACAAAAAAACCATGAGCCTTAATCCAACTAGATGGGGTTGGCTGCATAAATTCTAGACCTCCAACCATCTTAACATGATAGAAAATTTATTCTAGATTAATTTGTGTGTCATCGAGCATCCTGTTGCTGAGAAAGGGAGCATTTGTAGGTACAAAAGTATGTGCCTGATTTGGTAGTGGATTAACACAGATAACAGAGTTAGGCCATGTTTGGAAATTTCTATAGGTTCATGAAGCAGACATATAATTTCCTAATCAGATATGGACCATAACTTTGGAATTCCCCCTGGACAGTGGACAAACAACAAATACCAACGTACACTGATATTTTGGCTGACCCAATCAGCCAACTGGATCGGCCCACAAATGATTATCCAATACCAATTTATAAAACAAGAATACTTATGTCAAGTGAGCAAACAACTGACTAGTATGACTACTTTGCACATATACCCTACAGGCATTTTACAGTATGTAAATCAGCAAATTAACCCCATTTGGTATACTGTTATACATTTTTAGTCAATGGTAACTATTCTTGTTATAAAGGTCATAGAAAATTTGTTGTTCCTTATTATTATCTCTTTAAAGATTTAGAGCTTCCCAAGTGTATAGGTTCCAGGTGACATACAAATTCAGGCAACTCGATCAATGTGTCCAAATCTTGATTATCCTGTTCCAAAGCTCTGACTTTCTAAGAAAATAAAAATTGACAATCATGTCTTGATCAAAACTCAGACAAACAAAACAAAAAAATCTCATAGGAATAAATTATGAAGGTGAACATATCTGATTCCTGAATATCCAGTTCCAAAGGTCTAACTTTGGGGGGGGGGAAATAAGGAGTTGACAAGGATCTCCTAACAAAGGCAATCAAAACTAGGAAATTTCCAAGGAGTAAGTCATGAAAACGATCCCCTTCACAGCCACAACTCAATGATAATCCAGTAAGTCGCCAATTTCAGCGCAATATCAGAACCACCAACAACTAGCATATCCAACAGCAGGAGCAAAATCCAATTTGCTAACAACCACGTTAAGGAATTTTCTTTTCCTCAAATACCATCAAGTTTGAGCACATCACAACTCTCCAAACCATTGAGCACATCTATGAATGCAAACAAAATCAAACTCTCCAAATATCACGTACCTATCATTGTGGACCCGACAAAAGAAATAGAAAGAACAAGAACAAACAAACGGGTTTTATTTAATTTGCAAAATGCATTTAGTACGGTACATAAATAAGAAGGGTGAAAAGGCAAAGGGAAAAAAAAAAAAAACAGTGCCCACAGCAATTCAGTAGGGAGTTGATTTCACTGAACAACTAATTTAAGATTTCCATTATTGTTTCTAATACGCAACCATGAAAAGCCCTCAAGCCTTGACCAAATCTTACTACCATCAACAAATACATCTCCAAAGACAAAACTCAAATCTCTGAACTACCAAAAGCAAGATCTTCATCGTTGTGGACTTCGGGAAAGAATTAGGGAAGAATAGGAAGATAATACTTAAAAAAAAAAAGAATAGGAAGATAATAAACCCGTTGGGATTCGTTCTCTGGAAATAGATGCTTCTTCTGTTCATCTTCCAAAATGTCTTTGCTGTAGAACACAAAAATGAAGATTGAAAGGGCAAAGAGAAGGATTGTGTAGAGGGTGATAGAGTATGGAGATGCGTTTCTTTGAAGAAGCTTAGCAGCCAACGAGGTTCGGACATGGGAATGGCCTCGGTTTTTAGCCATCTCTTCAATCTCTGCCCATCTCTCAGCCGCCGGGTGACCATCTCGCCTCTTATGAATCATATTACGCTCTCAGGGGAAATTATTTTTGAACAGGGTCAATTATATTAATCATCCTTATAATTTTATAAAAGTTTTGTAAACTAGTATTTTAAGGTACTTCTTAAAGTATATTTTATTTTTAATATTAAATATATTTATTAATTTATAATAAATACATCACGTTTTAAAATATTTATCAAATATTAAAATATTTATAGCTTCTTAATTAAAAATTAAATAAAATTTTATTAAAAAAATTAAAATAAATTAATCATTTAATCTTCCCCTCTCATTTCAATTAAAGAAAATCTATTTTAAGTAATTAAAAGAATATATTTTCTCAATAAACTATATTTTAATGTGATTAAAATATCTATTAACTATAAATTTTAATTAATTAATAATTAGTAACCGTAAAAAGGAAAATAATTTAAAGATTTAAGCTCAAATGTCCTTTTGGAACTGAAATATTAGTTCCCAATTCAATAGCACTTTTGTTGTGGCATAGTCTTTTAGGAAGGAGCCGTTCTCGAAGTACTGAGTGCATTATCAATATTGGAAAGAGCCGTCCTCTCAAAAAAACCTTTCCAAAGTAGGAGAATATCCCTCTAAGAAATCCCCATCTGTCTAGGACCAAATTTTCAAAATTGCATGTCGTAGTCTTTGCCTGGTTGAGCCATGCTCCCAGCAGGAATCCTAGGGAGACACTTCCCCAACCTACATTACCCTGCATTGCTCTGTAGCAATGAAATTTGCTTGTTTCAAGCCCTTTTCCTTCCAATAAACCTTTCTCACAGTAAGGTTTCTCTTTAAGGCCCTTTTTGAGCTTAACCACAGGACAACATCACAGACAAGGAAAATGCACTGCCATTTCCAAAGAAAACGCATCACACCCTCATATGCATGTGTCAGATGACCCTATTCCCCTTGATACCTATAAATAACCCCCAGCTCTCCAGTTTTGGGGCAAAAGAACACCAAAGACAAAATCAGAAACCAAGTTGAAACAAGCACAAACACATCAACACAACCAAATCTACTAGCAATAGTGATGACTCATCTCACTCATCATACATGTCTCCCGTATGACAAGTTATTAGAATAATAAGTGCCTACATTTAAAATTTTAAAAAATCTATAGTATCTCCTCTTTTATATGTGTATATATATGATTGTCACAAATAAAAATATCTAATTTTACCAAAGTATCTAAAAAACTTACATGTTGTAGGCTATTGGCAAACACATTTAAATTGATCGACTAAAATCATTAAACGTTTTTTATGTTTACTAATTAATAATTAACTGCCTCTTTTAGCCACAAGATTAAAGACTTTCCTCGGGGATAATAATAATTATCTAAATTTTTTATTAGTTGAGATAATTTATCTCACTTAGCAAAAGTAATAATCTATCCTTTAATAATAACTGATAATTGATAATTGTGATGCATGATAGATAATATAATGAGTTGGATATATAATCACATTATAACAATGAATGTCTCATTTATTAAAGTTATTAGAATAACAAATGCCTACATTTGAAATTTTAAACAATCTATAGTATCTCCTCTTTTATATATATATATATATATATGTGTGTGCGCGCGCGCGCGCGCGATTGTCACTTATAAAAGAATCTAAATTTACCAAAATATCTAAAAACCTTACATGTTGTAGGCTATCAAAAAACACATTTAAATTGATCAGCTAAAATCATTAAAAATTTATTTATGTTTACTAATTAATAATTAACTGCCTCTCTTAGCCACAAGATTAAAAGGAGATCCGCTAATTAAGCTCAACCATTTTCAATTGCATCTTCTTTGTGGGTAAGTATTTCCAATATTTGTAATTAGTTCCTAAGAATAGGAGCTTCCTATCCCTATAAAGCCAAAGACCTAAATCGCCAAAACTACATTAATTAATTTACAAGCTAGAAGATAGACAATGGCAACATCCAAGGGAACAATTGTTTTCTTCATGGCAACATTACTTCTTTGCTCCCTCTTGGTTTCTGCTGAGGACGACAAAGCATTTATCTCCTATGAGGACGACAAAGCATTTATCTCCTATGGTAGTCTGGGGAGGGATAAAGCTCCAAAGAATGAGGGCTATGACGGACCTCCTGCCAATGAGTACAATAGGGGTTGCGAAGCTATTAATCGTTGTCGACACGATTAAACTGAATAAGCATTGACGTACGTGAATAAATCTCGACATGATTTACAAGTATTGGTTATAGATTCTCGTGATTAATAAGTTTATAGAGGTCATGATCACAAATTGATGTTATATTTATATCTATTCAGTTTTTTTCGCTCCAACCATGCATGGTTATGATCTCTGTTGAACATCTTAGGCGATAATATATGTAAAGGGATTCATGTCCTATTATTTGATAATAAAATTATAATATTTGAAGTGTTCTAGGTTTGGATATAACACAATTTTAGCAATGCTTTTATATATATTGAGTCATTTGAGATTCACCAAACTTGTTTAAGATTTTCATACAACATATTTGAAAAGTTATATTTAAAAGGTCCTAACTTGAGGATCTTAACAAAGCATTATGCGCATATATGGTTAAGTTACTTTTTGTACTCTCATGTTGTAAAATAATCATCATTTAATCAAAATTCAAAATAAACTATATGTGAATTTATTGTGGTTTTCTCATTATTATCAATTGTGTGTAAGAGGTGGGTGGAGGCCCAATACACTTTCACTGATTCATAATTATAAAAATATTACTTTTAAATTATTTTTATTAGATTGCTTCTATAAAAATTCTAAGAGAATATAAAAAAAAATATTTCCTCAAAGCCAATATATAGATTAGAGAGTACTCCAATTCAGATTATTGAATTAACTCCAAGTCCAAAAATGGAAGCCATTTGCACTGCAACCTTGTACAGTGGCGAATGTGCCTCCCATCATCTTTGCCACAAAAATTAGTAGAAATAATCCCAGCCGTCAGATCATCACCAACAACAACATGAAGAAATTAAGATATATACTACACAACACTAAAGAAACTAATATATATATATATATATATATACCTCTTCACCATCCGCTTTTTCACATGACAATAATGAAGTTAAAAAAAAAACATAAACAAAAAATACCATATATATACTGGGAAAAGAAAAAAATCAATTATATATATACACATTTTTTCACTTTTTTTGGTAATATGTTGTTTGTGATTTATAAGGAGGGTTATCTTTGCTAGGTAGCTAGAATGGTAGCATTCAACAAATTTTTGTCTCCAAACTTAAGTAACAGTCGACCAAAAATCTTGACATCCCCGAGTAAAAAGAATAAGAAAAACAAAAACCAAGGTAATGAGTAAGCCTTGTAATCTTGGCAATTAATACCAATGTTTACAACATAGTTCTTTCGAGAATTTATTTATTTTTTAAGTGGGTCGAGGTTTAATTTTCAAAGCCGGCACTTAGTTGTTGTACTATGAATAAGAAACAGTTTTAATTAATTAATGTGAATATCACTCATATATCTTTCTTTAGGTCTACTGACGACGACGACGACGAAAAAGAAGAAGAATGTCAAAGTTTCACCATTCCTCTCTACTCCGTCTTGATGCATTTGCACTTGTTTTTGGGCTATTTTCTGACAAGTATCAGCTAGCATTTGTGCATATACCCTAAACTATAGGGCTCAATCCCAACTTTTCTAGCCATAGAAAGATTGCAATTTTTTTTATAAATAGAGAAAAATTCCACGAGTGCCAAAATTTGGTAAAACTCTTGAGTTGTTACTCAAGGAAATCAATACGATAGCTCATCACTTGTCATTGATGTCCATTTTCATGAGATTTAAGTTGGTCGAACATATGATTTTCTATGTTTTTTTGGGTATAACCTTTTATTAGAAACTTTTTTTTGATAACATCATAGTCTCTCAACTAATCAAACCTTAATGATTGAATCAGTTGAACTAAAAAAATTTACACCCACAGTTCTGAACTGATTGAATTAGTATTAGCTGGCATTTGAATTGAAAATTTTAACCATACAGGTACCACTTTGGTGGTAATAAAGTTCACAATTCTGAGTTCTGAAATAAAGAACTGTGTATAAATAACCCATCAAATTTTACTCTCTGACCAGGAGCAGAGCTACACACAGTCAAGGGTAAACAATTGCCCACTCTAGTTTTTTAAATAATGTTATTGTATACATGCAATTTAATATTTTTTTTTATTTTTTTCAATATCGAGCAACCCACCTCACCCAATCCAACATTTATTCTCTCTCTAACCTACTTTACTCAAATAGTCGGTCCGTCAGAAGCCATTGCCACCGATCACTGGTGTCTCCTCCACCTCACCCACTTGAATACTCTTTCTATTTCTCTCTCCACCATCTCTCTCTCTCCACCGCATCTCCACCACGTCGTCCACCCATACTGCATTAAAGCAAGAACAAGAACCCACCCGACCACAAATCGACGTTTGATCTTCGATCTAATCGTATTTTCACCTTCAAAGTTGCTCTAATCTACAAGAAGGTAAGTTTTTTCATCACTGATCCATGATACATACATATATACGTGGGTGTCCATGACCGTTGGATTTTGTTAGTTTTTGGGTATGTTGGTCAATGGAGATAAGGGTGTCAAGTGGTTGCCTCTAATCGCCGAAAACCACCAGCCATAGTGCCGGTCGTGGCTGCCAGAGCGTTTTCACATATTTGGTTTGGCCGAAGTTTAATCTTAGATCTACGAAGATTCGATCGTTGAATTTTGTTGGTTTTTAGGTATGTTGGTTAATGAGGATAATGGTGTTGGGTGGTTTGCCTTTGATCGTTGGAAACCACCAGCCATGGTGGTCAACAGTGACTGTGTAACACCCCACCTCGTCGGGCGTGCCACTATAAAGGATTTATTATTATTATTTTTTTTTGCCATACATAAGTTTGTCACACGGAGTGTGTCTCAAAGAACAATCTACACATGCTCACAAAATCCCAGAACCCTGGTCTTGCCCGTTTAGCTAACAAGTTCAATAGACTTGAGCTAAGTAAGGCATATCATTACGCATTGGAAATAACAAGACTAAATAACATAAATTACAACAGTCGTTCATACATATTGTCTTCTAAATCAAATAAGGATTACATGACTTGCAAATGTAAATAGTGACTATCACGCTCGCTCTCCATAGACCCTCAACTGGCTATGTCTTCGCCCTTGTTGCAATCCCCATCTAGAACGTTTAAATATTTTAGGGACATAACCCACAGTAAGGTTTCTCCTTAAGGTCCTTTTCGAGCTTAACCGCGGGACAGTATAGCAGACAAGGAAAATGCACCGCCCTTTCCTAATTAGAAAACGCATCACACCCTCATATGCATGTGTCAGATGTCCCTATTCCCCTTGATACCTATAAATAGCCCCCAACTCTCCAGTTTTGGGGACAAAAGAACACCACAAGACAAGATCAAAAACCAAGTCAAAACAAGCACAAACACATCGACACAACCAAATCTACTAGCAATAGTGAACACTCATCTCACTCATTATACATTTCTCCTACATAACAAGTTATTAGAATAAGAAGTGCCTACATTTAAAATTTTAAACAATCTATAGTATCTCCTCTTTTATATGTGTGTATATATATATATATATATATATGATTGTCACAAATAAAAATATCTAATTTTACCAAAGTATCTAAAAAACATACATGTTGTAGGCTATTGGCAAACACATTAAAATTGATCAACTAAAATCATCAAATATTTTTTTATGTTTACTAAATGATAATTAACTACATCTTTTAGCCACAAGATTAAAGACCTTCCCCGATTGCTGGGGATAATAGTAATTATCTAAACTTTTTATTAGTTGAGATAATTTGTCTCACTTAGCAAAAGTAATAATCTCTCCTTTAACAATAATTGAAAATTGATAATTGTGATGCATAATATATAATATAATGAGTTGGATATCTAATCACATTATAACAATGAATATCTCATTTATTAAAGTTATTAGAATAAGAAATGCCTACATTTAAAATTTTAAACAATCTATAGTATCTCCTCTTATATATATATATATATATACATATGTGATTGTCACAAATAAAAAGATCTAAATTTACCAAAGTATCTAAAAAACTTACTCATTGTAGGCTATTCGCCAACACATTTAAATTGACCAGCCAGAATCATTAAACATTTATTTATGTTTACTAATTAATAATTAACTGCCTCTCTTAGCCACAAGATTAAAGGGAGATCCTCCAATTAAGCTCAACCATTTTCAATTGCATCTTCTTTGTGGGTAAGTATTTCCAATATTTGTAATTAGTTCCTAAGAATAGGAGCTTCCTATCCCTATAAAGCCAAAGACCTAAATCGCCAAAACTACATTAATTAATTTACAAGCTAGAAGATAGACAATGGCAACATCCAAGGGAACAATTGTTTTCTTCATGGCAACATTACTTCTTTGCTCCCTCTTGGTTTCTGCTGAGGACGACAAAGCATTTATCTCCTATGAGGACGACAAAGCATTTATCTCCTATGGTAGTCTGGGGAGGGATAAAGCTCCAAAGAATGAGGGCTATGACGGACCTCCTGCCAATGAGTACAATAGGGGTTGCGAAGCTATTAATCGTTGTCGACACGATTAAACTGAATAAGCATTGACGTACGTGAATAAATCTCGACATGATTTACAAGTATTGGTTATAGATTCTCGTGATTAATAAGTTTATAGAGGTCATGATCACAAATTGATGTTATATTTATATCTATTCAGTTTTTTTCGCTCCAACCATGCATGGTTATGATCTCTGTTGAACATCTTAGGCGATAATATATGTAAAGGGATTCATGTCCTATTATTTGATAATAAAATTATAATATTTGAAGTGTTCTAGGTTTGGATATAACACAATTTTAGCAATGCTTTTATATATATTGAGTCATTTGAGATTCACCAAACTTGTTTAAGATTTTCATACAACATATTTGAAAAGTTATATTTAAAAGGTCCTAACTTGAGGATCTTAACAAAGCATTATGCGCATATATGGTTAAGTTACTTTTTGTACTCTCATGTTGTAAAATAATCATCATTTAATCAAAATTCAAAATAAACTATATGTGAATTTATTGTGGTTTTCTCATTATTATCAATTGTGTGTAAGAGGTGGGTGGAGGCCCAATACACTTTCACTGATTCATAATTATAAAAATATTACTTTTAAATTATTTTTATTAGATTGCTTCTATAAAAATTCTAAGAGAATATAAAAAAAAATATTTCCTCAAAGCCAATATATAGATTAGAGAGTACTCCAATTCAGATTATTGAATTAACTCCAAGTCCAAAAATGGAAGCCATTTGCACTGCAACCTTGTACAGTGGCGAATGTGCCTCCCATCATCTTTGCCACAAAAATTAGTAGAAATAATCCCAGCCGTCAGATCATCACCAACAACAACATGAAGAAATTAAGATATATACTACACAACACTAAAGAAACTAATATATATATATATATACCCCTTCACCATTTGCTTTTTCACATGACAATAATGAAATTAAAAAAAAACATAAACAAACAATACCATATATATATATATTGAGAAAAGAAAAAATCAATTATATATATACACGCTTTTGAACATTTTTTGGTAATATGTTGTTCTTTGCTAGGTAGCTAGAAGGGTAGCATTCAACAAATTTTGTCTCCAAACTTAAGTAATAGTAGACCAAAAATCTTGATATCCTCGAGCAAAATGAAGTAAAAAAAAAAACCAAGGTAATGAGTAGGCCTTGTAATCTTTGCAATTAACTCCAATGTTTACAACATAGTTCTTTTCGGATTTTTTTTTTTAAGTGGTTGAGGTTTAATTTTCAAAGTCGGCACTTAGTTGTTGTACTATGAATAAGAAGCAGTTTTAAGTAATTAATGTGAATATCACTCGTATATCTTTCTTTAGGTCTATCGACGACGACGATGAAGAAGAAAAAGCAGAAGAATGTCAAAGTTTCACCATTCCTTTCTGCTCCATCTTGATGCATTTGCACTTGTTTTTGGGCTATTTTCTGGCAAGTATCAGCTGGCATTTGTGCATATGGAAAATGCTACTGGTACACCTTTGTGTACACCTTAAGCTATATAAAGGTGTATCAATGACAAAAAGATCCCTCATGAGGCGCATGTGAGGTGCAGGGTATTTTGGTCATAATACCCCTTTATGTAGCCTAAGATGTACAAAATGGTTGTACATCTAGCATGATTCTTGTGCATATACCCTAAAGTAGAGGGCTCAAGCCTAACTTTTCTAGCCGTAGAAACACTGCAATTTTTTTTATAAATAGAGAAAAATTCCAAGAGTGCCAAAATTTGGTACAACTCTTGAGTTGTTACTAAAGGAAATCAGTACGGTAGCTCATCACTTGTCATTGATGTCCATTTTCATGAGATTTAAGTTGGTCGGACATATGATTTTCTATGTTTTTTTGGATATAACCTTTTATTAGAGACTTTTTTTTTATAACATCATAGTGTCTCAACTTATAATTTATATAATCAAACCTCAATGATTGAATTAGTTGAATTGAAAAATTTTACACCCACAATTAACCATACAGGTACCACTTTGGTGGTAATAAAGTTCACAATTCTGAGTTCTGAAATAAAGAACTGTGTATAAATAACCCATCAAATTCTACTCTTTAACCAGGGGTAGAGCTACACACAGTTAAGGGTGGGCAATTGCCCACTCTGGTTTTTTAAATAATGTTATTGTATACATGCAATTTAATATATTTTTTTTATTTTTTTCAATACCGAGCAACCCACCTCACCCAACCTAACATTCATTCTCTCTCTCTCTCACCTACTCTACTCAAACAGTTAGTCCGTTAGATGCCATTGCCACCAGTTGCTGGCATCTCCTCCACCTCACCCACTCGAATACTCTCTCTATTTTCTCTCTCCACCGTCTCTCTTTCTCTCCATCGCATCTCCACCACCTCGTCCACCCGTATCGCATTAAAGCAAGAACAAGAACCCACCTGACCACAAATCGACGTTTGATCTTCGATCTGTTCATATTTTCACCTTCAAAGTTACTCTGATCTACAAGGAGGTAAGTCTTTTCATCACTAATCCATGATACATGCATATACACGTGGGTGTTAGGTTTGACAGGAAGTTTAAGCTTAGATCTACGAAGATTCGACTGTTGGATTTTGTTAGTTTTTAGGTATGTTGGTCAATGGAGATAAGGGTGTTGAGTGGTTGCCTCTGATCGCCAAAAACCACCAGCCATAGTGCCCGCCGTGATTGCCAGTGCATTTTCACACGTTTGGTTTGGCCAAAAGTTTAATCTTAGATCTACGAAGATTCGATTGTTGGATTTTGTTGGTTTTTGGGTAGATTGGTTAATGGGGATAAGGGTGTTGGATGGTTGCCTCTGATCGTTGGAAACCACCAGCCACGGTGGTCGACAACGACTGTGTAACACCCCGCCTCCCTGAACCCCAGTCTTGCCCATTTAGCTAACAAGTTCAATAGACTTAAGCTAAGTAAGGCATATCATTACGCAGCGAAAATAACAAGACTAAATAACATAAATTACTACAATCGTTCATACATATTGTCTTCTAAATCAAATAAGGATTACATGACTTGCAAATGTAAATAGTGACTATCACGCTCACTCTCAATCGGCCCTCAACTAGCCATGCCTTTGCCCTTACTGCAATCCCCATCTGGAATGTTTGAATATTTTAGGAGCATAACCCAGATTAGATGCTGAAACATCTAAGTGATGGCACAAAATAATTTTATAGAATGCATGTATGATCATGATCATGGCATATACGAATAACATGTCAACCCTGAGAAAACACCTCAGCATACTTAATCCCTGGGGTGCATTTCGGCAGTCACCCGTGGAAACCCAATCCACAGCACCAGCAGGAATAACGTAGAGACATTCTCAAGGAGACCCCGTCCCATCCCACAGACATTATAACAATGATACAATTTCAAACATATCACTGCCATGAAAAACCCACATGCCATGCGTTTTAATGAAACATACTCAGTTAACGCATCATGTAACATTATAACATGCTCAATATGCTAGTAAATCAAAAACAATTTGGGCAAAACATTCACATGGAACAACCCAAGGTTTAGAGGGTAAAGTTGCTCACTAACCAATCATACGCCAAAATCATTTGTATGAAACCAAA
Source organism: Diospyros lotus (assembly GCF_014633365.1). NCBI lineage: Eukaryota > Viridiplantae > Streptophyta > Magnoliopsida > Ericales > Ebenaceae > Diospyros > Diospyros lotus. The sequence continues at coordinate 30,708,837 of NC_068341.1, forward strand.
ATAGGTATTGGATTGAATCACTCACCTTAAAACAATTTACGTTGAAACCTCGAAACATGTGTTGATCTTGAACGTCGTGCAAACCCTCAAGTCTGACGACCAAATCACCTCCTGACTAATATTTCACCCAAAGAAATCAATATTCCTGATTTTTCCTAATTTTCTCCTATTTTCCTTAAAAAAAAATTCTTCAAAATTTCATAATAAATAACTCTTCAAACATTTTCCCAAATATGTTTCCATAGAAATTGCTAAAATAATTTTCCAAAAATATTAAAAATAATTTTGAAATTTAATGTTACCTCACGCACCAAGTGCGTGGCCTGCGAGTGAAGTCCACGCGTGCAGCTCATGCGGTTTGTCTTCTCTGGTTGTCTTCTCCTGCTCCAATCACCGACGACAACTCCGATGATCGATCTGACCCTACTGCCTTGAAGTACTTCTCAAGTTGGTCCTAGGAGTGCCCTTAGATGCCCCAAAACCCAATTGGAAAAGTCTCAAATAGCCAATTATAGGTCTAGCTTTGGCAAAGCTTGATTTTCTGACGAAGCCTCTGAAACTAGCTAAAACCCACACGAAACCTCACCAAAACCTCCAAAAAAAGTCTACAAATCACAAGGAATAAAAGCCCTTTATCAAAAACACTCGATTCTCTCTCAAACACCACGAATTTGAAGCTAAAATTTAAATAAAACCCTTGGCCTTGAACCCCTTATTTATAGGTAAATTCTAGTCGCTAACCTTCAAATCCCGAGTTTACTTAACCCCCAAGGTCTAGATCTAGCCACTAAGTGGCTTGAGTAGCCTTGAATCATGAGAAAAATGCCACGACTGGCCGAAAAATGGAAGGTTTTGTTGAGCGAAATTGCTTTAATAAACCTATTGTGTATTTTGATGTTTGACAAAACATAATTTTAGTAAAAGTTTTTTTGGTATATTTAAAACTGCTAATGGATTTTTGATATGTCTTATGGTAGATAATATATTTTTAAGTATTATAGTATTTTGTGTATCAAAATGAACCAAGAAATGCTATTTCTCTAAGTCTAGAATATTAGCGCATTATAAGGGGACGTATAAGAAAATATTTTTATTTTGAAAAACTATTTCTCGGTATTTCGATAGCTAATATTCATTGTTGTTAAAATGATTTTTAATGATTTTTTCAAGAAATAGAAGGTATGTATTTTGGGGTGGTAAAATTGCTAAATTCCAATTATGTACTAAAACAAAAATTCTATTTTCTTATTGTTATGGATTTTGATTTTTTAGATATTTTTATTGAATCCAAATGGGGGGTACTTTCTTATTTACATTTATGTATTAAGTAAATGCCCTCATTTTCTTTTCTTCAATTTATATTTTACCTTCCATTTATTTAAACTAAAGAAATGTAAATATCTTGTAATGTATACATGTTATATGGATTATGTCCTCAAACAATGGCTATATGTATAAAATCTATTTTCTGTAAAATTGGCCTCAAAAGTCAACTCTTGGTTCGGTGGAGTCGACCTAGCCGAGAGCATGTTATGTAGAGCCGACTTGGCAGCATTGGTATATTTCAAAGAGTCAACTCTAGCATTAGAGAAGTAGACTCTTGTATAACTAGAGTCGACTCCCACTTAAAATGAGAGTTGACTCTTGTTTTAGAGAAGTCGACTCCTCGGGTCCAACGGTCGAATTTTTTCTAGTCGTTACAGATCCGTTGGAGGCTCCATTATATATATCACGAAGAGATTTCTGGAGAAGACTAATGCTCTATCAAGATCTATCTTCCTAAAGCACACCTAAGCTCTCAAGCAACTCAAATAAAGCAATCCAAGGTTCAAGCTCAAAGATATATCATTTGGAGCCCAAGGCAAAGGAGAAGAAGATATTCTCTCCAAGTGTGGTAAATTGTATTTGTATTCATACTTGCTTTGTAATATTTGTTCTTGTATTCATATCCATATTAGTCTAAGTGTGTTGGACATAGGATTGTTCATTTGTATTATTTGTGGATTGTGAGTGGCCTCCTAGAGCCCAAGTAATCTAGGTGTGGTGTTTTGTTGTAATAGTTTTTGATGTGAGCTAAGGGGAAAACCTCGGTGTTGTACAAGTTTGCTAGGTGATCTTGTGTGGAAACCTAGTGTTGTGGTTATAGTGGAACCTCAAGTGTCGGGTTGACCTTGAGAGAATGGAGTAGGTGTTGGAGACACTGAACTATTATATATTCTTGTGTTGTTATTGTTGTTTGCATATTTATATTGCTATCACACCAAATAACATATATATATATATAACAAGTATTTTCTTTGTATAAGAAAATCTCAAGAGTTTTTAAAAGGGAATAATTCGGTTTAAAAATTTTTAATTACTCAATTCACCCCTATCTTGAGTGGCTATTGTGGGTCAAGGGACCAACAGGTTTCACACCTAACTTTTTGGAATTTACACTTTAGCCCCCTAACACATTTTCATTTCCATTTTGGAATTTTCCTCAAAACCCCTAGGATTTCAAACATTTCCATCAAGAGCCATGAGTTCCAAACTCCTCATTTCAACCCCAAAACTTTAGGGAAAACCTCCTTTTGACCTCCCTCGTCCAAAATTATAATCTTGCACTTAGGCCTGATTGTCCAAAAAATTACATTTTGTGCCTTATTTTGCAAATCCTTCGCATTCACGAGTCCCTAAAACTTCCTTTCCACATATGTGTCCCTAATTTTCATCATTGCCACAATTGTTTCACCACTTTTGGCCAAGTTAATAAATTTCGCTTTGGCTCCAATGTACAAAAAATTACTTTTTGACTTGAGAATTCCATAAATTAGAAAATATTATATATGTAAGATTTTGGGTATTATAGACTTCCAGTGCGTTTACGCACATTGGGTCTGGCAGAAAGTTTAAGCTTAGATCTATCAAGATTCGGCCGTTGGATTTTGTTTATTTTTGGATATGTTGGTCGATAGGGATAAAGGTTTCAAGTGGTTACCTTTAATCGTTGAAAACCATTAGCCATGATGGCCGGTGATGATTGCCAGTGCATTTATGCTCATTAGGTTTGGCTAAAAGATTAAGCTTAGATCTACAAAGATTCGATCATTGGATTTTGTTGGTTTTTGGGTATGTTGGTTGATGGGGATAAGGGTGTCGGGTAGTTGCCTCTGATCACCAAAAACCATTGGCCATGGTGGCCAATGGTGACTACTAGTGCGCTTACACATGTGTTGGGTTTGGCCAGAAGTTTAAGCTTAGATCTAAGAAGATTTGGCCGTTGGCTTTTGCTTGTTTTTGGGTATGTTGGTCGATGGGGATAAGGGTGTCAGATGGTTGCCTTTGATCCCTAAAAAACCCCTGCCACGGTGGCTGGTGGCGACTGTAAGTGTGTTTTTTAGTTCTGGCAAAAAATTAAAGGGATTAATTTTTTTAATTACAGATTTTCCAATTACATATTTGAAACTATGTTGATTTTTTATTTTTTATTTAAATTTAATATCAACAGTTATGGAGAAATATTTCAAAAGGACAACTTCATTTTGTATTGAAGAGCAAAGTGTTAATAGAAAGAAATCTAATGTTGCTGGGAGTAATCTCCCAATGATATTGTTCGACAAGAAAATGATATTTGCATGGAAAGTAATGTACCTCGGGATCAAAGTGAAATTCATGATGAATGAGATATTCATGTTGAAATGGATGTTCGAGGTGAAGATATTCATCATAGAATTGATGTTACTCAACTTCCTACATATCTTGAACTACAAATTCCAATTATAGAATATGATGTTAATATCTGAGATGAAATTCAAAGAGCATACATACAATTGGGTAGTTGTCAACCTCGTAAGCATAAATTTTCACTGACAAAGATCGAAAAATCAACATTGAGACGTTTCCAAGCTTTTTGGTTTAATGAATTTCCTTATTGGTTAGAATGTAACATAAAAAAAGATGTAGCATTTTGCTTCTATTGTTATCTTTTCCAACCAATTGTGGAATGAGGAGGTAGTGACACTTTTGTTGAGAGGGGGTTCTTAAATTGGAAAATGAAAGAAAAACTTCAAGAGCACATTGGAAGTCACAATAGTCCACACAATAAAGCTTGAATTAAGTTCGAAACCTTTATGAATCAAGAGAAAGATCTATGATTAGTGGTTAAGTGTATTGGATTTTATCATATTTTCACCCCTTTTTTCCTACTAAATGTATGAGCTAAATTAATATTTCTATCTATTGTGTAGGAATTATTTGAATAGATGAAAGAACATTCAGATAAGGGGCTGAAGTGATGCATATTCGAATATCCAGAAGCCTATTCGGATGTATGGAAGCCATCCAGATGCATGAAGAAGCATCTGAATACAAGTGAAGAAATTGAAGCCGTGCATTTGGATATCCAACAGCTTATCCGACTACAAGACACAAAGATCCAAGGCCACACATCCATATATGAAGATAGACATCTGGAATATCACACAAGCATCCAGATGCAAGAGAGAAACTCCCATGCTAACCATGTGAATGTCAACTTCACACATCTGGATACCTTTTGAAGTTGTTTCAAGAGAATGTGAAAATGAACGCGATGGCAATTAGTCATAAAATCTTCCTCGACGATGGGCTGTTTGCAAAAGAAGATTATATAAATATCCATCATTGTCTTCACAAGGGGGAGGGGGGATTTTGTATAGAGAATGTCCAAGATTCCATTTTAAGGTTTTCAGTAGTATAGCGACAATAGTAGAGTAGACTTTTTCATATTTTGTTCTTTTTCATTTTTGATCTGTTATTTCATTGCTTAGAGTTTTTACATTATGTTCTTCTTATCCTGTTGGCCGTACTCTGTTTCGTTTGATATTTATGTAATTCATTCGTTCTGTTAATCTATCTGTTGCTTTTTTGTTCTGCTATTTTATTGCTTCATTATTGCTGTTCATGTTTCAATATTTCATTTTCAGTTATTTATGTAATGTTTGAGATCTTTCATATTCAAGAAAATAGAATCATAGGAAGTAAAGGGAAAAATTGTAATTTTGAAGTATGGGTAGAAGTGCAATTTTTGAAAAAGAAACCTAGGAACAAGTGTAATTTACTAAAAGACCTGGGAATTGGTGAGATTCAAGGATAACTCAAGGACCTAAATGAAATAGATTTCAAAAACTATTTAAATGTAACTTTGGATTCCAAATCCTATTTAAATCCAACTTTAGGACAAGTGGCAAGAATCCATTGGTTGTTTAGGGATAAGGATGAAAGCCTCATAATGATAGGACAAGTGGCGACCATTGATTGGCTCAGGATTTCTATAAATAGGCCATGGAACTCAACTTAAGCCATTCCAAAGAATTTTGGATCGGTTTGGGTTTCATTTTGAGGGATTGAGAGGGAAGGGTGTGTTCTTGAGAAAGAGAGAAAAAAACTGCAAAAAAGAAAGGGTGGAATCGAAGAAGAAACGAGGAAGAATGGGGTTCGCTGAAAAAATTGAAGCTTCGCCAGACTTTGGGACAAACTAGTTGGAAAATAGAGAGGTAAGTTTAATTTTTTTTTTTTTTGTTATATTCCTTTAGACGGGGAAGAGAGGGAGCCATAGGTTCAAACGGGGATCAAATCGAAGCTAAAACAAGGGAGATATGGCCACAAAACTAGAGAGGGTGCTCGCAGTTGCCAAAGAAGAAGGTGGCGCATGTACTGCACACGCCGCTATTGGCCGCGCATCCAAGTGCATAGGCCACCTTCTTGGGGGGTGTGAAGGCATGTCCCAGCTGTTTTTCCCCTGTAATTTTACACACAAATACATTAAATCATGTAGAACAATCCTATGTAAAAATATTTGATGTTTTGTTTACAGGAACTGGTGTTTTGTGCCAAAAAACCATTGGATCCGCCATTAAATAAGCAAGCTCTCATTCATTTTATTTCTTTTATGCAAGCTCCCACTCATTTATTTCTTTTATGTGAGCTCCTAACCCTCTTCTCATGTTTCTTAATCCTTATGCAAGCTCTTAACCCTATCCTAAGTTATTCTCTCTCTTGGCTACACGAAAGTTTCCGTTGCGAGTCTTCTTCCTAATTTTCTCTTTGATGTGAACAGTCTAGTTGGGTTTATTTATTTGTCTTGTGAGGTAAATTTTGGTTGAGTCAAACTTGTAATCTAAATGAAGATTTCAATTCGCCCTCAAATTCTTCAGGAATGACTCTTTATCGTTAGGTTCAATTTACACAAGGAATTGTGTCTCCTTACGAAGGGCGCCAACTATCGACAGTTATGACAAGCCATAGACGAGCCAAGAAAGCTGGTACTTCCAATCACCCACCTTTGTATTGTGCATATCATAACATTGTGTGCTGAATAGGGATTGGATTGCATTCATTGGGGGACACATGCTTTAAGCATGTAGGGATGTGTGCTCATTGGCATAACCCGGCTGGTCTAAGAGCCAACTTGGGTACCTTAGGTGAGCATATGCATTTAGGGCATTTCGCATGTGTGTGTTCTTATGTGGGGCGTAACATGGCCTGATGCTTGGTTTATGAGGGCCTTGACGTCACGTTTATGCTGCAGATGCCATTGCATTTCTTATGTGTTGCATTGTATGGTGAGAAATAGTGGTTATGAAAGGTGAGTGAGGCTCACGACGTAAGACCGTGGAACAGATCCACACCAAGGACATGTTATGATGATATGTTATGTATGACAGGAAAAACATGTTATGAATATCAGGAAAAGCTTACCAAGGTCAAGAAAAGGCAGGTCAGGAATGATGATACGGTAGTCTATATTAGGCTGCTAGTAGGTTTGTATGTAGAACTTGGGCGCCAGTATGTGTATCTTATGTGGGCCCCAAGGACCCTCTATGTGCAGTTTATTTTATGTTTATGCATTTAGGGCTAATGCACGTATTAAACATGGCATGATGTGTTACTGCATTGACTTGGAATACATGTGCTATGGGGAAAGTTTTATTCCTAACTTGTTACCTTCATACTATTATGTTTGCGAGCCTTGCAGCTCACATTTTGCTTGCATCATTCCAGGTAAGAGTACGGTACCAAGAAAGGACGAGGTAGGCGGTACTTGAGACGAGGGTTAGACGTGTATAGAGCAGTCCCGACCATAAGGTCCTAGTGGTGTCTTCTTGTTACAGATGTTGTAATAGGATAACGTTTCAGATTCAGTATTGCTTAATGTAATTAACCTCGATGTATGCTTAAGAATGAATGTGTTAAGTGGATTGATGAGGCAATAGCAAAGCTTTCTTATTAGAAGTAAGTATGTTAGTTGTTGTATTTTCATTAAGACTTTGGCAAGTGCCAACTATTCTTACGCTTCCCCTTGAATTCCTCAGTCGGGGTTTCCAAGGAAGAGGTTGCCATGAGTTTTTGGTAGTCGTGCTAGCGTCGCGTCCTCTGGAAAAATATATAAATATTAATTATAAAATGGGGGCGTTACAATTTAGAGCTTGCATTTGCAACCCATTTCAATATATACATTGTTTTAGTTTCTATAGTCATTTCATCTTCAATAAAATAGTGTAAGTTTGCTTTCTATATTTACATATGCACTTACAGTCTCTGTTTAATTTTCTATTCGAGTGTTATTGACTTGTTGTTGAGGATGTGTGGCTAATTTCTAAATTGGGCAAATGCAAGGACAGTGTACAATGCCATTAATTTCCCAAGAGAGATGAACTTCAACTTTGTAACAACAATCTAATTTAATTTGAGTAATGTGCGTATATTGAATCTTTGGGTTTGGATTGGAGCATAAACCTAACTTAGAGTCTCTGTGCCATGTATGGAGATTGCTAGAACTGGAAATGCTTTCATACTTAAGCTCAAACAATTAATCTGTATTTGCAATTTTTGTCTGTTAATTACAATTTGATTTATGATAATTGCTCACCATAGAATCTCTCATGTCATATATGGAGATTGCTAGACCTAGAATTATCATTATCTTGAATTGTAATTATTGGAAGAACGTCAAATGTGTGTTAATTACATTTCAATTTATGATAGTTGCTTAAATTAGAATCTCTCATGCCATGTATGGAGATTGCTAGACCAAGAACTATCATTATATTAGAATATAATTAACAGCATATCCTCAAATTTAGGTTGGATTGATGTTTCTATCTCTCAGTTTGCTTGGGAATTAGTTGGCTTTGGGCACTAAAATTGTCTTGACCCAAGAATTTTTCATTCCCAGCAACCTTTTTAATACATCTCTTGAACTCTAATTTTGCCAACAATTTTATCATTCTATTCAAAACCAAAATATTCTAGTATGCTTAATTTCTTTCATGAATAATCTCCCAATGAATTGACCTGGACTCATCCAGTAATTAAATTTGCACTACACCACTCGTACACTGGCGAGTAAAAATGCCCCACCCTCAATAATAATTAATTAAATTCATGATTGTAAGGTGAGAGACACAACAATATTCGGGTAATTTTCTTCAAGCAATCACAACAAACACGAAATTACTATTGAATTCATTTGGGTGCATCAAAAGATTGTGTTCAATTTCTTTTATGATAAGGAATTTCATTTCGTGGACATGATGAATCTGAAGATTCAAATAATCAAGGGAATTTTCTCGAACTGTTGAACTTTTTAGTAGATCATAATGATGAGATTAAGGCAGTTACTTTCAAGAATGCTCCTGAAAATCTCAAACTTACATCACCTAATATTCAAAAAGATATTGGAAGTGCTACTGCTTTTGAAATAATAAATGTCATTATCAACGATATTGGTGATGGGTTATTTTCTATTTTAGTTGATGAATCTCGTGACATCTCAGTTAAGGAACAAATGTTTATTGTTTTGCGTTATATGAATAATAAGGGATGTGTAGTTGAACATTTTGTAGGTATCGAGTGTAACGGCCTGCCTCCCGGAGCCCCCACTAGCATAGAGGATCATTGAGAGGGTCATTAATTGGATGATACAAAACAATTCCCACCAAACACCTAGAAGGAGAAACTACATCACATGATATTTTATAACCATTCCTACATAACTAGCCACATGGCTACTCAAATCAGGTTCTTACATAACCACACACAACATATGACAATCTGAGACTACATAACATGCATCAACCCCAAAAATAAAAGTGCATTAACTTGATGACACAAAACTACACCCAGGACCCTATCTTCAAGAGAGCTATGCACATGCTACTATGAATCGACTTCCGGCCCTAACCCCGTTGAACATACCCGCCAACTCAGGAGATTTCCTTACCTGGAATGATGTTAAAATAAAGGGTGATTCATTAGACTCAACAAGTATAAGAAGGAAAGGCAACAAGTTAAGGATAGAGCTCTCCTTACACCACATGCGTTTCGTGCCATGTATAGTACGTGCATTAGCCCCAAATGCATAAACATAAAGTAAACTGCACATATACGATCCTTGGGGCTCACATAAGATGAACACACTAACGCCCAAGTCCCCACATACAAACCTACTAGCAGCCAAATATAGGCTACCAAATCATTACCTTTAACATCACTACGAGTCAACGTTTAGCCACCAGAGCTTAGCAGATCCCGTCTGCGAAACATGTTCTTTACCACATAATTTCACGTCTCTTGCCATCTTTAATAACACATAGTCATAACATATAACTATTGTGGGTCTCAGCCCAACAGTCTTATGCACTTCTCTCATCCATCATAGCCACCCTTGCTCACCATGTAATGCAACATATAAGAAATGTAATGGCCTCTGCAGCATAAATGTGATGGCAAGGACCCCATCATACCCAAGTCGGCATTCAACAGGCCAAACGGGTTATGCCAATGCGCACACTTCCCAACACACACAAAGCATGTCCCCTAATGAATGAAACCCAATCCCATGTGCCACAATACCATGATATGCACAATATCAAGGGTGGGCGATTGGAAGTACCAGCTTTCCTAACTCATATGTGGCTTGTCACAACGGCTGATAGTTGACGCCCATACATCCAACAAACGATTGACTATCATGACCCGACGGTCGACAACTAGTAGTTTTATACCCCACACCCTTAACCACATATAAACAAATCTCTGGTTCCCCAGTTACGACAACTCACACCAGAGGGTACCCACAGCAACAACTGACTCTCTAAGACCCTAGTCCCAAACGAGTTCAGCATCATTCCCAAGGAAGTAGGGGTGATACAAAGCCCTGTGTCGATTAATAAGAAATAATGTGCCAATCATAAAATGGTTGTCATGCGTAGTTACACAATTAATGTGTGGAGTTGAATCACGGTAAGGGAGGGAATAAAATATGTAAAACGACAGGGACTTGCATAGGGATTAAAGAGCACGAAGAGGGGGTTACGAACTTGACTTTTAATAGAATATTCCAAGCTTTATGCTCACTCGTTGCAAAAATTAGTATTTTTACTAAAACACTAAAATTGTAGTATAAAATTTATCTAGGAAGTCAGCATCACGACCTTGAGCCCCTTAAATAAAAATCTAATATATTGAACCATATGGATAATTTATTACAAACATTACCTCAAAAACCCTTCATTTAATTCTAATTATTTTTGTACTTACCTGACACACACTGTCTACTTTTTCTTCTAATTTTTCCCACTAAATTCCGTTCCACTTAGGCTCCCACGGTTCACCAATCTTTCTAATCCTTTCCTTGGCCCATTTACTCTCTTTTGATACCCCTAATACTACCTTGGTAGCCAAGCATCTCACACTCTCCAATAGCCATGATTTAATCTCCCTTTAACCCTCATAATTAACCTTACATAGCCCCAATTTGTTGGCCACTTCTCAACCACAACTACACCACTTAGTTAACCATCATTATACCAATATATTTGACTAAAATTGGATGGAAATTGGGGTAAATTTTTGCAGAAGGAAATGAGCTGGACGTGCGGTCGTCGGAGCAATTGTGTGGGCCCAAATTGGGTTCCTAAAACGACATCATTTGGTGCCTCTTAGATGTTGGAAATTTCCAGCAATCTCTCCACTTTCTCCAACTCCAAATCCTCTCAAAAATCCTCTTTGAACGCGATCAAGATACGCTGGAATCTTCCAACAACTTATCTAATCTTTATGTATATAATATAATACATAACACATTCCATTGATTACCTAAATATATAATATACTCCATTGAGTATTATTATTTCCGTTGCATATTCCATCCTTTGCTTAACATGGATAGGTATTGTATATTATATTATTTCCTACTGTTTATGCATAGTTAGTGGGCTGCACATATTCTTCAAGTATAATCTGTAATATTGATCGAATATTTTAATAATATTTTGACAATCTTAACACCTATTGATAATTTAATTCCCATTCAATATATAATACATTTAACATTCCCTACTAAAGTCCTCAAATTTCGAGGTGTTACATTGAGCATTTTTTGAGTACCATAGCTCTCTTGCTTAAGGATGCTATTGATAATTTGTTCTCTAGATACAAATTGAGAATATCTAGTTTGAGAGGTCAAGATTATGATGGAGCTAGCAATATGCAAGGTGAGTTTAATGGTCTCAAAGCACCTATTTTAAATGAGAACCCAAGTGCTTTTTATATTCATTGCTTTGTTCATCAACTTTAACTGGCTCTTGTAGCCATAGCAAACAAGCATGTAGAGATTAAAGCATTCTTTGACTTGGTTGATAGGGTTGTGAATTTTGCTGGAGGATTGGCTAAATGGTGTGATCTTCTTAGAGAAAAAAAAAGACTTCAAATTCTTGGAAGCACTCAATCATGGTGAAATATCAAGTGGACAAGGCCTTAATTAACAAACTACTCTTAAGCATTCCAGTGATACACTTTGGGGTTCTCACTATGGTTCTTTATTGAACTTTTCACATGTTTTTTTTACCTACAATTGATGTCCTTGAAATTATTGCTAATAATGTTCCAAGTTTTGGGAAAAGAGGTGAAACACATAATTTGTTGAGCTTGATAATAACATTTGACTTTGCATTTAGTCTACATCTCATGAAAAAGATTTTAGGAATGTCAAATGAATTGTCAAATGCACCACAAAAGAAAGATTAAGATATTTCCAATGCCATGAGATTAGTGAAAGTTTGTAAAGAACAACTTCAAGCAATGAGGGACAATGGATGGGATTCTTTTTTGGAAACAGTTTATTCTTACTGTCAGAAACACAGTATTGATGTTCCTAACATGGATGATATTAATAAACCTCCAGGTCGTTCACAGCATAACACTCCAGAAATGACAAATTTGCATCACTTGTGGGTGGATTTCTTTTATGCAGTCATTAATATGCAACTTTAGGAGTTGAATGTTCGTTTTTCTGAGGTTAATAGTGAATTGTGCCTTTGTGTAGCATGCTTATGTCCAGATGATTCATTCTCTGCATTTGATAAGAATAAATTAATTCAACTTGGTGAGTATTATCCTGAAGATTTTTCACCAATAGATCTCTTGGCGCTTGAAACATATATTATTGATGTGTGTACTAACAAAAATTTTGAAGAACTATGGGGTCTTAGTGATCTTGCACAAAAATTGATAGCGACAAAGAAAAATTATGTGTATCCATTAGTTTATAAACTTTTAACATTAGCATTAATTCTTCTTGTTGCTACTGTTATAGTAAAAAGAGTATTTTCTGCCATGAAGTTTGTCAGGACTCGACTACATAATCGAATTGGAGATCAATGGTTGAACGATAGTTTGGTTGTGTATATTGAAAAAGATATATTTAATGAAATTGATAATGATGTTATTATGCGGCGTTATCAAAATATGAAAACGCGTCGAGAACAATTGTAATAATTTCTCAATATATTTTCTTTAATATTTTGTTATTTTAAATTTTCTTGTGTTATTTAATTTTTGCCCACCCTACTTAGAATTCCTGGCTCTGCCCCCCCTCTCTCTCTCTAAATATATAATATAGTCAATTTGTATATATTTAGTAAATGGGAAGAAAGTGATGATGGAGTACATCAGAGCAACAGGTAAGGCACTGACATTAGAGGACGTCCTAGTAGAAGATGGCATCGATTACTTCCACTTCATTTAAATTTTCTTGTGTTATTTAATTTTTGCCCACCCTGCTTAAAATTCCTGGCTCTGCCCCTGTCTCTAACTCTCTCTCTTTCTCTCTCTCTCTCTCTATATATATATATATATAATATAGTGAATTTGTATATATTTCGTAGATGGGAAAAAGGTGATGATGGAGTAGATCAGAGCAACGGGTAAGGTAGTGACATTAGAGGATGTCCCAGTAGAAGATGGCATCGATTACTTCCACTTCATTCTGAGCTTCGCCATCAATGCCAACCCCTACGGCGACCCCCAAAAGGCACATTCTCCCCTTACTGGGCCCATACCCTCACTCCTTCCTCCTTCGCCACTGCCAAAGCCCTCCACCCCAACTTCAAAGCCCTCACCAACCTCTCTGGTTGAAGCCTCGACAACAAAGTCCTTAAATGGTACCTACCATCTCTACCTATTACCCAACTCATTTCATTATTTGACCTTACATTCTCTTGAGATTGAATATTTTTTAAAATTTAAAATTTAGTTAATTGGTTATTAACATTTTTTAAAATTAGTTATAATATTCTTAGAAATGGTCAAAGTTTAAAGATATTATGGTTAATTTTAGAAAGTTAAGGGACTCGTGATTGAAAAAATTTTAAAGTTTAGGAAATATTTAGATCAAAAGATTACAATTGTTATGATGTAAGATCAATTTACTATTACTATATTTTGTATTAAGTGAAATATCAGGTTCTAGAGATACTCTACGTGATATCTTTGGCCAGTTCCTTGCTAACTCCCTTAGAGAGGTTGATTTACAAGCCCTTATATCGTTTCCTAACTCAACCTAACTATCATGCAGAGACCTTTCAAGAGATTGACCAAATCTTTTGTTAAGCTTTAGTAGAACCATTAATCCACTAACTTAATGCACCCTTTAAACTTAATAATTCAATAAAGATAATAAACCATGTTAGAACCATAACTGGCAAGTGAGGAAACCATCAGACACACTCTTAACACACTATACCTTTCCTAAAGGTTCAACACTAAAGCCACCAAAACTACCACCTTAACCATTAATTATTATGTTTTATATTACAATATAATTTGATGAGATTTTAATGTTTAACTTCTCCCTAATAGGTACAACCCTATGGATCCTCAACTTTGGATATCCAACCCTTTCACCTCTATCCCTGAAATCCCTCATGGAAACCTATCATCTCAATAGCATCGACGTCGACTATGAAAACTTTCCGAAAAACAACCAGAGCTTCGCCTACTACATTCGTGAACTCATCACCCTTTTGAAGAACCAAAGCATGATCTCCATAGCCACGATCGCCCCACTCTACTACACAATCTTTCCTTACATGGAGCTCTTCAATGGGTATGGCGATGCCATTGATTATATCAACCACCAGTTCTATACTGTTGAAAATTTTGATATATTTGTATGATAAAAAATGATAAATAGGTAAATAAAAAGTTAATACTTAATATCCAATGCCGCATAATGTGTTATGTATTAAATTGAGGAATGGGTAGGCTGCGTGAGGATATATATTATATGTATATATATATAAGGTGAGTGAGATTTAATTAGGGAGTGTGTATATATTAAAAAGGTAATGATGAAGGCGCCTTTCCAATTAAAGCATGTTATTGCCGAGTGGAACACTCTTTTAGAATGTGCTGCTTAATTTCTTCCAGAATTTTAGACTCGCAAATTAAGGTACGCATGCGGCAAAGTGGCCAATGTTTCTTTGGGCTTTCAGTCCCAATTCTAGTAAGCCTGTCCCAGCAACCTCCTATAAATTGAAGTTCTCCATTCATTTGAAATAGAATGAACACATTCACACATAATCATCTGCATTCTTAAATCATTCTCATATGAATTTCTGATAGTGTTCAACTGATGTTCAAGTTCATTGTTAGGTTTTTAAACTTATGCTATCTTCATAGCCTGTCTACTGTTGTACCCTGGGAGACAAACACCAACTACCCTCAAGCACTCTCAAGGAGGGGTCGGATCTATTTTAAGGGAACTATGTCTCACACAGGCCTTGATTTTTCATCCCTACACTAATCTGATTTATTCTCTTTTACTGTTGTTGTAACGACCTGTCAAAGGGCCTAGGATTTTATTAAGAATTATTTAATTACCTTTTTAATTTTTGGGTTAAAAAAAAGGATTTTTGCCAAGTAAATATTTAATGTGATATTTTAGAAATTTTAAATTGTGGGGATAATATTAAATGCGATTTAGATTATGTGGAATTTCAAATTTTTAGGAAATAATAATTTGAGGATAATTAGAAAAACAAGGAGGATTTGAAAATAATTTACGTGAGGATTAAATAATGAGTTTGAAATTTGCCAAGTTATTAAAGGATTAGAACTTGTGGGCGTCCAGGTTTTTACCTCTATATATACCCATATAACTTATAGTTTTCCTCACGCCACAAGAAGAAGAGAGTTCGAGAAGTTGCAGCCACTGTAAGGATTTTCGTAGGAGAGTTGCGTTGCAATTGTTGAGTCTAGTCAAAAAATATTAGGAAAGTTTCCCTCCCTGTAATCCTTTTTGTTACAGGTTTTATGTTTAGCACAATAATTTCTGTATACAGCAAGTTCTTTGTTCTTAGATTTCAACACAGTCAATATATATATATATATATGTATATATGCCCAGTAAGTTTCTCGTTTGATTGGGCAAGTCCTGTATTTTCCTTTAGCGTTTTCTTTCAGTATGATCTTTATATTATTCTAGATATTGTTTCGTATCAGTTATGTTTTGATCACCCAAGTTTCTTTTGGAATGGTGTAGCGATGGTAGGTTTGTATCAGAACATGAATATTGATAGCGTATGTTTTATTTCATAATATGGTTTAGGTGTCTGGATAAAATCCCCCACATCCGAATAGTTTTGCTTGTTTGTGAGTAACAATCGAATGGCCTGGGAGTAATCCGAATGGGTGCAAGTTCTTTTTGTGAAAGACATCTGGATAAGTCTCCATCACATCCGAATGAGTCTCAATTCCATCCGGATGAGTTCAAATTTGTTTCCAAGTGATATCCAAATAACCTACAGATATATCAAAATACCCTTGTGAGAGATCCAAATAACCTGAATCATATCCGGATGCTTTGCGATTACATCCGAATGCTTCACTATCATATTCAGATGCCTTGAGATTACATCCAAATGCTTCACTATGAGGGGTTAATATTTCCTAAATCTTAATGAATTATATCCCCATTTTGACTTTATAATTATGCTTAAAATAAATAATTATTTGCATTACATATTATTGCAGGATGAAGCAAGGAAGCTGACTTCTACAATTAATTAGGGGCATAAATTGAAGACGTTGGATTACCCATTATTGTTGCTCAAAATCATGGGCCAACTATGGAGTCTAGAGGATATTTCAAGTGCACTTGGCCCAACTATCAAATAGAATCCAACATAAGAAAGGGCCAAGACCAATCAAAGGCCCAACAAAGTCCAATTTGTAGAAGACTTTTCTTTGTTTTGAATTTTTATAAGTGTTTTATCACCTAAAGTCTTTTGTATTCTTATGAGAAGTCCACCACCTAAAGTCTTTTGTATTCTTATGAGAAGTCCACCACACAAAGTCTTTTGTATTTTTGTCTATTACCTAATTTTCTTCCACTAGTTAGGTGAATGTTTTGTTGAATAATTGTGTGGCTTGTATTGCATCTTGTAAGCTATAAATAGCTCACTTTGGTGCATTTGTGAGGAGGTGGTTATTACTTGAATCAAAGTTTAGTTTTGTTCTTAGAGTTTCTCTTAGAGAATTGCTCTTATTCTCTCTCTTGTTTTCTCTTGTAATCTTACTTCCTTTCTTTCTTCTTTTAAATTCTTATGTCATTTATTGTTACTTTATTATCCACCGCCTAAATGACCGATTAATTTATGCCTTTAAATTTCTGCAATTTTAATTCCTGTCATTTAAATTATCCACCGCCTAAATGGCCGGTTAGTTTCTGTTATTTTAATTCCTATCAATTAAATTCTGTCATTTAAATTACGTCATTTAAATTCCTGCCAATTAATTTTTAAATGGAAATGAGTAGTTAAATCTAATCTTGGGTTAAGGCGAGGACAGTGTCCAATGTTCTTGAATCTCAAGATAAGCCAAACCTCGATGAATGCAAGATTTATCTGAGTTAAACTTGAGTTGAGTGTGTAAATAATTTTGTGAGTTTGGATTGGGTCATCATCCTAACTTAGAACTCTCATGTCATGTATGAGAGTTGCTAGAATTGGAGATGAGATATACCCAAGCTCAGACAATCAAATCATAGTCTGTAGTATAATACAAGTTACAGTGACATCTTAACCTAGAACCCTCATATCATGTATGAGGGTTGCTTAGCTGAAAATCATTCGTATCTTGAATTATAACTACCAAATGATCCTCTGTTTATTTCAGATTAATGTTGCTGTTTAAATTGCTATAAGAGATTTATTAGGTATTGGTTCTGAACTCGCCTCAACCCAAGACCTTTTTAATATTCCAAAAAAAAAAAAACCTTTTCATAATCAAGAAAACTTAGCTCTCTTTGGATAAATCAACCCGAATGAACAATTCTTTTGTTAAATAAACCTCCCAGTGAATCGACCTGGACTTGTCCAGAATTTATATTTGTGCTACAACTACACTCACACACTGGTGAGTTTAAACCTCCTCACCATTTCAACACTGAACATCCAAACTGATTAAGGCTATTTAAATTATAGGGTGAGTAGTGCAACCAAATTTTGGCGCCGTTGCTGGGGAGGTGCAACAGAAGAAAAAATTCACTCCACGGGTAACTTTGTTCTTAATATTGTTTTTTTTTTTCTTAACTGTTTACATATTATTCAAATTGTATGAGACTTAGATCTGGTAGAATATTAAGCCATCAAACTGAGTCAAACCATTCTATAGATTCTTTATCAGAGACTAAAATATCACTTTTACAATCCATAATGTCTCAATAAAATGAAAACCTATCTGCTCACGGGAGTGATCATGGAGAACATGATCCTTTGGATGGTGATGAGATTAAACCCCTCAGGGATTATTTGCACCCTCCAAGGCAAACCACTCCCTCTTGCATAATCCTACCAATAAACCATCATCAATTTGTCCTTAAACTAGGTACCATACAAATGCTACCCACATTTCATGGTATGGATTCTGAAAATCCATATACACACATGAGGGATTTTGGAGAGGTATGTGGTACCTGTGGGGATCAAAATATACATGAGGACACTGTTAGACTAAAGCTCTTCCCATTCTCACTCAAGGATAAAGCAAAAATGTCGTTAGGGACTCTAGAGCCTAGATCAATAGGAACTTGGAGGGAGATGCAAACAAAATGTCTAAAAAAATACTTCCCATCTAATAGAACAGCATCACTCCAAAGGCAAATGATGAATTTTGTCTCTAAACCAAATGAAACATTTGCTCAAACTTGGGAACGTTTCAAGGACCTCTTGCATTCTTGACCACACCATGCCGTTGAGTAATGGCGGGTAGTTAGTTTCTTCTTTAATGCCTTAACTCCTAATTTGAAAATGCTGGTGTCCACCATGTGTAATGGTGATTTTTATGAAAAAACTCCTGAAGAGGCTGTTGCATACTTTGACCATGTAGCTGAAAACTCTAGAAATTGGGAAGTTGGGCCATTAACCATGGGAAATTTGAGAGACCAATACAATCCACAACCAAAGGGAAAACTCCAATTAAATGAAACTGATGGCATCAGTGCTAGATTAGCTCTGTTGACAAAGAAAATGGAAGAATTGGAAATGAAAAAAATGAAGGCTGTCAATGAGGTAGAGGTGCATTGTGTAGTGTGTGAAGCCAATAGCCATAGAACAAAGGAGTGTCCAACTCTCCTTGCTTTCAAAGAAGTGTTGTATGGCCAAACTTCAAACTCACAACCAAGGCAAACAGAGGGTAAGATATACCAAAACCAAAACTAGGGTGAAAATTATCAAGGGTACAACCCAAACTCAAACACCTACCATCCAAATTCTAGGAACCACCCAAATTTCTCTTGGAGAAATGACTCAGTACCTCAGCCACACCAACCATTTCCCTCACAACCACAGCCACAACCTTAGCCACAGCCCTACCAGCCTAACCAAGGACCATCTGGCTCATATCAGCCACTGCATAAGAGATCCCTAGAGGATACTCTACAACAATTTATGTAAGGGCAGATGGGGAACAATGCTCAGGTAGCAAAATTCCAAGAGCAAACAAATAGGGCAATTGAGGATATGAGGAGTCAGCTAACCAAGCTAACTCAAACTTTGACTGTGAGAGAACCTGGGAAATTCCCTTCTCAACCAAATCCCAACCCCGTGAGGCAAACAAATCAAGTGGAATCATCAAATAGTGGGAACAATAATCATGAGCAGGTGCAAGCAGTTACTGTCCTTAGGAATGGAAAAATAATTGACAAACCAGATGATCCTAGGACAAGCCAACCTAATGCACAAGAAGAAGAACAAAATGAAAATATAAAAAATGACAATGCTCCAACTTTGGAGGAAAAACTTGAAAACAAAAAAAAAGGAAGCTAAAGAAAAAAATAAGATGGAAGAATTCAAGAGCAACCCTGCACCACCATTCCCTCAAAGACTTACTCAAATAAAGAGGGAAAAACAAAATGTTGATATTTATGAAGTGTTCAAGTAGGTGAGGATTAACATTCCTCTCCTTGATGCAATCAAACAGACACCATCTTATACAAAATTCTTAAAAGACTTGTGTACTGTTAAAAGAAAGATCAACATCCATGAGAAAGCATTCTTAACTGAACAGGTGAGTTCCATCCTGCAACTTAAAACACCTCCTAAGTACAAAGACCCTGGTAGCCCAACCATTTGTTGCATAATTGAAAGCCAGAGGGTGGACCAAGCACTCTTAAATCTAAGAGCAAGTGTCAACTTGCTTCCTTATAGTGTATATCAGCAACTGGGCTTAGGAGAACTCAAGCCAACAAGAGTTACCCTACAGCTTGTTGATAGGTCAATCAAAGTCCCTAGGGGGATAGTGGAGGATGTATTAGTGCAGGTGGACAAATTTTACTTCCCTGTTGATTTTATAGTCTTGGACACACAACCCTATCAAGGCCCTCAACCCCCTGTTCTAGTCATTCTTGGTAGACCATTCCTAGCAACTTCAAATGCCATAATTAATTGTAGGAATGGAATACTTAAGTTATCATTTCGAAACATGACTGTAGAGATTAATATCTTTAGAGTTTCCAAACAACACATAGCTGAGAATGAGGTGGAGGAAGTAGATTTGGTTCAAACATTAGCTGAGGACTATTTTGCAGAAGAATTTTTGAACAAATCTATGGAAGAAGATCAAGAAGAGAGAGAGTTAAAAGAATTGGAGAACACTAGGGAGCAAGAAGCAATGCCTATGGCTCAATGGATTCCCAAATCAGAACCACTGGGTTCTCTGAACAATGAGGAGTCACAATCTGATAATACCTCACCCACACCTGAAATGAAACCTTTGCCAAGTGAGTTAAAATACGCATTTCTAGGTGATGAGAACACACTCCTCATAGTCATCTCTTCAAGTTTGACATCCCAACAGGAAATTCAACTGATAAACAATCTAAGAGCTCATAAAAAAGCCTTAGGTTGGACCATCTCAGACTTGCATGGAATTAGCCCTTTGACTTGCACTCATAGGATATTTCTAGAGGAGGATGCTAAACCTGTTAGGCAAATGCAGAGGAGACTCAATCCTAACATGAAAGAGGTGGTTAGGAAAGAAGTGCTAAAGTTGCTGGATGCGGGTATTATATACCCCATCTCGGATTCAAAGTGGGTCAGCCCCACTCAAGTGGTCCCAAAAAGGTCTGGAGTCACAGTGGTGAGAAATGAAAAGAATGAATTGATCCCTACTCGCATCCAAACCAGATGGAAAGTGTGCATCGATTATAGAAAACTCAATGCAATGACTAGAAAATACCATTTTCCATTGCCATTCTTGGACCAAGTCCTTGAAAGAATAGCTGGGCAAGCATTCTATTGTTTCCTTGATGGTTATTCAGGATATAACCAGATTGACATTGCCCTAGAAGACCAGGAAAAGACCACTTTCACATGTCCATTTGAGACATTTGCCTATGGACGTATGCCTTTTGGACTATGCAATGCCCCTGCCACCTTCCAAAGGTGTGTGATAAGTATTTTTAGTGAGATGATAGAACACATTGTGGAGGTTTTTATGGATGATTTCTCTGTCTATGGAGCTAGTTTTGAGGCATGTTTAGAGAATTTAGAGAGAGTTCTAGCTCGTTGTGAAGAAACCCACCTTGTGCTTAATTGGGAAAAATGTCATTTCATGGTCAAACAAGGTATAGTCCTAGGGAATATTGTCTCTGCTAAGGGAATGGAGGTGGACAAATCCAAAGTAGAAGCCATCCAAAAATTACCAGTCCCTAAGAGTGTTAAGGACATCAGGTCTTTCCTGGGGCATGCTGGGTTCTATAGGAGATTTATAGCATCTTTTAGCAGCATAGCCCGGCCTCTATGTAATTTTCTCTCCCAGAATGTCCCATTTGAGTGGACATCATCTTGTCAAACCTCTTTTGAGAGGTTAAGAAATGCTCTCATCTCAGCCCCCATTATTCAACCACCAGATTGGTCATTGCTCTTTGAACTCATGTGTGATGCAAGTGATTATGCTGTAGGAGCAGTCCTGGGGCAAAGAAAAGATAAAAAACCTTATGTCATCTACTATGCCAGTAAAACCCTCAATGAAGCCCAAAAAAATTACACAACAACTGAGAAGGAACTATTGGCAGTAGTTTTTGCATTAGAGAAGTTCATATCATATCTAGTAGGGTCATTGGTCATTGTTTTCACTGACCATGCTGCTTTGAAATACTTTCTCACCAAACAAGATGCCAAACCGTGTCTTATTAGGTGGATTTTGTTACTCCAAGAATTCAACATAGAAATCAAAGATAAAAAGAGAGTAGAAAATGTGGTGGCAGACCATTTGTTTAGACTTCCATGCCAAGACCTTAATCTAGACAAGGACCCAATCAGGGACACCTTTCCAGATGAACAACTCTTCCTTATCAATGATACCTCAACCTCTGTTACACCATGGTATGCAGATCTAGCCAACTATCTAGCTACCGGTCTAATTCCAAATCATTGGACCAAGCCAGATAAACAAAAATTCTTTAGGAAGGTTAAGACTTATTTCTGGGATGACCCTTACTTGTATAAGTATTGTGCTAACCAAATATTAAGAAGGTGCATTCTCGAGCATGAGCAACAGAGTGTTTTGAATTTTTGTCATACTTTTGCTTGTGGAGGTCATTTCTCCACAAGAGAAACATTGGCCAAGATCTTACAAAGTGGATTCTTTTGGCCTACCATGTTTAGAGATCTGCATAAGTTATGTAGCTCATGTGACAGATGCCAAAGGCTAGGAAGCCTAACCAAGAGGAATATGATGCCCTTGCAACCCATTCAGGTGTTAGAAATTTTTGATTGTTGGGGAATAGACTTCATGGGACCATTTGTTAATTCAGGTGGACACGAGTACATCTTGTTAGCTGTTGACTATGTGTCCAAGTGGGTAGAAGCAATCCCAACAAGAACAAACGATCATCGGGTTGTAATGAAGTTTTTGAAAGAAAATATTTTTAGTAGGTTTGGAATGCCTAGGGCCATCATAAGTGATGGAGGTTCTCATTTCTGTAACAAACCAGTGGCTGAATTAATGAGAAAATATGGAGTAGTCCACAAGGTTGCAACCCCATATCACCCTCAAACCAATGGCCAAGCTAAATTGTCCAATAGGGAGATAAAAAGGATTTTAGAGAAAACAATCAATTCTAACCGCAAGGATTGGTCCTTGAGGTTGATTGATGCACTTTGGGCCTATAGAACTGCATACAAGACCATTCTAGGCATGTCTCCCTATAGGTTGGTATATGGCAAGCCATGTCATCTGCCAGTTGAAATAGAGCACAAAGCCTGCTGGGCCATTAGGAAGATTAATGAGGAATCAACAGAAGTGAGCCTCAATAGGAAATTGCAACTTAATGAACTTGAAGAACTTAGGGATGAGGCATTTGAAAATGCCAAATTATCTAAGTTGCATATGAAAAAGTTGCATGACCAACACATCAACAGAAAAAATTTTCATGTTGGTCAGTAGGTGCTTCTCTAGAACTCAAGGCTTCATTTGTTCCCAGGGAAGTTGAGATCAAAATGGACAGGACCCTATACAATCAAGACCATATCAGAAAATGGAGCATTAGAAATTGAAATCAAAGAGTCTGGACAATGTTTTAAAGTGAATGGTCAAAGGCTGAAACCATATCTAGGCATAGCTAAGAAAGATTTTATTGAAGGAAATGACGAGATGGTGGAGTTGGGTGATCCACCGTCAGTGGTTAAGTGACCTTTAGGAACACATTCGTCTGGGAATCTAACGTTAAAAGACCACCTTTCCATTTAGGTTAAATGGATGTCTTTGGAATTCGGATATAAAAAAAAAAATAAAATAATAATAATAATAAAATTAAATAAATAAATAAATAAATAAAAAGAATATAAAAAATTTGTTTCTTTTCTGCATTACTTCAATAGTGTTTCTCTGTGTGCAGTCTAAATAAAAATTTTGCATACGAGTTCATGCATTGAAGACTATCAGGTATGCCTATTTTCTATCCTTTTATTGCCAATTGAGAACAATGCACAATTTAAGTTGGGGGGTAAGGTGTACTTAAGAATTTATTGGTGTTTGAAATTGATCCATTGTACAAATAATTTTGGTTGACTTGATAATATTGTCTTGTGTGGTATACATGATTTTATTGGGCCCCTAAAAAAATTTTAAAAAAAATAATAAAAAATAAAATAAATAGAAAAAATAAAAATAATAATAATAATAATAATAATAATAATAATAATAATAATAATAATAATAATAATATTTATTGAGAGAGACAGAATTAACGCTGGTGGTAGCCATTCTTCTCGGGCAGTGCAATCACACTGCCCTATAAAGAAAGAGGCACACTACCAAATGTTGAAAAATGAGACGCTAAATGACACCAAGCCTGACGGTGCAATTATGGCATGCCTCGAGCCGAGTGTTGAATAGTAATGCCCATTGCTCTATAAGAGACTCCAAATCTGTATGAGGCAAGCCACCCTTCTTGAGCTCAATCTTCTCTCATTTGTGTTATTCTCCGATCAGGTACTCTCATCCCTTTTGTAAAGTTTATAGTTCTTTACTTTCTTCTTATTAGAGTTTTCTTTAAAAAAAAAAAAAATGGATCTTCAGCTTTCAAAAATTCGCAAGTACTATCCATCTCTCCTGTAGAATTATTTGAAAAAAATTTATGCTACTAGCTGTGAAAGACTTTGGCTTTTGATGCGTAATAACATTCCTAAAGATATTCGTTGGCTGATCGAAACAAAAGTTAGATTAGCTGGCGAAACTTCACCTAGTTTTAAGCACTTCCCGGGCTTAGGGAAGAGTAATTTTGCGAAGAAACGAAGAGTTAAAAGAGTGAATGGTTGTCACAAGTGTGCTCGTTGGACCTGTAACACTCGATGCAAATCTGTGGGGTTTACGTCCATAAATCGAGAAGATAAAATTAGTTTCATAAAGGATGGACTGAGTAAGGAGTCATTGGATGATATCCGATTGACTCTTGAGACGCATCCATGTGGAATAGTGCAAAGAGAACTTCTTACTTTATAGACCCTGTTCATAAGTGACCACCAACGCTATAGTCTTGGGAATCTGACTAAAAACAACCCTGTTTGCCAATCTATAAGAAAATTGGATGGGAAGCCTATCCCCATTTCATAGAAAGTGTTTAAGCCGTTTCTGGACGTAAAACCAGAGGAAGATGTGAGCCATAATCACAACTACTTGTACTTACGCATGATTTCTGTTTGTATTTATTTCTTGTTGAATTGTTGTATAGCTACTTTTGATCGCCAAACCTCTTTCCAGGGCAGACAAAAGGAACAAACATGGAATACCAGCTAGTTCGTCGAATCAAAACCATATGTGTACTTTGTGGCTCTCAACTTGGGAGCAATATTTGTTACGCACTTGCAGCAAGCGAACTAGGCCAAAAATTAGGAGAGAAAAAGATTAATTTGGTATATGGAGGGGGAAGTCGTGGATTGAATGGTTATGTTTCACAAGCTGCACATTTTGGAAAATCATATGTGGTAAGTGTAATGCCAATCCCTTTGGCTGAACCACATACTTCTGGGATTACACGCGGTCAACTTATAGAAACGATTTCTATGTCTGAGCGCACGGCTTGTAAGATTTATTAGTCAGACGCTTTCATCGCTTTACCAGGAGGTTTTGGTACACTTGAAGAAATCTTCTGTATAATCTCTTGGGCCAAGAGCAATCTGCATACCAAACCATTGGACTTTTAAATGTTAACCATTTTTTCGATGGGTTGCTTTCTTTTATTGATCAGGCTGTGAACCAAAAGTTCATTTCTCCTTCAGCAAGAAAAATTCTTATTTCTGCATCCACCATTGAGGAACTGCTAGAGAAATTACATGCTTATGTTCCACAGCATGATTCTTATGAGCCTCGGATAGATTGGTCTAAGGTAATCAGAAACAAGCGGCAAAAAGGTTTGATTAATTTAGAGTTATCCCTGTAAGGCAAGTCTATGATAAGATGGCTGACTAAGGAGTACTTTTTGTACTCTTGAGACGCATCTCCTATGACTTGTACGAAATTTCTTTTCTTGTGTTTTTGAAAAAAAAAAAAAAAAACTATAGAATGTTGTTAGGCGAGTCTATGATAAGATGGCTGAGTAAGGAGTACTTTTTGTACTCTTGAGATGCATTTTGTTTATCTTATGACTTGCATGAAAATTTTATTTTAGTGTGAAAATATAAAAATATATATGTGGTATGCTCGTTTGTTTGTTTTAGCAGTTTACAGTAAATCTATGGACTTATGGAGTTACAGGTATTCCCAACAACCCTATTGTATTACTGCAATTCAAGTTGGGGGGAGTAAGGTATATTTATGAATTATCTGGTCTATGTTTAACTGTGAATTTGCAATTGCATGCTTGTAGTTTTGTGTGAAATATAAAAAAAAAAATGTGTGTGCTTTAAATAATGCTATCCCTAAAGCTTTGGAATTATACACTGATAGCCAGTTGAATTTGCAATATGAATCATGAATGCATTAATTTCTTATTTGAAAACGTATATGTATGGAATTAGAATAGATGATTTGCATGCATCGGGTGTTCAATAATTAGAAATTGGTTTATCGGTCATAAAGTCAAAGACTATGGTAATTAGCTTATTAGCACACTGCATGATCCCTCAACAGAAGTGGAGACTATTACCCGAGTGAATGTTTGAACCTAATAATCATTAATTCTGAGTGAAATAACACTTACTCTAAATGCGCTTTATTGTTTATCTCATCTTTTCAATAGCTTCAAAACATCAATTTGCTTTGAATGTCTAGTATGATAGCGGATGAATTTGGCTGGTTTCAAACTCTGAATTAGTTGACTGAGTAACATTGTTTTGTAGAAGTATGATAGGGGGATCAATTACTTTCAATTTGGGCCTATTAACCTTTTTCTTTCTTTACATTAGCCTCATTTGCTAGCCCATTTGAGCTGTTCTTAGCACAATTCCTTTCCTTACCTTCGTCTAACTAGTAACCATATGAAGTTTGTCCAACCTGGTGTGTTTTTAGGAATCAGTCTATCTCAGTATTTTCATATAAAAAAGAAAAAAGAAAAAAAAAGAGAAGTTCTCTTAGTGTTATTCAACATAAGTGTTTCAAAATAAATGTTGAAGAAAACATTATATCCAGTTTGATATTAGTGTCAAAAAAAAAAAAAAAATACTGACACACCATTTTCACACTTTACCCTTTTCTTTGACAACCCGTATTAACCTCATAGCCCCATTACAACCCAGTTTGGTCCCTCTTGATGCTATAAATCATGTGATATCAGGATTCGAGTTCGGAGTAGGGAATTATGTTTAAATTCAGAAGTTATTTATCTAAGGCATTATTCCAGTCATGAAGCTATGTTAATTTTCCCGTTCTTTCATGAAAATACGTTCCTTGTATTTGGGATGACACTAATTTTGAACTTGTTTTACATTTACTCTTATAACGGTGCACCCCCTTATGTGTACACCTGAGGAATCGTTTTATTAGAGGGAAAATCCACAGTAAGGTTTAAAGTCAAAACTTCGAGGGAGTAAATCTGTGTATTGATCATCTTGATTGCCATTCCTAAGATTGTATGACCTTTAACCATAAATCTAATTTTGAATGTTCGACTTATTTTGAATGTTCTACTCTACGCATTTTGGTTTCGAATTTGAAATTTTTATATTCAAGCAAGTATTGCGATTAGATCATGGCTGGTGTATAATCCGATTGCTAAGGGACTAGCAATATTCAAGTTGGGAGTGTGATGAGGGGTTAGTATTTCCTAAATCTTAATGAATTATATCCCCATTTTGACTTTATAATTATGCTTAAAATAAATAATTATTTGCATTACATATTATTGTAGGATGAAGCAAGGAAGCTGACTTCTACAATTAATTAGGGGCATAAATCGAAGACGTTGGATTACCTATTATTGTTGCTCAAAATCATGGGCCAACTATGGAGTCTAGAGGATGTTTCAAGTGTGCTTGGCCCAACTATCAAATAGAATCCAACATAAGAAAGGCCCAAGATCAATCAAAGGCCCAACAAAGCCCAATTTGTAGAAGACTTTTCTTTGTTTTGGATTTTTATAAGTGTTTTATCACCTAAAGTCTTTTGTATTCTTATGAGAAGTCCACCACACAAAGTCTTTTGTATTTTTGTCTTTTACCTAATTTTCTTCCACTAGTTAGGTGAATGTTTTGTTGAATAATTGTGTGGCTTGTATTGCATCTTGTGAGCTATAAATAGCTCACTTTGGTGCATTTGTGAGGAGGTGGTTATTACTTGAATCAAAGTTTAGTTTTGTTCTTAGAGTTTCTCTTAGAGAATTGCTCTTATTCTCTCTCTTGTTTTCTCTTGTAATCTTACTTCCTTTCTTTCTTCTTTTAAATTCTTATGTCATTCATTGTTACTTTATTATCCACCGCCTAAATGACCGATTAATTTCTGCCTTTAAATTTCTGTAATTTTAATTCCTATCATTTAAATTATCCACCGCCTAAATGGCCGGTTAGTTTCTACTATTTTAATTCCTGTCAATTAAATTATATCATTTAAATTACGTCATTTAAATTCCTATCAATTAATTTTTAAATGGAAATGAGTTGCTAAAACTAATCTTGGGTTAAGGCGAGGACAGTGTCCAATGTTCTTGAATCTCAAGATAAGCCAAACCTCGATGAATGCAAGATTTATCTGAGTTAAACTTGAGTTGAGTGTGTAAATGATTTTGTGAGTTTGGATTGGGTCATCATCCTAACTTAGAACTCTCATGTCATGTATGAGAGTTGCTAGAATTGGAGATGAGATATACCCAAGCTCAGACAATCAAATCATAGTCTGTAGTATAATACAATTTACAGTGACATCTTAACCTAGAACCCTCATAACATGTATGAGGGTTGCTTAGCTAAGAATCATTCGTATCTTGAATAATAACTACCAAATGATCCTCTGTTTTTTTCAGATTAATGTTGCTGTTTAAATTGTTATAAGAGATTTATTAGGCATTGGTTCTGAACTCGCCTCAACCCAAGACCTTTTTAATATTCCAAAAAAAAAACCTTTTCACAATCAAGAAAACTTAGCTCTCTCTGGATAAATCAACCCGAATGAACAATTCTTTTGTTAAATAAACCTCCCAGTGAATCGACCCGGATTTGTCCAGAATTTATATTTGTACTACAACTACACTCACACACTGGTGGGTTTAAACCTCCTCACCATTTCAACACTGAACATCCAAACTGATTAAGGTTATTTAAATTGTAGGGTGAGGAGTGCAGCCAACTATCATATTCGAATACTTTTGATTTATATCTGAATACATGATGATATCCGAATATGTCTCACAATATGAAGTATCTCACATCTAAATAGCCCTTATTTTATAAGCCTTGCATCCGAATGGTTTTTATGATATCTGAATAGTGTCTCCCAGTTTATCCGAATGCAAGCTATTATTTGAATGAAGGGTTAAATATTCACAAATATTAGAATCTCATACCAGAATATGATAAGTCTAACATGCCCATACCATGAATCATAACTCATAAAAGTGTTGTATTCCAATATGTTGATGATGATTATATGTTATGCTTAGCATTGTTATGTGAGATGTTATGGTATTATGTGTATACATCCTTGAGTGAACATGGAGCATGATTTTAAGTGGAGCACTTTATATTGTGTGCGAGCATGTATATGTGTACTACATTGCATTATGCGCATGAGGTAGCTTAGTTTGCGAGGATCCCTTATGTTTAGTTTCATGGGGCACAAGGCCCAGGGCGCAAAGCCCACAATAACAGTTCAATTTCAGTTTCGCTCACCTGGTAACAACCAGGGGGCTAGGGGCACAAGGCCCACAGTATGTGCTTACAGTTTTTATGGTTGTAGGGTTTAGTTCAGGCAGGTATGTATTTCAAATTATATGGGCCTATGGGCTAAAGTTGCTAACCTGCATTATACAATTTATGTACATTGATACTTATCATATGAGTGCAACCATACAGTGGATTGATAATTCCTCAATGCAAGAACAGTTAATACTTGATGAGTACTAATGTTCCCTGATTTAGCTACTATTTTATTTCATGTTATTACTTGCTGAGCCTTGTACTCACCTTGTATTCTTCACCATTTCAGGTCCTAGCAGGGGAGTTCCAAACGTTGGACCTAGCCTTGTCAAGCAGTAGAGTGTGTATGGGGAGCCGCTCAAAATCAAAATATTTCTGAGAGTTGATTGTCTTGAGACTTTTAGAGTATTATATTTTTAGTTGAGGGATTTCCTTAGTCAATAGTATCTGTTAGATGTATGTCTCTCGAGGACCAATGATTATTGTTTTAGTTTATGTTAAACCCTCTTAGTTTAGAATTTTATTACAATACAGTTTGAAGTGTTTTTCAGTTATGATGTGATCAATTTAGCAAATTTTTTATCACTACAGATTTTTCAAAATTGTTGTGAGCATTTATTTTATCTCTTTTTTAGTAGCACATTTTTCCTAGTTATTCTAGGAGAGGGGGGTGCTATAGTTGTGCATTTTTTTTCTTTTGCATCGCATTGTATTTTCCATTAATATTGTTGTACTGTTCTCAATACCGTTGTACTACTAAAATACCATTATATATGTACATATATTTTCTAACAATCTTAAAACAGATTTTACTGACATTGAAGTTTTGTTTCAGCAATGGCTATTTCTTTAAATTCTGCTAGAATCTCAAATAACGTGGTGCCAGGATCTGTCCCTCTGACCCAATTACCTGTTATTTTTCTATGGGCCATAGCGAAAAGCCTGAGAAATTCAATGGATTGAATTTCAAGAGGTGGAAGCAAAAGATGCTATTTTACCTCACTATTTTGAATCTTACGAGATTCTTGACTAAGGATGCTCCTAAGTTAAATGAGGGTGAAGAAAATATGAAAATCATCAACTTTGTTGATGTATGGGTAAATTATGTGTTAAATGGTCTGCATGACTCATTGTACAATAAAATCAGTCTGTTCAGGGGAAGAATAAAAAGGATTTCCTACTTGACAATCAACACTAATGTGTCTCTCTTGTCCACAAAGCTCACAAGAAAAAAAATAAGAAGAAGAAACATTCATCGTTGAAACTCCCAAATTTTTCACATTCTTATTTAATGTAGCTATTTGAACAGATAAGGTAATGATTGGATCAAAATTATAAATGTCAACTCCCTTTGTATTTGTTCTCTCATTGCCCCATTGATAATAGTTGGGCGTCATCTCCTAAAAAAGTTAATTAAAAATTAAAAATAAAAAAATTCTTAAAAGGTAAAGTAAAATAAAAATAATCATAAATAAATGAAATAAAAAAAATTAAATCCAAGAAAAGAAAACCTATAAAGAAAAAGAAAAGAAGTAAAATAAAATTAAAATAATTAAATCCTAAAGTAAAATATATAAATGTTTAATTTAAGGCTAACTTATGTAGTTCTGATATGCAATAAACTAGTCCCCGGCAACGGCGTCAAAAACTTGATGTGTAATTTTATGCATAATTAATTCGAGCAAGTGCACCCTAGTCAAATATGCATATAGTGATGAAAAGATGTCGATCCCATGAGGATAAGATCATAATACCAAAACAATCTTAAATTAACCTAAGTTGAACTAATTAATTAATCGGATGAATAAAAATAAAAATAAATGAAAAACTGAATTATTTGTGAGAAAAATTAATTAATAAATGCACTAGGGTTTAGATTTCATTTAATCTGGGTTGTGTAATTATTTATTCAATCCAATTCAAAACCATAAATATCTTTACAGTATTTTATAATTATTTGCATGTGATGGTGGATTTCCCTCAATTAATTAATAGGCTTTCTCAAGTCATATTAATCCTTTATTAATTCAATTTCACTGTCAGATTTCTGAGCAGATATCAACGAAATAAATAAGTATTAAGTTCTTTGGAAACCTCTAATCTCGGAAAGGGATTTGACTCACTAACTTTCCTCGTTTCCCACACATGAACTAATCATCTTTCAATCTCATAGTCAAGCATGCGATTTATATTACCTATGGATCTAATTTATAACAATCCTTTAGTCAATCATGCATAAATCATTAAATTATTAAAAGGTGGCCAATCCTTTAAACCATTAAACACAACAATATAAAATCCTCATGCAAATAATAATCAGGTTTTAAATCAAACTAAACAAAGAATCACATAATCCCAAAATTAAAATCCATCCAAACCCTAGCTAAAATAAATTAACTAAATATTATTAAAATAAAAACAAACACTGAAAATTGAAGAAAGAGAAAAGAATGCTTCCTGCCCAGATCTAAAACGGATCTGGGTCGCAATTGATGTTGCTTGTTGTGCGACTGCTCGCTCCAATGTCTGTGTTGTTTGCGACTTCAATTTCCCTTTGTTGTGTCTGCTGCTTCTCTTCTTCAATATTTTCCCCTGCGTGCCGTCCAAAAGCCTTCTTCACATTCACTGTGCACGCCTCAGCCGCTCTCATTTCTTTCATTCCTTCAGTGGCCTCCTCTTTTCTCCATCCTCACATATTATTAGATCACATATTATTAGATATATATGTGTGGCACATGGAGCCCTAAAGCCCTTCACATGCTACTGCCACCATTAATATATATATAATAGTTATCTTATTATAATATTATATATATAAATAATATAAGATAAAATATAATATATATAATATTTAATATACTATTAAATATAATAACTTTAATTATATTATAATATTAATTATATAAAATATTTATTTATTTATTTTAAAATTAATTTTATAATATAATATATATATTTTTTCCTTTTACGCCATAATCTTCAAATTAATTTCCTTTGTCGAGTTCCTACAAAAAGAGATCAAAATAATATAAAATCCATATAAACACACATTTATGTAGGAAAAATAACATAAGGTTAAGATAAAAATTAGATGAAAATATGTAAACAATTAAGCCCTATCAGCACCTCAGCCTCATTCTCTACCACCCTAGTAGCCCTGACAGCTTCCAAAGAGGACTGCATCCTTGGGGTTAGTGGTGACAGTGGCACCGGTATTTCTCTTTCTTCGACATATCCGCCATATGGTTGAGGAGATGGTGGAAGGTTCAATAAGGGAAAGTCAAAGAAGTCAGAAGCAGGTTTTGTTG
This sequence comes from Diospyros lotus, assembly GCF_014633365.1. Lineage (NCBI taxonomy): Eukaryota > Viridiplantae > Streptophyta > Magnoliopsida > Ericales > Ebenaceae > Diospyros > Diospyros lotus. The sequence continues at coordinate 30,741,796 of NC_068341.1, forward strand.
TTCTCTTTACTGCACTCGTTCCCTCTCCATCTGTTCTAGCTCTTTTGCTCTTCCTAGTCAGAGAAATCTCTTTTTCCTTACTTTTCTCATGATGAGGAGTTTGAGCAACTTGTGGTTGTATCTCCTACTGAGTCACCTCCACCATTTGAGTGTCCTCGGCCAGCTTACCCAGCGTTATTCTTTCCAATTGTTGCATCTTTGCACACCAAAAATAACAAATCATTAGTATAATCATTGAAATAGCCAAAAAGGCAAAATAACAAAAAGAACAGGGGTAAGGAGAGCACCTTTAGGGTCCGTCTCCCCTTCGCACCCTTCCTCCTCTTCCTCTCCTATGACATCCTCGTCTCCCACCACATCCACATTTTCGTCTTCTTCTTCTTCATTGTCTTGTAGCAAAGAGAATGATGAGGACGTAGCCTCCTATGACTTAGTCGGACCCAATGGACCAGCTTCATTATCCTTTCCAACAACCATCCACCCAACCATGATAAGGCTTTTGTCAACTGTTAAGTCGAACAAGGCCATTGGAACCCCTTAGGCCAGTTTATTAATCCCTTCCTAGTGTTTCTTCACCATTGTATTTATGTTCAGCCACTCATGCCTTACGCTCCTTATTTTTTCGGTGCACCAATATCGTGACGACCTCCAATAACCTTGGGGTGGTAAAACCACCAACCACCTAGTCTCAAAAGCATCTAGCTTCTGAGGACTACCCTTAAACAACCTAAGCTTAATAGCCATTAGAAAGTAGCTGGGCTGGCACCAACATCTTTTTGTCCAAAAATTGCATCCCAAAAGAGTGTAATGGAATCCTAAGTCTCTTTCTCAAGCTATCCAAGTGGGTCGCTATCCCGCCTCTTTCAACGGTGGTTGTAAGTTCCATTACCGGAAAACCCCCTTAGTTTCCATGATTGTGGAATACGGTAAGCCCACGCAAAGCCATCAGTTATTTCATCTTATAGAACCAAGGGTTGCATCCGTGGGAAAATTGTGATCTCAATAGGAGGTTGGGAAGAAGTCATTAGGGTTTTACCTCAAGTGTTTGATTTCAGAACAGGATAGTCTTCCGGAGCAATGAGTCTTCTGAAGACTTAGAGTCTTCGAGAACCTAAGGGCAAGCAAAGTATTTAAGAGGGTCGTAAGACTTTTCTAGTGCTTCAGATGACTCTAGCTCTTCGGGAGAAAGGCGTAAGTTTAACCCATCCTGGACCACCACTTATTTATAGTCTAAGTCATTGAAATCCCAAAAGTCGTTGAGAGCCCCTAGAAACTCATATCCAGCATTCATTCAGGTCATCCCTCATCTTAATTTTTGAGTATCCAGCACCCACATTGTACTCTTCCATTTGCCTTCTAGCCAAAGGTAATAGTGAGGAGTTATTGTTGTGGGGTGTCCTAAGAAAATCCCAAAAATTGGAGAAGTATTTTGACCCCGGAGAGTCTCCCAAACATGAGTCCCATGGAGCCTCTAGAGTCTCCGAGACAGTCGAGCCTCATCATGATTTGCCTGAAAACTCACCTAGAATCTTATTGGCCCAACTCACCCGGTGGTTCCAAGGAGTCTTTGGACCCACCCAGAAGATACTCATCGAGGCATTTTTTACCCTGAAGATACCTCCAGGCCTTCCAGCCTCACCAGATGCATTTTCCTTGGAGAGTAGAGAGATTCTTATTTGTAGACCCTACCAAGTGTCTATAAATACCCACTTGCTCTAAGGAAAATATATCTTTTTGGACCTTTAGGACCTCTTGGAACTTACTGAGACCCTTCACTGCATGCACTCTCTGGGATAATTACCCTAAAGACCTAAGACACTAAACCTTAAACAACCTATCGGGAGCCTACTCTCCCAAAAACCTATACTGGACATATTGAACATACCATATACATACACATCTGCATACATTTTCACACCATTTTCAAACACTAGAGTCTAACTTAGGCATCAGGGAGCCCACATAGAAAAGATCCCTGCTTGCCTTCTAACTGTCTCTGTGCTGTAGATAGCCCAGAAGGCAGTTCCCTGAAGACCCTCAAGACTGTTTCTCGAAGGCCTTTTAGATTGTTCCCCGAGACAATTCCTTAAAGACCCTCAAGACAATTCCCCAAAGACCTTCCAAACTTTTCCCTGAAGTCTTTCTAGACTATTCCGAAGGTCGTTCCCCAAAGACTTCCCAGGGGCAGTATCCCCCAAAAACCATGAAGACCTTTTAGGGACCCCGAAGCCTTAGTCCTTCTAAGCCACATATTGGGCCTTAGTCTCTGTCGACCTCTTTCGCGGAATCCTGGACTTCCCTATTTTCCCAAGGGACTCTGCTTTTTCTATTTTTAAGATTGTTGGTCCCTTAGGGTATAGTTACTCAAGATGGGGGGTGAATTGAGTGATTAAAATTTTTCTCAATTTGAATAAATATTCTTGATTAATAATTTTATAGAAAATATATATTTGATAAATAAAATAAATTATATTTGAGATTAATAATAAATATAAGCAACAAGATATAACAAAAATAAATACAATGAGGTACAAGATAATTTATAGTGGTTCGGTATCTTCACATACACCTAGTCCACTCTCCCAAGATCTAACCACCCTTAGGGTTCCACTAAATCAAAATCACCAAGACTTCCACACTAACTCACCTTGGAAACTAGATACACACCTAGATTACAATGGATTCTAGGCAACCACTACACCAAGGTTTTCTCCCTACCTTACCTTGGAAACTAAATTCTTCTAAATTTTAATGGATCTAGGAAACCTATACAATACTCAGTAATAATTTAAATGTTACAAATAATTTTTCCACATTTGGACACAAATAAACAATTAAGAACAAATTATACAAGGAAATAATATTTAAATAAATAAATAAATAAATTTGTAATCTCAAATGAAAAAGTTCGGATTTGTCGTAGAAGACTTGAAGATCTTTTCTCCTCTTGCTTTGTAGCTCTTTGGTGGATGAACAATAAATATTTGAGAGCCTTGAAATGTTTGAAAATTAGCTTGAGAGTTTTTGGGAGCTTTGGATGTGCAATATATGCAATGGATACTCAAAAAATGAGTTTGGGGGGTATTTATAAGCATTTTAGCCACTAAAGAAATTATTAATATGAAATTTGAAATTCAAAAAATGTTTAGACTTTATCAAACAATAAGAAAACATGTCTCACCTTTAATTTCAAATAAATTTACTTTTTGCATAAAAAATCAAGATTTGAAAATTCAAATATAAGCTTTTGAGATATAAATAATTAAAACAAGAAAACATGTCTAAAAGTAATCTTTTTTAATTCAAAATAAATTTACTTTTTACATGAGTAAGAGAAAACATGTTTAAAATCAATTCTCTTTAATTCAAAATAAATTTACTTTTTGTATAAGAAAGAGAAAACATGTCTAAAAGTAATTCTCCTTTAATTCAAAATAAATATACTTTTTGCATAAGTAATAAAAATATTTATCAATAAATGAAAATTCAAACATAAACTTTTGAGACATAAATGATCAAAAGTAGGAAACATGTCTAAAGACAACCTACCTTTAATTCAAAATAAATTTATTTCTTATATGAGAAATAAATATATTTATATCATAAAAATATTTTTGTTAATCATCAAAACTTAATTAATATGAGCAAGTTGGCTCAACAAAGATAAATAAATTTAATTGTTGTAGTTTATGAACAATAATTAATATCTCATACTAATCAAATGTACAATTCATGTGGTTCATGTGCCAGTTCGTAATCGATTACTCATATTCCCCTTTTAAGAAATCTAAGGATTGAGAATCACTTTAAGAAATCGAAAATACAAGGGTCTTTGTCATATATTTTTAACACTTAAAAATAAGACATTTATTAGGAAATTTAGGGACTCATTCATATATATATATATATAAATTGGAGAGATATGACCATTAAAATATGAAAATATATTTTATTATATTTACAAGATATACATCATTAGTTTCAAATTACATCTGCCAAATGTCATCTAAATCTAGCGTAGCACCCCTGATTACTCAGGCATTAAATAACTTAGGATTTCAGTAATTTTTTTTTTTTCACAACACATCCACTGATGCATAACATACAATTCCTAAAAATCTCAATTCCACCTTCTCAACCTATCAAACTCAAATAGTTAAAACATGTGTTATAATTACAAATGCAGAAGCTAGATCGAACTTGATATGATACGTAACCATAACATTTTATTTATCATATAAGAAACCATTTGAGACGTTTACAAAATGAATTACATGAATATCATCTCTCGAAAAGATAATCGAACATCTCAAACATAATCAAAACATACTAAGGTTTGCATTAACTGAAATACTTAAAGTTATGCTAAAACGTGTTACATTTAGCAAAATAAGTTAATTCTTCAACTATCTTCTTTCCCTTAGAGCTGCTTGTCGAACCTGGAACATTTGAATATTCCAGGGACATAGTCCAATTAAAAGATGAATCTTCTAGTGAGAACTCCAAAATAATTTATATAAATGCATGACCAGGTATAAAAGGTATGAGGAAACAATGAGGACTACTCCGAAGTGTCTCGTGAACACGTCAATCTCTTCCAATGAGAGCTTTCTCAACAGTGCACACTTAGCGCCTCTCAGGAAGTCCCTAACCATATCACCTCGACCCAACCTCATAGAACTCATGCAAACACCACATCCATTATCCTTTAGACTCACAGCCTTCCCCACGAGAGCTTTCTCAATAGCGCATGCATAGCGCCTCTCGGGTGATATCCAGACTTTTGCCTTTGAAAAACAACAGATAGGTACAATAGTATGACCACATGAATTTTATAAATGCAAGAGTTGAAAACCAACAACATATATTTTTTGAGAAAACACATTTCATATATGCAACATGATTGCATGCAAGAGAACAACACGAGTTTATGTACATACAGGATTCTCACAAAACACGTTTCATGTAGTAGGAGCTTGACACAAAATAAGATTATGAGTACCGGAGTCTCACATAAGAGAAAAATATAAGATTTGGAGTTTAGGAGCCTCACCTTAAACTTAATTTAAGATTTCTCAAAATTCGTGTCCAACCTCAATTCTCGTGCCAGGCATATTATTGCTCAACCTCGAGGTTCAACGATCCCTAGCTATCATATTTATTCAAAGGAATATCAATATCTATTTTCCCCTAATTTTCTTCCTATTTTCTCCTTGAAAATTCCAAAATAAATAGCTCCTCAAGAATTTTCCCAAATTTTTCTCCACCATAAATCATAAAATATTTTTCTAAAAAAATATTAAATTTTTTTGGAAAATACCTCAACCCACGCGCATGCGCGTGGAATGCACATGCAGACTCTCGCGTGTGATGCACGCGCCAATCGTCTTCTTCCTTATTTCGGTAGCTGACGACTGCTTCGATCATTGGATTTTTGCACCACTTTGAAGACCTCTTCCAATCGATCCAAGAGGTATGCTTCTTGGCCTGAAACCATCACTGGAAGTGCCTCGAAATGGCCAAAAATAGTCCAGCTCCGAAGCAATTCGTGATTCCGACCACCCCTCGAAACAACTTCAAATCAATACGAAAATGTTCCAAAATCTCCATAAATGATCCCCAAGACCTCTAGAGAAAAAACCCTCTATCAAATCTCTTAAAAACACTCCAAAACTCTAGAGATTGGTTGCCCAATTTTCTGGCAAAACCCTTGCCTATTTATAAGCAAAATTCGGCCTCTCTTCAATCAATCAATGGCCATTGTGTAGCCCGAACGCTTCCTAGGACAATGGTGGCCATGCCTTAACGAGATGGTGCCATCCCATCATTGGATTTTGGCCCATGTATAGTGGTGGCCTTACCCTTGACAGCAAGTTTTGAAAATTGCATTTTGGCCCTCTTCCTGAAGTCCTTAGACTTTGATATTTCACCACATGAACCCCTAAGTTCCATGTTTCTCAATTGACCCAAAAAATTTAGAAAAAATATCATTTTCACCCTTTTTTCAACTAGAATTGAAAATTACACTTAGGCCCCAAATGCATGTTTCGACCGTAAAATCTTTTGTTTCATCCCGAAACCACTTAAATGTTGTTCTAATCACAAAATTAGAGCCTCTACAGGGTTCCGTGGATTTCCCAGAAGCCCCTTACCATCAGTCGATCTTTCAGGCTATAACTTAACCGTACCAAAAATCGTATTGGATTTGATTTTTTTCAGCGTCATAAATCCCATCTTTAGATGCTCGTCGATGTCATACCCTTATCTTTAGACATCTAAGCTTCGAGGTATTCCATGCCGTCGATTCAGCGATTTATCTTACTATCAAACCAATTTTTTGATATTTTAAACTCATCTAAATTATGTGGAAACCTCACGAAAATATAGGGTATTACATCTAGCATTAAGGCTCTAACACTAACAACTTTGGCATCGAAGGGCCCATGTGGGGGAGCTCCCAACGTGTCTTTTAATTGTTTCTTTACTGCAAACTTTTCAAAGACCTGAAAGACCTATCTGGAGACAACCAAACAATAGCTCCTCCAGGAGACCCTTACAACTTTTTCAAAGTCGAACTAGCTGAAGACCCCTAGTTTAAGGCCTTTTCAAGGCCATTTACTCCATAAGACCCTTCGGTCTATCAACCATCTGAAGGCCACACTTTTTGGGGAATTTCCCAAGGCATCCATCCAACTCTTCTGGGCAGAGGATTGAGCATGGCCTTCTGAACTCTACTTTCCCGGATAGGGGATCAAGTCATTCTCTAGCTAGACACTTACTAATGCCACCCACCAGGGTAGACTCTTCTTTTTTTTTTTTTTCGCTATGCTCTATCAAGCTATTTACCAAGACAAAACAAATTTTAATTATTGTATCCTTACAATAACTTATCTAAACCAATATTTGAAAACCCTTGTTGAACTTGGTGTTGAGCTAAGTTGCTCTGATCGACCTATTGTGTATTTTGATGTTTAACAAAACATAATTTTAGTAAAACTATTTTTAGTATGTTTAAAACCCCTAATGGATTTTTGATACTTGTTAAGTATTATAGTATTTTGTGTATCAAAACGAACCAAGAAATGCTATTTGATTCTGAGTAGAATATTAGCACACTATAAGGGAACATATAAGAAAATATTTTCCTTTTGGAAAACTAACTCCCTGTATTTTCATAGCTAGTATTCATTATTGTGAAAATGATTTTTAGTGAATTTTTCAAGTAATGGAAAGTATGTATTTTGGAAGTGCTAAAATCGTCAAATCCGGAATTTGTTTTAAAACCCAAAATCTACTTTCTTATCTATTTGGATTTTGATTTTTTAGATATTTTTATAAAAATCCAAATGGGGGGTACTTTGTTATTTACATTTATGTATTAAAGTATTTACTTAAACTAAATGAATGTAAATATCTTGTAATGAATTTATGCTATGTATTGTATTATCAAAGCAAATCTTATTTTTTTGAAATTTAGACTGAGAGTCGACTCCCGATGAGGGATAGTCGACTGTAAGTCAAAATGACAGTCGACTGTGGATGTGCATCAGTCGATATAGCCGAGCCTGGTTTATGTAGAGTCGAGGTAGCCGAGAGTGGATTTTGGCCAGTCGACTGTCAAGTCGACTGTAGGCCAATAAGAGTCGACTGTCGGCTGCGAGAGTCGACTGTGGGTGTCGCGAAGTCAACTGTCAATTAGAGCAGTTGACTGCCAGACTCCAACGGTCGGATTTTTGGAGCCGTTGCAGGTCGTTTTGGAAGCCTCAATATAAATATCAAAAGGAGAAATCTTGAGAAGGCTAATGCTCTACCATTTCCTATCTTCCTAAAGCACACCCAAGCTCTCAAGCACTCAATCAAAGCAATCCAAGGCCCAAGGAGCTTCAAAGATCTATCCATTGGAGCCTCAAGGCAAAGAAAAAGTTTTTTTCTTATTGGTAACTTGTATCATTTCATTTTGCCTTGTATATTGTTCTTGTATTGATATCCATTGTAGTCCAAGTGTGTTGGACATATGATTGATTTATTTGTATTAGATTATGGATTGTGAGTGGCATCCTAGAGCCCAAGTAATCTATTTGTATTATTGTGTTGTATTAATTTTCGGGGTGAGCTAAGGGGAAATCTCAGGGTGTACAAGTTTGCTAGGTATTCTTGTGTGGAAATCTAGTGGTGGTTTTAGTGAAAGCTCAAGTGTCGGTTTGACCTTGAGAGAGTGTAGTAGGTGTTGGATACACCGAATCACTATATATCTTGTGTTTATATTGTGGTTGTTTGTGTATTTATATTGCTTCATTTCCAAACAACATATATATTTATAATAAGTATATTTTGTGTATAAGAAAATCTCAAGAGTTTTAAAAAGGAAAGAATCAATTCAATAAGTTTTTAATCACTCAATTCACCCCCCTCTTGAGTGGCCATTGTGTGTCAAGGGACCAACACTCGGAAGGATGTGAATATTTTTTAATTATTTTTTTCTTGTCCTTTGCATTATGTATTATAATATAAAATATAAGGATTGTATTAGAAGCTAATATTCAAACCTTTTCATTTCTTTAATTTTCACTTAATTTGTCAAAAAAAGATAATTCTCTTTTATTTTTTCACTAAACATGTGAACAATAAGGGTGTATTTGATTGCACACATTTTTATATGGAAAATGGCCAATTTTCACCCAAATTCTAGCTTTGAAGATGTTTGATTGGCCAAATTTTTCAAGTAAATTATTTTTCCACTTTGAGTCACGTGATGCTCGTTTCCCACTTTTGCTTGAAAAGATTTTCCCATTTGGGGGGGGGGGGGGATGGAATAGATTTTCCAGGGAAATAGAAAATCAACCCAAGTCTTCCCTTCTGCAAATCATTCGAAACCTCGATCTGACAGATGAGAAAAAGAGTGCCCGGGGGTCGCGAGGAAGAAAATAAGTGCAACCAACGATCGCGAGAATGAGAGGAAGCTTGGTTGGTGATCTGAGCGAGAGAGAGGGCAATCGAATGAGAGGGTGAGCGAGGGGCAACGATCAAGGGGTGAATGGCGATGGTGACAGGGGAAGCTCAACAGCGACAGCCAGTGACGACGACCATTCCCTTTCGTCTTCATCTTCGTTTTCATTGTCGTCTTTGTCAAATTGAGCTTCGATTCAACCTTCTTTCGATTCCCTTTTGATTTGTACTCGCACAGCGTCACCCCCTGCTGGAGTCACCATTTCTAATTTATTCCTCATCATCGTCAACATCAAACCACAAATTTAACTTACAACCATATTTATATATATATGTATCTATATGTATGAAAATCAAATACAAAAACTAAAAAAATATAATAATTTTTAGGTAGAAATTTAATCCAATTAAACACTTTTAATTGATATTTTAAAAAAATTTTAATTATAGATAATTTAATTATTTAAAAAAATATTTATTTTCTACTCAAATTTCATACTTGCTATCAGACAGGTAATGTAACTCTTCCCTTTTCTTTTATCTTTTGGCTATGTTCCGTGCCTCCAAAACTTAGCCGAAGACAACGTCAAAAGCCTCCCTACGTGTATATAAAATCGTAGCGCCCGCCATCTGCACACCACTGTTTCTCTCATTTCAGCTCATCCGTCGTTCTCTTGCGTTGATTTTCTCTCTCTAGCTCCCTCGTCCACATATCTCTCGCAGGTAAGATTTCCACGGCTTTTCGGGTTCGTCGTTGCTGAAGTTAGGGTCTGATCTTTTTCATTTCTTCTCGATCTCCTCTTCTTCGACTTCCAGTGGTCTTTGACTCTTTGTTGTAAGTAATATCTAATTCCACGCTTCTATGGTTTTTCCTACTGAGCTGAAAAGTAAAAATTATAGCTGTGTTTATGCCAGATCCTTTTGTTGTTGATTGGCATGCAGTTCTCACACTGTCTGATGTGATTTTCAGTGCCTTTTGTGTGTGTTTCCGATTGGTTTTCTCTTTTTTGGGGGATGGGGTATATTGTATTTCTTGTTCTTTTTTCGTTGACTTTTCTTTTTCTGGTAGAGTCTTGACCCTCAAAAAGAGAACATCCATGGAAAACCAATGAAAAAAGAAAAAGAAATACAATATACCCCATCCCCCCAAAAAAGAGAAAACCAATCGGAAACACACACAAAAGGCACTGATCGGTTGTTCTTTTGCTGACGGATAACCAACTCCGGTTGAATATGATCAGTTGTTCTTTTTCTGTATATAGCATGGAGTGGTTGAGATTTTCTGCCTTATCTTTTGCTAAGTGTGTGCCGTGCTTTTGGGATTTGATTTCTCATCATATAAAACTGATAATGTTGAAAACATCAGGGCTTAATTTGCATACCAGATGTCGTTTGATCCCAGCAAGAAGCATCAGTGGTCTCTTTGTTTAGCGTTCCTTTTCATGAGCCGGGGAAGGCTGTGGTGTTGTCAGAAGACCCTGTTTCGGCACTGGACTTGACAATGCTTTAGGCCAGTGGTTATTAGGGTACATGTAGGAATTTAGTTTCTGCAATCTTCGGTTGTGTATAATTTATTTGGCAAGATTGGTTGAATATTAGTTCAAGGACACAGACGGGATATATACTTATATATTATAGTTGGATCTGAACAAATTATACTGTGGGATATTCTATTGGTTATATTCATGGCAAGAAATTCCCTATGTCCAGGGTTACGCTTCCATCCCACAGATGTGGAGTTGGTTATGTACTTCCTGAAAAAGAAGGTAATGGGGAAAAAATTTCGATTTGAAGCTATTTCAGAACTCAACGTATATAAGTATTCTCCATGGGATCTTCCAGGTATAGATCTTGATTTATATTTACACACCCATCTCCATGTTACTGCAATTGCTTTTCCCCCACTGTAATCAACTTCCTTTCTAGTTGTTTGTCATGGCAATGGTTATGTATAGATGCTAGATATAATGCAGCTTTGTATGTTTAACATTTTGGCCGTGGCCTTGTAAATATGCTTTTCTCCACACGTTTCTTGTATATGAACAGCATATCCAGCCTTAATCCCACTAGGTAGGGTTGCTTACTTAAATTCTAGTTAGCCAATCATTTCTATCTATAGATCTGTCTTGCATATAGTCCTTGGATATTTCTAGTTTATGATGAGTGTTCCTATTTTTATATTTATAGATTTTTATCTTTATGTTCATCTACTACTTCATATTTTTCTCCAAAGATAATATCCGAAGGACAAAAATATATTATCTTCCATTGATGCCATCTCTTTAGTAGGCTAGAGATATTTTTCATTCTTTGTACTTTTTCTTTTTGTCTATAACAATTATTTTCAAGTTGTTAAACTGTTTTTTTCATCCCTTTCTCAGATAAATCTTTGTTGGGAAGTAAGGATCTTGAATGGTATTTCTTTTGCCCTAAGGAAAGGAAGTATTCAATCGGAGCTAGAACAAATCGTCTTACTGAAACTGGGTTTTGGAAATCCACTGGAAATGACAGGGCCATTTTTCACAAAGAACGAACTGTGGGAATGGTGAAAACATTGGTATTTCATAAAGGACGCACCCTCAAAGGGGAAAGAACTAATTGGGTTATGTATGAGTACAGGATTGTGGATAAGGAGGTGGCAGATGCAGGATTTTTAATGGTAAATCTTTTAATTGTTCAGTCATGTTTCCACTCTTTATTTTAAAATATAAATGTTCAGTTAAGGTTCTTGCATTGTCCTTTAGGATTCATATGTGATATGTAAAGTCTTCCAGAAGAGTGGTTTAGGCCCAAAAAATGGCGCTCAATATGGAGCCCCATTTAATGAGGAAGATTGGGATGATGATGATGAAATCTCTGCCAACCCTTCACCACACGATGTTCTGCCCTTGCCAGCAGTGCATGATAATAGCAACTCTGTTGTAACAGGCATGTTTGCTCCTGAATCAGGTCCATCACAAGTTCTGCCTTTAGCATATGAAGTCGCTCCACCCATTGCAGATAATGGTGAAGACATTAATTTTTTATTGGACATGTTCAAGGACGATAGCTCTTTGCCTCCTGATCAGAATGAGGATAGCAAGGTGGTACAGGACCATATTCTGTGACTATTAGTATTTTGATTTTTCTTGTTTATTTAGCTTATGTTAGTATTTATGTTATTAGTTTTATTAAGCAATCGTGTGACTAGCATTTGACTTTTCTAATGCAGATGGATGTTGAGATTAGAAGGCTTCCTTCATGATCAACAACTAGAATTTATGATTGTAATAATCATAGTATAAATAGTCTTTTAAGATACTTTGTAGTCAGACATATTATCCTAATCTAACGTGTGAGGTTTTCTTAAACTTCTAAGTTTTGTATGAACATTTCAACTTTAATCTTACACTGGTTTTATACCTAAATGTGCAGTTGTTTTGCGGTCTCTTTGTCCAGACTGGTCAAAATTGTATCAGAACAAAAGGATCCCATAGTTGTGTTAAGGATTTTGCTTGGGAGCTGGGGTTAGACATAGTAGAAGAAGTGGGAGAGCCAAACACGCCTAGCAAGGGGGTGTTTTGGCTTAGCTTATTTTTTGGTTGATGAGAGCTTATAATCTGATTGACAGCTTAATATCTTTTTTTACCCGTTGGCAAAGTTAGAAGAATTTATAAGCCATCCAGCTTATAGCCTCTTCCAATACCTTTTTTCAAAAGCTGGTAGGGGACAGCTTTTTTTCCCCTTATTTCTTTTTTTTTTTTTGCAGCTTATATGGTTTCCAAAAAAGCTCTCATTGACCAAGTAAAAGGCCAGAAAACTCCTTAAAATATAAGATTTCGAAATAAGTTATTACAGCTTGTAAGTTGTAAGAGCTTATATGCTCCTATAATTTAAGCTCAGCCAAACACCCTTCAAATAGAACTAGCTGGGATGACGACAATTCTACTACAAGCAGTTAAAATAGGTGACGATGTATAGGCTTTTGCTGAACATATTCAACTGGTCCGTAAAGAAGTTAGAGCAGGTTTAAAGATAGAAATGAGTCTTATCTTTAGTTTCTAATCAACATCATCTGGTGAAGGAATTTGATGAGGGGGATTTTGTACTTGTACACTCTAGGAAATAAAGATTTTCTAACTTAAAACACAGAATCAAGTCATGGAAACTTGGGCCATATAAGCTGTTGAAGAAAATTAGCTCTAATGCATACCATTTATAACTTTCATCTAATTTACAAATTGGTCCAATCTTTGATATTTTTGAATTGTTTGGTTTTGAGGAATTTGATGGTATAGTGACTACAATTCAAGATGACGGGCAATGCTTATCAATTGAGCAACAAAATTGAAGACGGGTTGGATGTTAGATGAAGTTAATTAGGGAAGTCAATTGAGAACATTTTTGGTGAATGGCTAGGTAGTGAAAGTGCTTGGATTGTTGAAGATTAGTTGCAGAGGACTAAACTGGGTATGTATGCTGAAGTTGTCAAAAATTTTTCATCAAAGCTAGGTTTCCTTTTAATTTGGGATGCTAGAGCATGCTATTTGATTTATTATTATTTTATTTTTCTTATTTTTTAGCATAAGTTTATTATTTAAAATATAAACTCTCTATTTGAGAGTAAAAATAGTAATATAAATGATAAACTCTCTATTTATTTGCTTAAACTTTTAGACGAGAATGTGGTTAACAATTCAACATAATATCAGAGTAGGTAGGGGTCCTAAGTTTATTGCTAACCCATTATTTAAATTGTTGCATGTGTTTGGACTAGTTATACAGTTAAGATTGGTCACATGTGAGGGGGTGTGTTGAAAATAAAATATAAAAGATAAAGTTAACCCTCTATCTACTAGTTTAAGCTTTTTAGAGAGATGGTGGTTAACAATTCAACTTTTATATTATTAGTTTTAATTAGTAGTAATTTGACTAGCATGTGATTCTTTAAATATAAATAAATGCTTGGGATTAGAAGGTTTCCTTTGTGATCAACAAACAGGATTAAGACTGTTGTAACTCCAGTACAAATACCTTTAAAACACTTTGTAGGAAGCCTTATTATTTCTAGTTGATTCCTTGAGGTTTCTTATACCTTAGATTTTATATTATCTCACAAGGGGTTCAGTACTGTTGGTTGAGTGAGTTTTGGTTTATGATGCCAATCTTGTTTTCTGATGACCTTTGAATTTCATATGAAGTGCAATAATTGATTTATGACTATTGTAACCCTTGTATAAATATTTTTTAAGACACTTTTTAGGTAGCCTTATTATCCTAAGTCGAAATTCGAGGATTTTTTAAACCCTAAATATGTGTGTGTATGTGTGTGTGTTGCTCGGCTTCCCTAAATTTATATTATGTCACAAGCTTTTTAACTACTGCTGGTTGAGTGAGTTCTGATTTATGATGCCAATCTCATTTTCTGTTAACAATTGAATTTCATATGTAAGAAATAATTGTTTCTTCTGAATTTCTGAAATTCTAGAACTTAGAAAATATGTGATGGGTTCTAGAGTCATCACATATTAAAGTTTAATATGAACTGTATAACCCTAAATGAAGATATGACAAAACACAGAAATATATAGAAGTCTAGAATTTATGTAGCCGACCCCACATAGTGGGATAAAGGCTGGATATGTTGTTGTTTTCTAGAGTCATCACATAACTGGCCTGCCTTTCTAATTTCTGTAACTAAAGTTCCAGGAAAAAAAAAAAAGTGCTGATATCAAACCCTGTTTGCTCATTAACCCTCTTTTCAGGTAGATGTTTTAATTTTATGTCTTGCATAGGTAACCCCATTTTTGAACTTTAATTTACAACCTTTCGTTACCCCATTTTTGAAAGCTCGAAAAACGTCGTGTTGCATACTCATTCAAGCCTTGCCTCGTTGAAAACAACCATAATGTTAGGTAACTAGTCCATATCTCACTGAAGCCTGACACTGGTTATCCTTTAAAACATTTGCATTTCTGGCCTGTTTTTGTATGGTATTTCTCCCCTTTACTTCAAGTTCAAGTATAAATGATTGGTCATTAGTAGTAATTTTAATTAAGCTGTGTTGCCCTGTAGGACGCATCCTTTTCATACGAACTGTTCCCTAAAGCTGGTCTGGGTCCAAAAAGTGGAGCTCAACATGGAGCACCATCCGCTGAGGAGGATTGGAGTGCTGTGGCGGCTAAAATTTGTGCCAATCCTTTACCAAGCAATGGTCTGCCCTCGGCAACTCTGCCAGACAACAATGGTTCTGTTGTAACAAGCACGATTATTTCTGGAAGCCCATATGTCCCGCATTTCTCTGAACCATATCAATCACAAGATCTGCCTTCAGCTTATGAAGTGTCGCCACCGGTCACATTTGATGAGGATGACATTATTTTCTTGTTGGACATATTGAAAGACAATGGCTAGTGCGAACAATGAGGTATGTAACTTGGGTCTAGTTTGGCACACTTACGCACTCTTGCTCTCTGGATAATTCACAATTGTACGTCAAATGTGATGATACTGTAGTGTATATGTTTCCTGTATTGAATATGTTCCAGCTACTAGTGAAGAAGCAATCAGATGGCCTAGTGATTGCCTTCCTTTGATTTCTTTGAATTTGAGTCTGTAAGAACCAAAGACTATTCTGATCTCTTGTACTGTTTGCTTGCGAACTCTCTTCACAACAGTATTTTCATTGTTATATATGTTAGTTATAAGTGATTGGACATTTACAGTTATTTTTTATGTAATAAAAAAGGAAAAAAAACCTTGTCGTTTTTCTGTTCATTGGTTTGGATTTAAATCGCTTCATCTTTTGTTCCTTTCTCCTTTCTTCTGTTTCTTTGGTTGGGCAGTCAGACTTTCTACAGGATAGGCCGCAGTAGAAAACTGAAGATGGAAGGGCAGAATTAAGGTGGCGTTTGGCGCTTTTTATGTTTTCAGGAATAACAGGAATATGATTTGGAAAAATGTCATTCCTAAAACTCGTATTCATGTGAAAAGGTCATGGAACATAACATAGGTGGATACATAGATTAAGATAGATATATTCTGCAGTACGGTCACACCTTAACCTTATGTTATTCATTTAATTTGCTTGGCAAAAAAGAGGGGAAAAAGCTACTTATCAACTAAATTTTAATTTATTCAGAGTAAAAAACAGAAAAGAAAAACAAGTAAAATTTAAACTATCCTTGAAGCTAGGACAAGGCAGAAATAAATTTAGTATGTAAGGATTTAGGCTAGGATAAGGCAGATCTCATTAGATAAATATTTGTTCAAATTAATTTAGGTTAAGATTGTTGTCTTGTAGTTATCAATTCCGCATATGCAAGATGATTGGATTTTTAATGGCTTTATATACAAGGGGGCTCTGGACTATTAACTAAAGTTTTTGTATATTTCTTCCCTTTTTTCTTCATAACCTTAAGTTTTTGGCTTTAGTTTCTGTGAAAGTGTGTCTTACATGTGTGTTATAAGCATCTGAAGGGGGATATGCATGTGCAATTTTTTGGTGGGACTCAGAGTTTCAGTTGTGATAACGACAATTAGGGATAACCAATACTGACGAGGAGTTTGTGGAGGCAAGTGGATTAGAATTTGATGACCGGCTTGGAAGAGTGCTGGTGGTAGATTGAATGACTATGGTGGGTGGGGTTACAAGTTTGAAAGTTTAGAGTTTTTTTTTTTCTCTTAAATTAGATCGCCTAAAATTTGTTTATTTATCTGTCCTCTGTCCCCTTCATATTCTTGTAACGCGTGTGTAATTTATACTTTAAACAAGAGAATATGCCTAGATTTTAAATGAAGAGCTAAACACCATATTTCTTAACATTCTAGGGATCCCTTTTGTGTTCAGTCATTTTTAATTTGTATATGGTAATAGAATAGAATTAGTATCGGATGGTGCCCAATACCATTTTTAATTTATTGTTGTAAAAAAATTAATAACATGTCATAGAAAATAAAATTTTCAATAAAACAACATTATAAAGGCATAAAATTTATTTTGTTTTATGAAAGATATTTTATTTTTCCATAGAAAATTATTTTGTTCTTGTCTTTAAAATAATGCTCATGACATAAAAAATCACTTGTGGTCTATCGATGGACCATGTGAGAAGTTAGAGGTAGAACTCTAACTTGAAAAACTAGCTTAACAGGTGGAGGGATATACAGCCCAGGTCTCTCTTGTGGAGGCGATGTGGGATTTTCAACACTCCTCCCATGCCAAAGTTTCTTCAGTAATTGATACATGCCTAAATAATCGGGTAAGGTACTGGTCCATGACCACAATAGTCAAGAGTTAGCTCTAATACCATCTGGAAAGTTAGAGGTAAAATTCTAACTTGAAAAGCTAGCTTAACATGTGGAGGGATCCTTCTCCTTATATATAGCCAAGTTTCCCTTGTGGAGGCGATGTAGAATATTTAACAAACCATAATCAAAGACATGGGTCCCGAGTATACACTAAAAATGATATTTTCTATCTATTATGATGTTTATGTAGAAAAGTTTTATGGTACTTTTATAAAATAGTAATTGATATTGTGAATGTAACTTAATACGATTGGGTATTTCTTTATTACTTCACGAGTTGGAAGCACACACGCCCAATCTTTGTTACACCTTTGATTCTGATGAAAGGGAACTTTTTTTTTGGGCTTGTTCAAATATAAGTGACGATGTCTTTAACTTTATCTTGAAAATGATTAGAAGCATACATGGAGAGTGCTTGGCGCGTAGTTGTCAAGGACACAAGGTGCATTGAGGTACTAATTAGTGTGCATTGGGGTTAAGTTAAGGTGAAAGCATTGAGATGCATATTTAGTCAAAGCCTTATAAAATATATAAATATATATATATATATATATACTATTCTTTTCAATATGTACTTAAAAAGGAGGTAGCTACAAATTTATAAAATCATAAATAACAATTAATTGACCCTATAATAACAATTAATATTATTAAAAAAATTATTAATTTCTTTTGCTTTTAGTTTCTTCTAATTGCAAAAAAAATTAAAAAAAATAAAAAAATAAAAAAGAACATACTGTAAAAAATAATTACAAAAAAATAATTAATTTACTCTTAACTTCTTTTACAATTAGAAGAAAGAAAACAAAATTATACTAGAACATATAACGCAAAAGTTATAGAAAAATAATTATTTTTTAAAATTACAAGATAAATTAGAAGAGAGGAAAAAAAAATTAGTGGATCACACTATAAAAACATTTGTTTCTTAACAATTAGTTTATAAAACTGTTGAGTGTTCCAGGTGAACAATCGAAGGTTTCCAAAATTGTCAACTGTTCTAAGAAGAGTCTCGATTGTTTCTAGCATTTCTTTTAAAGTTTCACCAAATTGCAACCAGACTCATCATTAACTCTTAATGGTCTTTCCACTAACTCATTGTACGGTTAAACGTTTCTTAGAAGCCTCTTTAATTAAATCTTGAGGCTCGGGTTTAATTAAATGCTTAAAAGCCCATGATCATCTAAGATTGCATATATGCATTTTGTTTTATTATGAATTATGTTCGTTGATTAAAACTTAATGCATGTGCAAAGTGAGACTTAAAAATAAAGACCGAAAAAATCTTTCCAATTGTGCAAGATATATTAGATTTAAATGGTGAATTTGGTTCATTGTGACCCTCCATCACTATAGGATAAGTTATCGCTTGATTGATTGTGCCCTCGCTACCCAAAGGTGTAAGGGTACATTTCTTAAGAGTTGATTGACTTTCCTATTTACGCATTTTATGTTGTCGGCTACCCCACACGGATATAGCCAACATACCACCAAAATGTTGAGGTTGTAGACATTGCAAGTGGACTACTGGCTGGGATAGTGGGTGGAATCTAACTGTGTCACTATCCAATATATACCACCAAAGTGTTGAGGATTATGTGGCAGAGGGGTTGAAGATCGAGCTCCACTTTAGATGTGAAAAGAGGATAAGGAGTTATCTCCTCGATCACACACTACGAGTCTTCCTTTGGGATTCACGTTTACTACTTGGGGAGTGGATTTGAAAAAGTTAGTAGGAAGTACTTATAAATTCAAGACTGAAATTAAATGGATTTTTCAAGAAAATCAAACTGACAAATTTTAAATTCTTTTGCAACTAAAATTCTTTTAAAATGGAAAATGAGTCAATCTCTTTTTCTCGCAGCCTGGACAAAATTGTTTTTGACAAGACCTAATTTTATAGATTGGCTCACAAATTTAAAGTTGGTTTTAAATTTGGAGAAAATTGCATACGTCTTGGATCAACCAGTTTCTTTTGGGCTTCTCGAGGGGGGTCCAATCAGGAGGAACGTGCCATGTGGAAGGGGATACATGACAACGACTCTAAGGCTAGGAGCATTATACTCACCTCCATGAACAATGAGCTTCAGAGGCAGCATGTGAATAAGTTGATTGTTGCTAATATGATCTTAAATATGAAGAAATTGTATGGAGAGTTGAGTGGGATTGCTCGGTTTGATATATCAGAGTGATTGTTCAGTGCCTAGATCTTGGAAGGTGCTGATGTGGAAGATCATGTGTTGTCAATGATTGATCTGATTAATCAATTAAATGCATTAGATTTCTACATAGACGCAGATCTTCATATTGATTTGATCCTACAATCGCTCCCTAAGTCATTCTCTGAGTTTGTTATGAAATTTTATATGAACATGACCTTGTGCACACTCTCAGAGCTACTCAACATGCTAAGGAAAGCTTAGGCCTAGATTAAGGGAAAGGGCAAAGAAGATGTTCTTGCCATTGCCTTTACTTCTAAATCTTCCAAGAGGAGGCTTGCCTCCAACAAGAAGAAGAAGTGGATAAGGCCCAAGAACAAGGTCTCCAAGAGTAAGTTCAAAGCTAACGTACCCATGGGAGATTGTTTTCATTGCGGGCAGGAAGAGCATTAGAAAAGGAATTGCCCAGAGATTCTACAGGGCTTTATAGGTAAGCGTAGCAAAACTTAAGCGACAAGTACTTCTTCCTTGCTCTTAGTTGAGATGATCAATTTTATTAGTCGGTCTTCTATTATTTGGATTTTGGATTCTGATGCATCATCTCACATATGTGTTTGCATGTAGGATCTACAAATGAGTAGGCCGCTTTTGTAGCGAGAAGTTGTCCTTAGAGCGAGAATGGAGCATTTGTTGATCTATTAACTATAGGGACTTCTTTTATTTATTTTGTCTGCCAGGCATGTATTGAAATTAAAGACTTCTTCTATTTACTTTGTCTGCCAGGCATGTATTGAAACTAAAGACTGTTTGTATGTACCGGAAGCTATCCGAAATGTTGTTTCATTCCTAAGCTTATAGAAGAATATTTTTTATATTCGATTTCCAACAATATGTGTAATATTCATTTTTGTAATGAATGTATTGGAATAGGTACATTGGTCTATGATCTTTATGTTTGGAAATACATGAGTCTATGAGAGATGGTAATACATGTGTTACAACCACAAGCAACGGGAAACGTTCTTACGATGTTGATGTAGATCTTAAGCATTTGTGGCACCTCAGGCTAGGCCATATCAATGAGAAGAGGATCAATAAGTTGGCCAAAATAGCATTTAACGATCCAACAGGTTCTAAACTAAGGCCAACTTGCGAATCTTTCCTACTCGCGATATTAGCTAAGCAACCATTTGTTCATCAAAGTATGAGGGCTAACGAATTGCTATGGATGATTTACACTGATATGAGTGGGGTGTTCTTTGTTCAGGCCGGAGGCTACTATTCCTACTTCATCACTTTTACTGACGACTTTTCGTAGTCCAAACATGTGTAATTGATGAAGTACAAGTCCAAGACCTTTGAGAAGTTTAAGGAGTTTAAGGCTGAAATGGAGAACTACACTGAAAAAAGTATTAAAACACTTCGATCCAATCAGAGTGAGGAATACTTGAGTACAGAGTTTGGTGACTACCTCAAGGCTTGTGGTAGTCTATTAGTTGAAACCTCTTGCCACACCACAATTAAATGAGATTTCTAAGCATAGGTCGTGCCTTGTTTGTCCTGGTGCATTTGATGATCATTTATACAGATTTGCCTATTTTCTTGCGGGGTATGTGCCTTTGACTGCGATTTATCTCCTATATAAGGCTTTGACTAAGTTTGTTGAGAAGATGCCATATGAGGTGTGGTAAAGGAAACCTCCCAACCTTAAGCATGTTAAGGTCTGGGGTTGTCCGACTTTTGTTAAGAAGCTTAAAATAGACAAATTGGAACCCTTCTTAACAAAGGTAGATTTATGGGGCATCCGCTCCATTGTAAGGGATACCAATTCTATTTTTCGACTGATCAAAGAATTATGGTCAGCAAAGATGCTATATTCTTGGAAAAATAATTTCTTCAGGAAGGTGGTGTCGGGAGGAAAGTAGATTAAGAATAGGAGTCTTCCAAGGCACGGATTGTACCTAGTTAGGAGGTTGAGCCAGTCAGTTCGTCAAATATCATCCCCGAGGCACTTCATGGGTCTGGTAGAATATCTCACCCTCCAAAATGATATGGATTTAGTATGGAGATGATGGAAAATTTGTTCTTGTATGGCGAGGATGATCTAGTGGTTGATCCTACCACTTATGAAGAGACGATATGTATTATTGATTCCAATAAATGGTTGGAGGCTATGCAGTCAGAGATGGAACCTTCCATTAGGATGATATTAACCGTTGTCGTGCATTATGATTATGAGATCGAGCATATGTGTAATACCCCAAATCAAAATAAGTAATATATCAGAATATCATATTTTCGTAATGTTAGAAGAGTCAAGTTTAAGGATCTAGAAGACAGATTAAGCATTTTAAACAGTCAAATCAGTTACAGGGAATGCCCTGGAGTTAAATACCTAAGGAAATGGATATAGGATTGACGAGTGTTCCGAGATGAGATTTATGACTCTAAGAGAAATCATAACAGATACAGTTTTTGGTACAACTGTGATTCAGGCTAAAAAATTGAATCGTCGTATGGGACTTCTGAGAAATCAACGGAACCCTAAGGGGACTCTAATTTTGCGTAAGGATGAACCCTGAAGTGGGTTCGGGATGAAACAAGGGTCTTGTGAAGGCCCAGGGATGAAATCGTTCTTATCGAGTAAGTCTTGAATTATTAATTTTAAATTTTCAGTATCGTAATGTAAATTAATTTGATGTTCGAGGGTGTAATTGTAATTAGAGAATTATCCAAAAGAAATAAAGATAAAATTTGGGGTTAAATGTGTAAATTTTCTAGTGTAATATATATAGCTCTATATATATATATGGGTGTGTCTGTGCACGTGTGTGAGTGATGGCTGGCCATGCCTCTGTATCTTCATGGCCGAGATTTACGCAAGATTGGAAGGAAATTGGCAACAAGATTTGAGGAAAATCTGGAGTAGGTAAGCTAAAAGATTTGAGATAAGATGGGATGATAAGTGTGATGTATAATATATATATATATATATCGTGGAGCAGGCAGTGCGCTACCTATAAATAAGGAGAAAGCTTGGCCGAGAGAGGGAGGAAAATTGAGGGAGATCGAGAGGGAGCTGGAGCCGAGGAAAGGTGGCCAGAGGCAACCATGAAGGTGGTAGGAGGCTGCCGGAATGGGCTGCTGCAACAAACGACAACCATAGCCGCAAGCTGCAATGGTTGGGCAACGCACGAGCAGAGTAGGGCGGCCGACGAGTCGGAGCAGCAGCGGCCGACAGTGGTGCGGTGGCGGTTGGCTAGTGCGGAAGAGGCCGGCAATGTGGTAGGTTGGCATGGTTGTTTGCGTGTAGGCGAAAGAAGTAGGGAGGAAGAAGGAAAAAGAAAAAAAGAAAAGAAAGGAAAAAAAAAAAAAAAAAGGAAGAAAAAATGGGAAGCCTTTTCAGAAAATTCTGAAAAAATAGGAAATAGAGATTTATTAATTTTTTGAGAAATTTGGCCAAGAAAGTTACTTGAGATACGTAATTCGAGGAAACGTATGTATACCGAAAAATGTTGAAGGGGCTTCATCGAGGTGAGTAAAATTTCTTAGAAAATTTCAAAAAATCAAGAAAATTATTTTATGAATTGTTATAGAGAAATATTTAGTTTGGATTTATCAAGGAAAAATGGAAGAAAATTATAGGAAAAGTATGAGAAAATTAGGAAAAATAGAATATTGATATCCTTGAATAAATATGATGGCTAGGGTATGTTGAGGTTCCGAATTGAGTACGTTAGAAGCCTGGCACGAGAATTAAGATATTATGAGATACGTATGAGGTAAGTGGTTCAGCCCAAACTCCAATTTCATGTAAATATTTTGTTATCATGTCTTGGTATGTTATGCATTACGTAGAGTGCATTTACATTTTCTGATGATGAAATATGCATATGTACACGATGAGATTTTCGATCATACGTTGCATGGGTTTGGAATTAGGGACTGGCGCTGCTGCTTTGCCAAGGGTGCACCCATACACCTCGGTCTGATGGGGAGATTGTAAACATGGGGGGCAGCAGTTGGGTGTGGTTGACCCAAACATAGAGTAATGATGATATGTTGCATTGCATACATACATGAGCATTAAATGATGCACCTTTACTTAGATGATTCATCATCTGACGTGAGCTTTCCCCTAGAATATTCAAACGTTTCAGATAGAGATTGTAGCAGAAACGAGCATGGGTTTGGGATTAGGGATTGGCGCCGCTACTTTGCCAAAGGTGCACCCATACACCTCGGTCTGACAGGGAGAATGGGGGGCAGCAATTGGGTGCGGTCGACCAAATATAGAGTAATGATGATATGTTGCATTGCATACATACATGAGCATTAAATGATGTACCTTTACTTAGATGATTCATCATCTAACGTGAGCTTTCCCTTAAAATATTCAAACATTTCAGATGGAGATTGTAGCAAAAACAAGGATGAAAGAGGCATGAAATGACACTTAGCAAAGTGCATGATATGTTGATTGTATGTTATATAGCCTATGTATTTAAGTTCTGCTACTTTGAATTCTGAACGTTTTGAAGAACGATGATGTATAACCTTATTATTGGTTAATGTTAAAGTTAAGGCTTGATTCTAACTTCCATAATTAATGTTATGATGATTCTCATTCGAGATAGATAAATAAAAATTTTGAGATGAATATGAAGAATGATATGCTTTAGTCGTAGTTTTGAATAGAAAAAATTTATTATCCCAGAATTATCCTAAGTTATAACACGCCTGGAAAACGGGGTGTTACAATATGGATGTTAAGACGACGTTCCTCAAATGTTATCTTGAAAAATATATACTCGTGGAGCTGTCGCAAGGATTCCAGTTAACTGATCTTAATTAGGTATGCTAGCTGAAGAGGTCAATTTATGATCTCAAACAGGTATCGCGCTATTGGAATATTCGTTTTGATTATGAAATCAAAGGATTTGGTTTCATAGAGAATCCAAATGGGCCTTGTATATATAAGAGGCAAGTGGGAGTGCAAGAACCTATCTTATCTTGTATGTGGATGACATTCTCCTTATAGGGAACGATGTTGGCGTGTTGATGTCGACTAAGCTTTGGTTGTCCAGTAAATTCTCCATAAAAGATTTGGGAGATGTAACCTTCATTTTGGGTATCAATGTTTATGGAGATAGAGCGAAGAGATGAATAGGTCTCTCCCGAAACTTGTATGTAGATGTTAAAGATATTTAGCATGGGGAGCTCCAAAAATGGCTTATACCTATTTGGAATGGAGTTCCACTATCTAAGAGAATGTCTCCACAGACTCTAAAAGAGATGTAGCGCATGGAGTGAGTCTTTTATGCTTCGGTGGTGGGGAGTCTCATGTTCGTTATGTTATGTATGAGGCATGATATCCCCTATGCAATGATCATCACCTGCAAATATCAGTCTAACCCAGGTGTGATGAAACATATTATGAAGTACCTGTGAAGGACTTGGAAGCATAGTTTAAAATATCTGTGATTTCTACGATATTTTCATAAATCAAAGGTATCGATATAGATAGGGGGTACAATCTCTTGTCCATCAAAATATCTTGAAAATATTTGTGATATTTCTGTAAAATATCATTTTCATGAACTTATAGTATAAATTTTACAAAATATTGAGGAAATATCTAGAAATATCTGTAAAATATCTGGGAAATTTTCATAAATGAAAAGTGAAATTTAAGATTTTCAAATAAGAATTTGTTAAGTTTTTATCAAATAAATAAAATAAGTTTTTAACCCACGTGAGGAATCTCATTTTGATTAAGAATCTCATTATTCATATTCCATTTTAATGGTCAAGTATCTCATGATTGAATATTCTAATTTAATAGTCAAGCATCTTATAATTGAATATTCTCATGTCACTTGAAGTCTTGAACTGCTATCTAAAAACAAAAACTCCTTGCTATGTTTTCGTTTTCCATTTTCAAGTGTTATTCTCGTAATTCCTTTGTTCAAATTACAAGCTAATTTGAGGAACTTGTTTACAAGTTACAACCAAAACACAAAACGTAATTTGAAGGTTTAGCTTTTTAATGATTTGATTATTGTTGTGTTTTTGTTAAAGGTAATTTGAAGGATTTTGTTTCTACCCACTTAGCAACTTGTTACAACCAAAGGCAAAATCTGCTCTTGAGGTAATTTCATTGTTATTTTTTTTTTTTCATTTATACAAAAGTTACATTGTTATTGGTGATAAATTTGAGTAATGATGACGATGATGAGGACAATCCATATATGTATCCAACAGACATGAATATTGAAGAAAGGGAAGATTATCAAGATGTTGTAAGAGCTTTAAAAGAAAGTGAGTGGCAACGACAACAAAAAATATTATTTTTTGGAAGCAATAAAAGAAGGGGTAGTACATCAAAAATTGGAAAATGTGAACAATCAACACAGTTATGCCAAACACAAAGTGTGAGACTATCAATTCTAGAAGCTTCGATTGCACCTTCATTAGACAAATCAATAGGATCAAAGTAATGGAGTATCAAAAGCATGTTCAAGGGGAGTAATATAAAGGAAACCATGGGCCGATTGGTTAGCAAGTTCTTTATTTATAACAATGTGGCTCCCAACAAGGCATCGTCACATCATTTTATGAATATGATGCTTGGTGCACAATCAGTAGGAAATAGAATTGAATTGTCATCACCATATGAGATCAAGAACAAGTACTTGGAAATAGAACACAACAATATGAAAGAATATGTGGCCGCTCAGAGAGAAAAATGGTGTACTTATGCGTGCACTATAATGGTAGATGGTTGGACAAGATCAATAAGGCTTAGTATTATCAATTTTATGGTGTACTCAAAAGGTTCCACAATGTTTCTTAAATCTGTAGATGCATCGAACAAGATCAAGGATCACAAATATATCTATGATTTGTTGAAGAAAGCTGTAAATGAGGTGGGCAAACAAAATGTGGTTCAGATTGTCACTTATAATGGCTCTACATTTGTTAAAGCTAGAAAAAGAATGATGGAGAAGTTCAATATTTATTAGACTCCTTGTGTTGCACATTGTATTGACTTGATGTTTGAGGATATTGGGAAGAAAGATAATGTGACAAACATTATTACACAAGTTGGAGCGCTTACCAATTACATCTACAATCATAGGCGGTTACTAGCTCAAATGAGAGAATTTTGTGGAGGGGAAACAGTCTGCCTTAGAGCAACTCGACCTGCTACAATTATCTCTGCCTAAATAGCCTTTTGAAAAAAAAGTCCAACCTTAAGCAATTGTTTACTAGTGATGTGTGGGCTAAAAAATTCCATTAAACAACAAAGAGAAGTACAATGGGTTCTTCAAATTATCAATGATCGTTGGGATAGAACACTTAGTCATCCACTTCATGCGGCAAGTATAATATTTTAAGTATTAATTTTATGATATCCTTTTTCTTTTGTAAATTTATCTTGCTAATAATTGTATTTATATATTTTCTTCCCTTGAAGCCTATTACCTTAACCCAAAGTACCAATACAAAGAAGGTGTTAGTGTGAATACAAAACTTATAAGTGCAGTTCATGAAGTATTTGCATGGCTAGATCCAAACTTTGATAGAATTGCTCAATTTGGAAATGAGGTAAATTGTTTAATGAGAATTTATTTTAAGTAAATGTTTGCACTATATTAGTTGTTTAAGATAAGCTTTCTTTATACATAGCTCACATATTTTAGAGATGTAAAGAAAGGATTTGGTCATCACGCTGCCATTACTGTAAGAACTACTATAATGCCTGGTATGTTTTTTTATTTCACATAAAACTTACTATTATCTTGCATCTATTACTTTATTTATTTCTTACACTACGACATTTATATTGCAATTGAATGGTGGTTTATGTATGGAAATGACACGCCTATGCTAAGGAAACTTGCTATGCGAATTTTATTTCAAATTGTCTCATCTTCGGCATGTGAAAGAAATTGAAGTACTTTTTCACTCATTCATACAAAGTAGAGGAATTGTCTTGCATATGAGAAACTACAAAAAACTTGTGTTTTGCTACTATAACATGAAGCTTAAAATAAGAGATATGGAGGTTGCAAAAACAGAGTATTTGGATCTTTTGGACATTTTAGTGGAACTAAGAGAAGAGGATGAGAATCAACTCTCTCAATGGGTTCGTCCACTACACCTTGATGATGATAAAGGCAACCCCAATCCCCAAATTACTAAAAGTGCTCGTGAATATGGAATCAATGTTGACCAGGTGTTATTAGAAGAGGTTATGAGTAGTAGTGGAAGAGACCCATGGGACATGGGAATGCAAGGAGAGGTGCGTATGTCCAGAACTAGCTTTCATCTAGATGATCATATTGATGGAATTGGTAATGAAGAAGTTGGTAACATCACAATGCAATGAGAGGTGCATAGGTCCACGACTAGCTTCAATCAAGATGATCATATTAATGGAATTCATAATGAAGATAATGATGCTAATGATGGTGGTAATAGTGATGGCGATGACGACGACGACGACAATGGAGGAAATAATTATGCTTTTACTCAAAGAAATCATACTGATATAGGTTTTCCATTGAGCCCATTTACTTGTGAAGAACAATACATTCATTGCACAAGAGATGAAGACCATGGGTGTAGAGCTGGGGGTCCAGTCATAAGGGCTATCGGTAAGGATTATATAAGGAGAATCCATCAAATGCAGTTAGGGATGTCATCATTTAATGAAGATAACATTTCAACCACTTTTAAATCTATGAGTTTAAGGACTAATGATGGCTATAGAGGTTTTGAGATCTCTAATGATCCTTACACACAATCCCTATATATGAACAGATGATAATAATAAATCAAGAAGGTTATTCATGGCATGTTCGTGATTATATTCAAAATCATTCAAATTATAATGAAAATTATAAGAATGTTGATGAAGGTTTGCAGTGTGAAGAACATTTAAGTCCTCAACAAATAGAGGGAAAAAAAAGACAGCTCCTATGAAAGCATAGCATCAAATACGGGCTTAAAGGAAAATAAGGTAATCTTTACTCCTACACCTGTTCTTAATATTTGCTTTAATCATGAGGATAGTGTATTAAATGATGATATTGAATCTTATGATGCACTTGCATATGAAACATTGATGAATACTTTCAATGAGCTAAATGCTAAATTTGAAAATATTTGTTTGGAAAACAAAACTTTTCAAAACCAATTGCATTTACTAAAAAAGGAGTTGGAAGATTTAAGAAATGAAAATAAATCTTTAATAGCTTCCAACAAAGTATTTTTACAAAAAGAGTTTCATGTTGATCAATCTAATTTTTGTGAAAATCTTTCACATGAAAACTTTGTTTTAAAAGAAAATTTTGAAGAAAAATAAAAATAAAAACAAAAACGACATGTCTTGAAGAAGCAAAGTTATAAATCTTTTCATAAGAAATGTCAATACTGCTATAAATTAGGCCACATTGCATATAACTATCCTTTAAAAAGGAAATCATATTGTGGACCTAAGAATAGTTTGGATTGTCAATGGTACTAAGCTAACTAATGATTATTGTACTAACCCCATGGAACCAAAAAGAAATGGGTACCAAAATGTCCTCCTAAAGTTGTATGTGTTTAAAATTCAAAAGGACATATTTGGAAAGAAAGAAAAAGGTTTGTCACTTAAGGACAATCTAGAAGAAATGACTCTTGGAAGAAGACAAATCATGTCTATTCAAGAGGAAGACATGATCCATAGTACTTTGCACTATAAAAAAAAATCAAATTTAGAGAAAGATTTTAGAGAAGAAAATAAATTCCGTCTCTAACAGAGACGAAAAAAATTCTCTCTATAGAGAAGGATTTTGAGACAGACAACCAAAATAATCAAGATTTCTTTTAGAGATAACTTTAGAGATAATTTTTTTGTCTCTAAATCAAAGACAAAATTAGTGATGAAAAAATTCTATCTTTGAACATTTTCTAAATCAAAGATGGACTTAGAGTCAATTTTTTGTCTTTGATCTCAGAGATGGAAAAATTTTCATCTCTGAAAGTTTTTTTCCATCAGAGATAGAATCAATGACGAAATGTTTTTTGTCTCTGAATTTTGTCTGCTCTCAAAGACAGAAAAAATTTGTATTTCTAATTTTTTTTGTCAAAGATGAAACTAGAGATGAAAATTTTCTGTCTCTAATTTCAAAGATGAAATTTTTTTCGTCTCTAGTGATTATTTCAGTCAGAGATGAAAATTAGAGACAATTTTTTCCCTCTAGGTAAGAGACAAAAAATTTATCTCTAATTTGAATAAAGAAAAAAATTAGAGACAAAATTTTTTGTCTCTAAATCTATATATATCTATATATGCCTGCCTTCATTTGTTTCTCCTCCATCTCCTCTTCTCTTTCGTCTTTGCTTGTTCCTTTCCTTCTCACCTGTCTCATTATTATCTTCTTCTTCGACTAGCAACTGTCAGCCATCAGCTCACATTCGCCTTCATTTATTTCTCCTCATTCTCATCTTTGTTAGGTTTGAAATGCTATGGCACACACCAAGAGGGAGTGCATTGGGTAATTTAAAAACTTAATTGAACTTGAAAAACTTTTTGATACAAATTGAGGTTTTAGTAATTTAAAACGTAAAGCATATAAAATGACAAAGGAACAAAGATAAATATGTGAACCAAGTGAGGAATAGTGAAATGCTTGGAAAGATAAATAGATTAAAGAACACAAGCATAAGAAAACACAAAAATTTATGTGGTTCAGCTTATTCCAAGCCTAATCCACTACCTTAGCTCATCACTAAGGATTTTGCAAACAATCCACTAAAACCTCATACTTAACCAAGTATGTCTTTTAGTCCAAGACTAGGAAATTACAAACCTCTTGGTTATACAAGCAAGCTCTTTAGCACCTAATTAGGAATTTTAACCCCTTGCTTCAAAGAACAAGTCCTCTAGCACAACAAGGTAGGAAATACAAGATTTTAACAATAAGGGAGAATCTAAGAGATGAATCTCTTAGTTACAAGATCTCTCAAAATACAAAAACAAGGCTTGAATAAATTAATACAAATTTAGATCAAAGCCTTAAAGAGAGAAAAATAAAGCACAGTTACTGTAAATACAAACGAGTATAAATGTAAGCTCAAATCAATTCATTCTCGTCCATTAGCCCTATCTAGATCATCCATGACTTGTATTTATAAGCATTTCAAGAGCCTTGAGAGAAATATAACCGTTTGTGACTGTTGGGATTTGAAAAACTAGTCGTTATAGTTTTCTGCGAAAAGAGTTAGTCGACAGATAAAAATGATTAGTCGACAAAATTAGGCAAAATAACAAGGTTGATCGACAGACAAAATAGGTTCGTCGACCAAGTCATAAAAACAAAGGACACTTAGTCGACAAAAACAAAAATAAGCATGGCACTTAGTCGACTAAGGCTATCATTCTATTGACAGACTTAAGGAGTTAGTCAACCAAGTTAACACATAAACACTGTTAGTCGACAAAGCTTATAGTTTAGTCGACCAAGTCAGAAACAAGCATGTTGTTGGTCGATAAAGCCTATAGCTTAGTCGACTAAGTCAATATATCGATTCTATTAGTCGACAAAGTGAAAACATGTAGTCGACAGATCATATTACAACATATTTATATTTTAAATGTTCTTATTTTCTTTAATTTATATTTTACTTTCTATTTACTTTAATACATAAATGTAAATAAAAAGTATCTCCCATTTGGATTCAATAAAAATATCTAAAAAATCAAAATCCATAACCATAAGAAAATAGAATTTTAATTTTAGTACAAACTCGGGATTTAACAAATTTTCCACTCTCAAAATATATACCTTTTATTTATTAAAAAATTCATTAAAAATTGTTTTAACAACAATGATTACTATCTATCAAAATACCGGGAGATAGTTTTTCAAAATGAAAACATTTTCTTATACGTTTTCTTATAATACACTAATCTTCCAAACTTAGAAAAATTATATTAAAGGTAAAAACATCCACTATCCAATTGTTCAAAACCAATTTGGTGAAATCATTTAGGAGATTCTTTTAGATCTTAAAGTTTGTTTGTGCAAATCTCCATCTATAGAAAATTATAGATTATTTGGTTTTCATTTTCACAAAGGTACTTGAAATTGAATTTTGTTTGCAAATCATATTATCAATTTTGTTTTTCATCAGCAAAATCAAACACAAGATAAACACAAGAGTAAAACATCAATCCTTCTCTGCCTTTGCCTATTCATTTCCCTCTTGCCTACCTTAGCTCGTTCTTCTCTAAGCAATAATCGTTGGCCATCGGCTTGCCTTTGCCTTCATTTGTTTCTCCTCTTTCTCCTTCTCTCCTCCACCTTCACCTGTCCTCTCCTTCTTGCCTATGTCTCATTCTTCTCTTCTTCTTCAGCTAATAGTTTCCAGTTGTCATCTCGACTTCACCTTTATTTGTTTTTCCTCCTTCTCCTTCATCTTCGCCTATTCCTCTCCATCTCGCCTGTGTCTTCTTATTTTCTTCTTCCCTGGTAAAAAAACATCATCCATCAGCTTACCTTCTCTTTCTCTTGTCTGATAGTCCTTTCTCTATCCTCCAGCCACTGATTGTCATCCCAAATGCTGGCGACCAAAGTTTCTTCAATTTAAGATAAGAACTTAAGTTCTCTTATTTTAATTTTTAGATCTAATAAGATCCAACCATTGGATCGTTTTGATTTTTTGGTATGTTGGTCACCAGACTAAGCAATTTTGATGATTAGTTTCAATCGTTAAAATCTACCATGCATGGTGGCCGGTGATTCCCTTTCAAAAATGAGTTGCATTTTTTTTAAAAAAAAATAATTTTAAGATCTATTGAGATCCAACTGTTGGATCATTTTGGTTTTTGGATATGTTAGTCACCAGACCAAGGCCATTCGGATGTTCAGTTTCGATCGACAGAATCTGCCATCGACAGTGGTCAGTGATGCCCTTCCAAAAATGGTTGACATTTAAAAAAAAAAGATTAATTTTTAGATTTATTAGGATTTGATCGTTAGATCATTTTAGTTTTTGGGTTTTGATGATTGGCTCTAATCGTCGAAATATTCCATGGATGGTGGCTAGCGATGCCATTCCAGAAACAGGTAGCCTTTTTCCAAAAAATTAGTTTGCAAATCTATTAAGATCTAACCATTGGATCGTTTTGGTTTTTGGGTATATCGATCACTAGACCAAGACAATTCCAATGATCAATTTCAATCTTCAAAATTTGCCATAGATGGTGACCAACGACTGATCGCAAAAGTAGAAATTAACTTTTTTCCTCCATAGTTAATTTAGAAATGAAATTATTTTTGTCACTAGATTTTTTTTGGTCCATACCTTATCTTAGAGATATAATTTTTTCCATTTCTAATCCGAAATAGAGATGGAAAAAATTTGTCTCTAAATGTAAACTTTAATTGATTTTGAGACCAATTAAACAACCAAATTAGCGATAAATTTTTTGTTTTTAGACATAATAAAAAATCGGTCTCTAATTGGATAGTGATGGGCCCTTTAGACATCAAAAAAAGTCTATCTCTAATTCTGTCTCTAACTAAATAGAAACAAAATTTTTGGAGTTTAGAGACATATTTTTTTCATCTCTAAACTAGACTTTTTTTGTAAATTGCAAAGAATGATCCATGGTGGTGTTGTACTCAAAGATGGAAAAGAGGTGGACTTCTCCAAAATCCTTAGCAAATGGTACAATGCATGTCAAGATTATGCGAAGGTATATTATAGTTGAGGTATGCTCACATGCAATTGTGTTTATGCCACCTTGCTTCTAGAATTTGTAGTTTGTAGACGCATCTTTCATAGGCAGCAACATTCTTCTCTGATGATTGTGTTAGTCCCTTAGGGCATGGCTACTCTTGGTGAATTGAGTGATTAAATTTTTTTTCAATTTTAATAAATATTTATAATTAATAATTTTATTTAAGAATATATATTTGATAATTATAATAAACAATGTTTAAGATTAATAATAAATGCAAGCCACAAGATATAATAAAAATAAATAAAATGAATCACAAGACAATTTATAATGATTCGGTATTTCATACACACCCAGTCCACTCTCCCAAAGTCTAAGTCTAACCACTTTTGGGATTCTACTAAACCAATTTCACTAAGGTTTCCACATTAACTCACCTTGAAAACTAGATACACACCTAGATTACAATGAGTTCTAAACAACCATTACACCAAGATTTTCACGTTAACTTATCTTGGAAACTAGATTCCCCTATATTTTAACGATTATAGAAAATCTATACAATCCACAACGATAGTTTAAATGTTTACAAATAATTATCCACACTTGAACACAAATAAATAAGCAATTAAGTACAAAATATACAAGGTAATATAATTTAAATAAATTAGTAACCTTAATTTGAATAAAGAAGATCGGATTTGGTTTTACGATCTCTTTTTTTTTCTCTTGCCTTGTGACTCTTCGGTGGATGTGTAAAGAAACTTTAAGAGCCTTGGAATGTTTGAAAATTAGTTTGAGTGCTTTGAATAGACAATATAAGTAATGAATGATCTCCAAAATGAGTTTGAAACTATTTATAAGCATTCTAAAAAATACTGTTCACTATCACTATAGCACATTGTTCACTAACGGTTTGATTACTGTTCCAACGGTCTAAATACTGTAGCGTACTATAGTGTATTGTAGCAACAGTAAAAAAAAAATTAATTTTTTGTCTAAATTTTGATAAAAAAATATTTGTATGAATTTTTACTTACTTGAAAATAATTTTAATAGAAAATATTAATTTTTATAATACATATATTGTGTAAAAATATTTTATAAATTAATCAAAAATAATTAAATATTAAATATTATTTTTATTAATCATCAAAATTTAATTAAAAATTAAATAAAACAAATTTACTCGTTACAATGGCAAAGACTCTTTGACTCTTTAAATCTTTGTGCGCGCGTCTCTCTCTCTCTCTCCCTTCATGACTTGGAGCGGTTGGGTGCTTGATGGTTGGGTTCAAGAATCCATCCATCTCCCCACTTCTTCACCAGCTATACCAATGGCCACCATCATTATCAACCATTGATTATGGCTTTTTATTTTCTAAATTTTTGTGTAATTATATTTTATATCCTAAACTTTAATCTAATTAAAATTGAACTTAACTTAGCTAAAACTAACATCATTTGTACCAAAAACTACCAAAGGGGTGTTATATCAAAAGAACTAAAAATCATAAGGATCTCAAAGAAAAAATTAAACCAGTGTTTTCGTACAAATAGCCCAAACTAGAGAGAATCTCAAAAGAAAGTTACTTAAAACTTTTTCAAGTAATGGACAAGAAATTAAGAGTGTGTTTGATTACACATATTTATCATAAAAAATGTGTAATTATTACATATATTTTTTATGGAAGCAATCAAACACTCTTAATTTTTTTTATGAAAAATATGTGTATAGTATAAACATTTAAAACTTATTTCCATGAAATTTATTTTTTAATTGGATGTGATGGTTTTTATTTTCTAGATAATTATTACTTAGAATTAAATTCTAGATAATGTAATCAAATACACCTTAAGTTTTCTAAATTTATAGTAACCACTAGACTCTCTTTTCTTCATTATTTTTAGGTCATTTTCAATTTTTAGTTTTTCAAAACAGTTAAAATATGTTTATTTTCATATTTTTAAAAATGTATTTTTGAAACGAAAAAAAACTTTATAAAGAAAATTAAAAAAATATATATATTTTTTGATTGTTTTCATCACAAACACACTTCAAAATTTTAAAATGCAAAAAATACTATAAACAAAAATGATGCGTTTTTAGAAATTTTGAAAGAAACACTCAAAATACAAAACTGAAAATGAATTTAAAACTGAAAATGAATTTAAAACTGAAACACGAAAAAACAACAACTCCTAAATTAAATAAGGATGTTTTCCATTATTTTCTCCCCCAACAATAAATCAATCTTCTTTTATTTATTTTTCAAATAACTAGAAAACAGTAGCTTCGTATTCATCCTTCCACTGATAATATATAATCATTAGGGCTATTAGTGTGAAAAATCTAAATATTTTTGCGTTTTTGTGATTTTATCTAAAAATTTTAATTTTAACAATAATGTCCCGATTTGATCAGTTGGTTGCAATTTTATCCACGACTTGGATTCGATTCATCGGTATCCAAGACTCGCTGACGTGGCATGTCACCTGACATTTTAAAATATTTTGAGTGGACCCCACATGTACATGTGTAAAAAAAATAAAAAAACTAAAAAAATATTAAATATATATTTTATATATATATATGCATGCGTGTTATAGATATACTAGCGTATACTCGTGCCTAAAGGCACGATATAAATAATCCTACTTGTCGAGAAAGCTTCAGAGAAAGCTTTGTCGAATTTTTTTTAATCTATTTTTTCATCTTTTTATTTTTTTGAATCCCGCCCATTTCACTATCTTTCTCTCTTCCTCTGGGTGTATGATTAATTTTTTCAAAAGACTAAACACAACTCATTCCTGCATCAATGTACACAAAACCTATTGATAGCAAAAAGTCAAGCAGCAGTCCAACAAAAAAAATATATATATATGGCCACGTAAAAAAGGAAATCCCATTTGACACCATTCTGATTACTGAAAATTTCTGAAGTTAATATAAATTGAACAGATTGAAAGCCAGAAATGCAGAAACAAAAAGAAAATAACTTCTAACAAATTCAAAAGGGCTCATATGTCTCATATAAATAGCATCAAAGTAATACTTAAAAATCCCATATCAGAAAATTGCACAATTTCATTTTGGCAGCCTAGCAAAAGGAAGAAACGACCCAAAAGCAGAGGTTTGAGACTATTTCATCAATCAAACACCCGATTTCACCAAAGAAAACCCCAACCAACTAAACCCAAACCTTGTTAAGCATTAAAAACAAAAACCTAGAAGCTCAAAGAGCTATATGCTTGCCATCAGAGTTGGAAAACAAAGCAAAATTAGGAATAATCGAAATAAACCCACCAAAGCCACAGCTCGCGATCATGTATTTACAACTCGCTTCTACCCCTATCTTCAACAAACAGATCAAGGACTGATCAAGAAAGTCCAAAATCAACCTCAAACCTACCCAAATCCCTAATCTCGCCCCACTTGCCAGCCACCCATCTCTAATCCAAGCATAGTTGTCGATCGCCCATCTCCTCACCGCGCCACTGCCGGCCACCATTTGCTCATTGCGCCACTGCCGGCAACCCATCTACTCAATGCGCGACCGCCGGCCACCTTCCTCTTCTCTTCCTCCTCCTCTCTCTTTCTCTTTCTCTGTCACGAGGAGTCCGCGTGTGTGGGTTTCGCATACAAATCTGGGTGAGAGAAAGAGGCGTCCGCGTGTGTTTGTGTGTGGGTTTGGTCGAACGTACCAGTTTGGCTGACGATCGTGACAAAAAGAGAGAGAGAAATGTGATGAGGGTGGTTGCGGCGAAGTTTGGAGTAGGAGAGGCTAGGCCACCGCTAGGTAGGTCTGTGAGAGAGAGAGGGGGGGGGAGAAAGAGAGAGAGAGAGAGAGAGAGAGAGAGAGAGAGAGAGAGAAATGGGTAGTGATTGAAACTATGCTGGGCTGGAGGCAGATGACAAGGATGACAACAAACGACGTAGGCAGAGGACGGGGATGACAACAAACGACGATACTGGGCTAGAGGCAACGATCGATCTAGAAGTTTGAGGTGGCAATGGAGGCCGATTTGGAAAAAGGCTAAATCTAGAAGCTTGATGTCCAATTGTTGACGTCGATAAGGCCGGCTTAAGGAACCGACGGCGAGTGCGAGGTAGCCGGCAAAGGACGTCATTGGCCGGCAAGAGCAGAGGGTCGTCGATCGCTTCCTGTGAGATGGCCCTGAGTAGGAGGAAGCCCAAATCGATGGTTGGTTTAGCTTTTAGATCGGTCGTCGTCACCGTGAGCAACCCAAATTGATCATCGCCTCTAGCTTCTAGATCAATCATTGTTATCGTCGTTCGCCGTCATAGTCATTGCCATCGCCGTCCTTCTTCGTCACTGTCCTCCCCTTTGCTTCCTTTTCTCTATGCATATATATATATATATAACATATATATATGTTAAATATATATATATTTAATATCATTTTATTTTTTATTTTTTTACACATGTGCATGTGGTATTCACTCAAAATATTTTAAAATGTCAAGTGACATGCCATGACAACGGATTGTGGATGCTTTTCTAATTGGATTCAGGTTGTGGATAAAATTATAATCAATTGATCAAATCGGGATCTTATTGTTAAAATTAAAATTTTTAAATAAAATCACAAAAATAAAAAAATATTTAAATTTATCGTATCAATAGGCCTAATGATTAAGAGATTCTTATTTTAATTTATCAAACACTAGAGATCAAAATCATTGTTGTCCTTTGAATTTTTCTTCCCACATTATTTAATGAGAAGATCCATATCGGTTGCAGCCTTAGGCTTGTTACAAGAAGTGAGGAACATTCTATTTCAGATTCGTTTCTATCAAATTGATGAAACTTTTGTGGTAGTTGACAGCCCACATTTGTTTTTTTAATTAATTATATATTCTATAGCACCTAGTTTAGAATGAGACAACATTTTGGCGTTTCTTTAATTGTACCAACCCTTAGACGGCCGGCCACAATAACTTCAATTGATTGATCACGAGAGAAAACTGGTGGCTTTTTCCAATACTATTCTCTCTTTTCACCTTCTGCTAAGCTCACTGATTTTGTCACTATTAATAATTTTTGGCTAATTTTGACAAAGGGTGGAGATAGATTTAGACAAAAGTGGGGATTTTGCCTTGTTCCGAGTACTAGGCCTAGTATTTTGAGTGTCTAGACCTAAGTTGATCGATACATTTTTTCATTGAAGAAATGGGTAGAAAGTCAACTTAATGCCACCTTGTAACGTTGCTCAATAAAATTTAAAAATACATATCATGTTTTCAGAAGTATAACACAATGATAAAGCATGTAAACTTTCACGAGGAATACCAAGGATCAAATCCTTGTGGTATCATTTATTTTATATAGAGATGTGAATTGAATGTCTTGTTTTATGTGTATATATACTGTAACTATATTTGAATTTACCCGACAGATAAACTGGAGGAGAAAGCCATCCATTCCTAAGACTAGGTAGACAAATCTCAAAACTTGAGTTATAAAAAAAAATATATATATATATCATATTTTATTCCTTGATGTACTAAACCAATGTCATAAATCATATCATGCTAGAATCTCCCTACAAACATTATTAATCATAGTTTATTAATCATATCTTGGACCATAGATGACGTTAAAAATCAAGCTAGTAACCTTGTAACCATATCATTATTAGTAAGACAATACTTGGGAGAGATTTTCTATTGGAATGGAAGGTAAGTTAATAAAAAAAGGGCGGAACAAGATGAAAATTTTTCCTACTCATTTGGGGAGAAGAAAAATGAAAAATAATGAACCATACTTTCTCCTCATTTGAGAGAAACATGCAAATGGATTGAATAAAATATTATTAAATAATAAATATTAATTATATTTTTACAAAACTTAACTAGCTTATCCTTGATAATTCAAGATGATGTAAAGAGATAGACAATATATGTTATCGATATTTGACTTTTCAACATAGGCCGAAACTCACTCTGAGGGTAGAGAATTGTAAGATGACAAAATTATTCAATCTATTCTTCTTCTATCTACTTTGGTTCCACACAACTCTCCCCAACCCCTTACCCTCCCCTCAATTTGACAAGATAAAAAATGTTAATTTGGAGAAGATTGGATGAAAACCCTTTCCATCCAATTCCCTAGTTTCCATTCTATTAATAATAACCTCTCAAACAATGACCCAAATTGCTTCCTTACACCATTCCATTTTTTTCCATTACTAAATCTTTTCCCTTTTACTTAAAAAAGATTTTGTGGTAGGAGATATTTTCATCATCCAATGTTGATAAATTTGATAAACAACACAAATGAGAGATACATAAAAAGAATAAGAATCTGACTCGAGTCATCAAAAACAATTTTAAAAAATATTATATTTTATTCTAAGCACGCATAAATAATTATGTATCTTTCTATGACCTCTTTGGGATGCTATAATAAAACTTTTTCCCTTACCCCTAGGGATATAGCTGGATGGCAATGAGGGGATTGTAAAATGTCATGTTGGAGGCTGTTAGTGTGGGATCGATTCCTGGGGGAAGCAAAAATTTGCATCATTCTGGGAGTGATCCTTGGTAAATGTCAGTGGACGTAACTTTAAAAAAAAAAAAAAAATCTTAGTCACCCAGGCACATCTCTGATTTACCTTCTTCGTGATAATCCTGTGACGAATTCGGCAGGAGCACAAGTGATAGCATGTAATTTAAAAAAAAATAAAACTTCTCTCCTTGACACATTACACAGTTTTGATTCCCAAGAAAGCCTCATCTTAGAGACATGGTAATATATGATTGACCAAAATTTGTGTATCCATGTCCGCTACTTGTTATTAAAATGTCATTTATGGATGAAATTTGTGACTTAATAAAGGCATCGAGTTTACAACAATTTTTTTCTTCATATTTATCTTCAAAGCACTAATTTCTTTTACTTAACTTGTAGTAGGCATGTGCATGATTCATTCAATATATAGTTTTATGATGATTTGAACTTGGTTTTGGACAAAAAGTATAGAATTATGATTTGAACATGGTTTTGGACAAGCATACAAGTTACATAGTCTTTGACATTCCATTTCCAACTACATAATAAATAATTGCACAAAAAAATATGTTTAACAAATATCATACAATATATAAAGTTTAGATTTGCAACAAGTGATGAAAATAAAAGATGTAATTGTATTATTATAAGGACATGTGATATTTTATCAAATATACTTTAATATTGTTTGCTTCAACTTTTCAATAGACAATTATGTTTTAATTTGCACACTAAATTTATGGACTACTTTAATTTAGTTTGGTTTGATTTGATGCTCAATTTCAATATTTTGGATTGTTTAAAAAGAAGGGAAATGATGATGTACGAAATTAACGATTAATATATTTGTTAAGAGAGCGTGCTAGTTGGCTTCAATCAAGAGTTGAACTTTGGTAACTAATTGTGAAACAACATTGGGGCTTGTTAGGAAAGTCGTTCTAGTACTTAAGTTAAATGTGAAGGAATAACAAGGTATATGTAGTCAGGGGCGGAGCCAACATAGGCCCAGTGCAGGCCATGGCCTTCACTGGGCCTTGGCCCGCCATTAAGTTGGCCCACACTAAAGAAATTATGAAAAAAAATTTAAAAGGAAAATCTTTGTCATATGTTAACAAGAAGAAATTAAATAAATTATATTAATTTTAATATATTTATATTATTTATTATTTTTTTCCTTAATAAATTTTGCCCCCACTGAAAATATTTTCTGACTCCGCCCCTGTATGTAGTCATTAGAATTGAGAATGCTTATTCTAAAATTCCTCATCTATTTATGTTGTTTAAGAAGGGCTCTTCACTTAGAATTGAGATCCGTGACCGTTATTAATTAGAAAAGATAATTCAAGTCAAATCTAAAGAGATTTGATGTGCCTTATATTTGATAATTGCCTTTCTAAGTTTTATGAGAAGAGATTAATTTTAGATTATTGAGAATAAATTCTATAACAGATTAGGCTTATCCATGAGTTGAGATTAGGCTTATCCTAAGTGGCAAGGAAGAGAGCTACTCAAGATTGGTTTTATCCCAAGTTTGGATTACAACAAGAATCCTTCTAGCTAAGGCAAGTTTTTTTATTATTATGAAATTTGCTAACCCTAAGCAAGGGCACCCAATCTCAAGGTCAAAGTTAGACTAGAAATCTTGAAGTCAAATCTAGTCCGAAAAGGTGGATGAGATTGGGGTTGGCCTAAATAATGAACAGGGCTCGACAAGAATGAGCCTATTTAAGACTAGGGTTGGCTCATGGACCTAGCAAGATTAAACATGGGTCGTATTATACATGTGCCATGTGTGTTAACTTTGAATGTATCAAGAAAAGTATAAAAAATGTTACTAATTAAAATAAAAAAATGCATATAATATTTTATAAAATATAAAATTCTTTCAAGTTAAAGAGAGAAGTTTCATTGAATGATTATAAGAATATTTTTATTATTTGACTTAAAATTTTAGACAATAAGAGCTAACATATATAAAAAAAAATGAGTGTAACCACATGAAAATTCTAAAAATATAATAATACAAAAAAGATAAAGATAAAAAATAAAAATTGCATAATAATAAAGTTAAGCGATGGATATTAAATATAAGACAAGAATATTTGATTTAATAAATGACAAGAGGCTCTACAAAAACATTTGTGAGAATGAAAGAAACAGAGGAGAAAAGTTGGAAGAAAAACAAATAGGTAACCGTTAAATATGACATAATTAGTAATAAAAAATAAAAAAATGAAATTATAAATATAAATATTTAAAAATTTATATAATTGACTCCCATCAAAATTTGTATTATTATAATTATTAATAACTTCACGGGTTGGATTTGCATCAAATTAAACTCAAAACTTATTAGTAGCGACGGAAGGGAGGATGAGAGAAATAAAGAGGGTAAAATCAAGTGCTTAACAGGGACTGCAAGTCCAGCTCACTCTCCAGTGAGCATTAGTGCTGCTTGGACTGTCCCCTTTCCAAGTCTCTCTCTCTCTCTCTCTCTCTGTGTCTCTGTGGATGCCCAAGTCACAGCATCGCGAAGCAAGTTCCTCAATTTCTTCGCCGTTTTGATTCGCTTTTACAAATACGAATCACCGAACAGAGAATGGATCCCAACACAAAAACAAACAAACCCTACCATTTCCTTGCTTGCTAGGAATCCCCATTTCCAACGCCCATACGAATATGAATATATGGATATGATGATGATATATGCCATCATGCCCTAACCTCCTGATCTGCGACCCTCTTCGCCGGTAAAACCCACGACCCAAGAAGATGCAGAATTCCATCCATAACAAACCACGCCGCCGCCGTGACCCTCCGCCTCGACGCCGCTCCTGGTGCTGCTCCTTCGCCGTGCCACCGCGCAGCCCGGATAACCCTTTCTTCTCCCACCCCAAGCCCCCGCCGCCTCAAACCCTCCTCAAATCCGCTCCTTCCTTCCCCAACTCTCCCCAGACCCGCTTGGGCTTGGTGGGCCGGATCGACCGCCGCCGGATCCTCTCCCCCGGCCGGGTCTCCCCCATAGACTCCGACCCCACCTCAGATCCGGTCCCCGAAATCCCCGTTTCCGAACCCTCGCCGGCCGCCAATGCGAACGGGTTTTGGACGCTGGAGCGCTCGGAGAAGTCGCGGGGCCCGGAGGGTTCGGAGAGCTCGAGTGATGATGCTAGAGAGGACGGCGGCTTGGGAATCTTCGATGTGAGGCTGAGTTTGAAAGGGAAGAATGGGGGCTGTTTGGTGCTGGAGCTGAATTCGGAGGTTCTGAGTGCGAACAGTATGATTTTCGCCAAATTGATCGCGGATTGCCGGAAGGGTTCCAGCGGTTCGGCGGCAAATCTGTGTAGGATTGAGGTTCCTGAAGTGGAGAACTTGAATGTGTTCCGGGAGACCATTGAGCTGATGTTTGAAGAAGACATCACTAAGCGTTTGTTGAAGATGGGAGTTTATCGGTCAATCGACATGCTTGAGGTGATTATTTGGACTTGAAATTTTGGACCATTGAAATGCTTCAGCTTTGAAAATTCTTTAGATGTTTGGATTTGTGGATGCATTGGTTTATGGATTGATTAGTTTATACCATTCTTTAGCGCACGATTAAGGTACGAAGATTGAGGTGATCATACAGGCAGACATGTGGAGATTATGGTTCTTTTTGCACGCTAGAGTCCATAGCAGATGGGTTCTCTGTTCCACTAGGAACTACATTGAAAATTTAGGTCCATGCTTTTTCTTGGAAGACCTCAATGTGTTCTTGAAAATTATGGTTTTTTGGCCAGTTTTGTACAAGCTTATGATTGAATTCAAACTATTTTTGCTCTACCAATTGCTTCACAAATTTTTTTGATCTAGTGCCTTATTTTATTTCTTTATCAACTTTTTTGGGTTGGAAGGGAAATATAAAGAGGCTTTTGCTGTCTTGCTATTTCATTTTCCCCCCTCTTTTTTTTTATATTTTTCCCCAGTTCCAAATAACAAACAAAGTGTGGCCAAGTTTAGTGGAAGCTGTCAGAAAGAGGCAAAAAAGAAGACAAAGTAGATAATGCATAAAATTAGATAGTTGGATGGGTCATCGAAGGTAGGTAGGGAGTTGGTATTTGGATGGTTTCTTTAATTTTCTGTTTTGAACTGTTAGCTCATACTGGGAAAAAACTTTTTTTAATTTTTAAATGAGCAACGGTATCTCAGAAAAGTCACATTTAATCCATCCATCATCTTTTGAGTTGCTGAGGTGTTGGATTTTTATTTCTCATGGTTAAATTTTGTATTCGTGTCAAGTTTCTTATAATTCTTGTTTTTTAAAGTTGAAAAGTTGGGTGCTGTGTAAATTTTTATGGGAATCTACAGCTGGATTTAGTTGGCCTTGTGATGGGTATAGATGAATTGGTCCATTCTGCCCCTTCTCACAAATTTATTTAGCTAGCTGTTATGGCTGTGTTTATCTACAATCAATTGATTACCTATAGTCTTTCATTTTAGTTATTAACTTGACATAAGTAATGAGATTAAAGAAGATTGCTTTTTTTTTTTTTTTTAATTTTATCTCTTATTATGCTTCATTAGTGATTGCATCAAGTATCAAGGATATTGACTGGAGGATATTCAAGAACGATTGTAGTGTTGCAGTAATATAGGAAAAAATAATAAAATAAAAATTGAGGAAAGACAACAAATTTGAAGTAGGAAAGGATTGTGTTAGGCAAGGCGTTTTTAGGAAACTATCTTTAGGATAGTAATTTCCCCCACTAGATGCAAAGGTTAATGTAAATTCTAATCCCAGGATACAAAGCCTAACTAAGAAATCAAAATTGCACCTTTTGATCTCTTCTACCACCAAGAACTCAAACTCACCAATTGAAAGCAATAAGAGAGTAAAGAAAAGCGATGACAGTTATCAAAAGAAGAAAAAAGAGTTGTTTTCACTCATTTTTTGCACCCTGTTTGTCCAAATCTATTTATAGATTATTAAAGCCAATAGGCATGGAACTAAAGAACACAACCTTTTGAAAGATCATGTCCCTTTGAGAAAGGACTTATCATTTGGAAATGTCACAACTCTTCAATATAAAAAGACATGACTTTTGAAATTTGAAAGTATATATCTTTTTAAATTTAAACCAAAGGACATGCTTTTTCGTCTCATAAC
This sequence comes from Diospyros lotus, assembly GCF_014633365.1. Classification (NCBI taxonomy): domain Eukaryota; kingdom Viridiplantae; phylum Streptophyta; class Magnoliopsida; order Ericales; family Ebenaceae; genus Diospyros; species Diospyros lotus. The sequence continues at coordinate 30,786,610 of NC_068341.1, forward strand.
TACCACTTTCTTTAAATAAAGTAAAACAAAGAATAGATTGTAACATATATATATATATCATAAAACTATCAATGTTATTATTATTAGATAATATTAATATATATTTATATATAACAATCCCCCACTTATTATCTAATAATAATACTAGTAAAAGCAAAATAAAAAATAAAAAATAAAAAATAAAAAATACACAAACAGAAACTTGTTGGGTATTTGTATAACACATAACTAAAGGTGGCCAAGGCTTGAACCCTTAGAATGAATATGAATATAATATTCATATTCGTGTTATACATGAGTTCTTGATTCTACAACGACAATGCATTTCAATGTTCCTTGCGCTTTATCCTGGTTTAGCAAGTACTCTCGGATTTCACCAATAATCCTTTGAAAGCGGCCTCTCACTTTCTTACTTGCATTGGCAGTCTCATTAGGAGTGTCCACAATCGCTTTATCACAACACTTAAAGCTATGAGGACTATTAAGAATAGAGTTCAGCCTTCTTGTTATGGAAAAAACAAAAAGTGCATATAGCCAAACTTGAGACTTTAGAGGAATAGTACTTACACATGTGCATTTTACCCCCACTATTCCTTGAATATATTATGCACTGAAATGTAATCTCTGCGTTAACATTTTAAGGATAATTCTTGATTGGATTGCCTTTGAACTCTTATACACATGAATTTTCAGTAAGAATTGACATCCATTTGAAAGAGTAGGATTCAAATCTCTTTAAATTGGTGACAGTCCCATGTTCCTCATAGCTTTCAGAATTTTCTCACCTGACAAAGGTTTCGTAAGATGATCTGCGAGCATTCGATCTGTAGGAAGATACCCAACAAACACTTTACCTTTTTTAACAAGATTCCTTACATGATTGTATTTCATTGCAATATGTTTACTGTTGCCAGACATCCTCTTGTTCTTAGTATTATGAATTGCAGCTTGATTATCACAATATAAAGTAATAGGTCCTTTAGAAACCTCAATAAAACCAAAGGACATGCCTTTTCGTCTCATAACTACCACTTTCTTTAAATAAAGTAAAACAAAGAATAGATCATAATATATATATATATATATCATAAAACTATCAATGTAATTATTATTAGATAATATTAATATATATTTATATATAACATGTAGCTTATGCAATGTACTAGCAAACATGTGTGGTGTTTTACACTGGCAGTTCTGTGTTTTAATGACATTTTTGAGGGCTTTAAACTGTTGCCTTTTCGGGACACATACTAGCTACTTAGGATGCAATAATTCATTTTCATTATAGTCTAAGTTCATCTTGTGTTCTTTGAATTAATCCTAAGTTTTAGAGTTAGCCAAATACAAGAAGAAAAGTAATATAAAGAAGGCTGGTTTCAAGAAGGATAAGTAATCTAAAGAAGGGGAAAAAATGTGAGTAATATCCAAGCAAAACTTTTTTGAAGTTTGATAGTTTCAGGATGAAACCTGCACAAGACTTGGCATCTCATTATTATTACACTACCATTATTAGTTTAACTTTTGGCTAGTAAGTTATGTGTGCACATTATATTACATTTGAGTTTTCATGGTTGGAGAGTTCCTCTAAAGAATGTACCTTAGGTGCATGAAACCATCTGTCCAGTCAGTTGGACCATGATATCTCCTACATGTCAGTTGAGACCATATATTAGCCTTGCCTAGTTTTGAGCTATGGCATCTAGAATAAATGTCTCCAAAAAGCCACATGAACATGTTCATCTGCCTTATTTTGGTGTGGGGAACTTCCCCTTGTTGTGCCCTATGTTTGAACCATATATGACCAGTCCTCACTTGGTTGAAAAAGCTGTCCCAATTTTTATGGATTTTGACATCTGCTAGCATCTGCACACCAACAGATTTCAACAAGACTGTTCACTATTTACAGAAACTAGTGACCGTCCACACAAAACTTTCAAATGTTTACCACCATCTGTTGAGTGTTTATAGTCTCTTGCTGTGCAGCTAATACTCCAAACTATCAACTGGTTCCTCCATATGGTCTACCATTACGTTGAATGCAGACTACAATTCTCTCATTTACGCACTTAATTCACCCAAGTTACCTTGCTGTATCATTCTGTTCACTTTTGTGGCCATAATTCCACTCCTTCCCATGTCTCATGTGAGGCATTACATTGTCTATCCATCAATTTGAAGATGATCGGTAGTAGAGGGTTACTATTCTGACCTGATCATGTTGAACAATGTGGTCCGAAATCTCTTAGTAAATTAATTGTCTTTGTCTCGTATGATATCCTGGAGTAGTAAAGAGTATGTCACCACATTTTTTAGACATCAATTCAGCAACCATGTCTGCTTTACAAGCTCTAGAATGAACGTTGGTTCCTTCTAGAATTTATTGATTACCACCACGATCAATCTCACACCATCCAATTTTGGTGTGTCAACAATGAAATTAATTGAATCTGAGATTTCGGATCTCACTGAATAGAGAATTGTTGTAGCAAACTAGTTGTCTTTTTGCATGGTCTTATGTTGCCTTGCCTGTACATCAGACATAGCTATTGTGATCCTGCTAAGGTCCCCAGCTCCACCTCCCTAACCTATACATGCCCTATTGGTGGTGTTGTGGAAGTGTTGTTGGGGTCACCCACGACTTGATCAATCTATGACATGAAGTCCATAACCACCTTCCTTGAGACTTATGTTAGGGCTCAGGTTGGGAGTTAGCAACCTCTAGTGGTGTTACCAAGATTGGATTTTATTTACTTTTCCCTTGGACTTCTTGTTTCACCCAATTCAACTTCACTATGAAATCTCTAAACTCTGTCCCTTTGGAGTCTGTGTGTATTTAGGCTAATACTTACCCATCAAGGTCTTTGGAACCCAAGCTAACTAGAACAATTCACTTGAATGAGTTAGTGAATTACATATGCATTTTGTAGGTCGTAGTCAACTGTAACAGTCAATTCCCCCTTAGTCATCGAACTAGGTTGGTCAGCCAACCCCAAAGTTGACCTTTGTTTCGGTCAGCTGATGTGTCGTAGACACTACTTGTTGCATTTGACCTTCAATTTTCCTACCCCCAAATCAACCTTCTTGTTCCTCTAGGTCTCCTAAGTCAATCTTAGAGTTGACTTTTCGCTTACTTAATGGAGGTAAGCTACTCTCTGACTTGGTCAGCCGACTATTAACAATCATCCAGGTTCTCTGGCCTCCAAAGTTAATCTCATAGTCTATTGTCTTAGTCAACTTCTGTTTCCAAACACTACACAATTACCAACTTAGTGGGGACTTTAATTGATAGTGGTACCCCTAGTCACATTGTTAACTCAGGCACATCCCATGTCTAAGCCCAAACATTATTATAAGATACTTAACAGTTCCTTACATAACATATGATGCCCACTTATATTAGAACATAATCATTGTCCCAAAATAGAACAACTATATATCCCATTACAAAATCAAGAGGTAAAAGAAATAAAACTGGTCTTTTAAGAATTCCTTTCTTTTGTAGCTCCTCCACTTGTTCTCTTAAAAATAGTTAATGATATGCATGTAGACACAAATATGAACCCATTAAAAACACTCAGACAAGGCATGCGAGACAATTATGCACAACAAAACATGATGTCAGCCACAAATGTGCACAAAATGTATTTTTAGGTGCACCACTTAGATTCTACCTATGATGCCCGAAAATGTCTCGGGGGCATCATTTCGGTGTTTTCGAAACTTTTCCGTTTTTGAAACACCAAAAAATGTTTTTGGGCCATTTCCGCAATTTTGAAAACACTTCATGGCCTTTTTGTAATATTATGAAAATATTAGAAACTTAGAAACGCATTTCCATCCATGAAGAGGTTAGAGACGGAAAAATTTCGTCTCTAACTAGGTTAGAGATGGGACTTTTCCATTTCTAACTCCAAAATTTTAAATTTACTGTTTGTTTTTAAAAGTACGTAAATTTTTAAATTTATTGTTTGTATTATGTTTGATTTTTTTTAAATTTATTATTTGTTTTTAATTAGTAAGTCATGGTTCATGAATGATAGAACTTATGTTTCTGTTTGTTTGAATGCATTATGGAATTTATGTTTATTTTTTGATTGAATAACTATTTTTTATAATTTTCTAGATTAAAAATTATATTTACAAAAAAAACCCCTATATTTTTCTTATTTACGCTTTCCCTGTGTTTCCATTCTCTACTTTTTTGAAAAATGTCGTTTTCTCGTTTCCATTTGGTATTGTATCCGTTTCCCCTTTTTGTTTCTGTGTAACTTAGGATTCTAGCCATTCCATTTCCCTCTTATCCACCTTCCAGCTTACCAACAGATTACGCCCTCAGGGCATAAGTCAAGTGGTTGGGCCACGATAAGCTAGGATTCGTACCAGTAGGTCATGGGTTCGATTCCTTGCCCTGCGCAGTGAGCCAAAGCCTCCACTTGCGATTTACCTCATTTGCTGAAATTGAGAGCATGAGCGGCGGGAGATTGCGCAAGGGCGGTAATCCCAAGAGATTGCTTTCAGACTCTAAAGATCCTTCTCAGCCTATCAATGCACATGTTTTTAAACTCCTGCTCTTCCAACTATGACTTTCAGAACATTACTAAATCTTTTTCATGCATGCACGATATCTTTCACACATCTTTCCGCACACGAGTCATGTATTCTCAAATAATGCCGAATACATTATAAAGGATGCCACATAAAATTTTGGTGTGCGCCGTTCAACAAAGAAAGAAGCCTAGGTGTATTTTTACTAACTACCCAACATGGAAACAAGTAGGCTTCAAGGAACCCTCTTTAAACTAACAACCTTTCCTTTCTTTCCTCACTTTTTTTCTCCTTTACCTCTTTCTAGTCTGCAGCTCTCTTCCTCTTCTCTTACATATGAAGAGCCTTTTCCAAAAGTTCCAATTGAATCAGTCATGTGGCCTTTTTATAGCATTCTCTAAGCTGGTGAAGTAGGTGACTGTTTTACTGCCATGCATGCTGCCTCTTAGCAGCTGCTTGATGGCTTGCCCTCTCCTTGACATGGCTGATGACTCAGTTTAAGGAGACACCTAACTGCCTTCTAGAAGCTTCTTTCACTTTACATAATTTTTTGAGACTAATGATGAGATTTAAAATTTAATTTATCATGATAAATCAACTTTTAATCCTGCTTTCAGCAGTTTCTGGTGGCCCTTCTTGGCTATTTAAAAACCTTATCAAAACTTAACCAAAATCTACCAATTTGGGCATTTCTAGAATCCCCTCATGCAAGCAGCAACTTATCAAAAAACAGGGCAAAAACTCGCCCATTTAGTCTCCCTAAATTGCCCTCAAAGTCAACTCCTTACCTTAATTGTCATTGATTCCTAGTAATCAGAAATTTTTTAGCTTGAGTGAACAGTCAACATCAAAGTGGACCCTTGCTGTCCACTCTAGCAGATCATATTTAGTAGACAACCAATATCTAAGTCAACTCATTGTTGGCTGTTGGCATTAAAAGGTTACACTTCATCTCATTTTATTTATCCAACATGTACCCCTTGACAGGAACCTTGTGTATTACATGTCTGGCTTGCTCTACTGATGGACATAGGAAAATAGTTCTGTGTCCTTTTATTTTCAGCCAATCATAATTTTGGGACAGCCCATCGTGTCTAATTTTTGGCATATGGCAAGCCATCTTAAAGCCAATATCAGACATTGTGCCATCTGACACTTGTTGGACAAGACTTTGGTAGGTTGCAACTTGACTTCTGATGCCAGTTGTCGCAATTCAAAACATTGTCTTAGCCAAAAATCTCACACAATGCACACAATGTAAGTAGCTGAGGCACCGCAGAATTATGGGAAAAATCCTCTACACCTTTCTTAATCACCAAAGAAATAACGTGGGAAATGCATAACTTGCTGGGCACAATTACATGCCTGCATGCATATTACTAGCTGCTCAAAACTGCACCTGTAACCCTGTTTATAGACGTGGGTGTTGTGACAGTCATATGACTTGCAGTCGACAGCCCCAACTGCAAGAGGTTATCTGCAGTTGACATTGCTAACTGCCCTGGAACATTTTTTAGTGTTTGGGTGAATCAAATCCGTGTTTGAACAACCACCCACAACTATTAGCAACCATTGCAACTGATGGCACAGCCAATTGTTGGTGTGCCCCAAGGTTGTCTGCATACAACTATCTTTTCTGACTATACTTCTCCCAAGTCCTTAATGGGTTCACACCACCCCACATGATTTTGTTGCTATAGACTATATGTTTGAGTGCTTTGGTTCAACCTGCCAGGCTGCCACCAGTTAGTTTTAATCCAATTCAACTTGCCTAGTCATGCAAACTCTGTGTCATGCCTGCTGCACGCAAATGCCTGGGCTGTGTGTCACTTTGTTGCAGCTTGCGCACGACACTGGCACGTTCCAGCATGTGCTGCTAGTATGCCAATGAATGTGACCTTTGACCTGCTCACTGAGAGACATCCACATATTGAGGGACCATACAAGCTTAGGGGCTTTATTCACTATACTGATGCACATTGTCTTGAGTGTGCCTCCTTTGTGCATTGCTTCTGGCTTGTCTACCCTTTAGGTATGCCTACCTCATGCCTTCAGCGTGGAATGGGTGAAAGGTTTTTTGCCCATGTTTTGGTGCCGGGTTACATCATCATTGAATCTCCCCCCTGGGGAACCCATTTTTGGTGTAGTGAGTGAATCAGGAGTACTGCACCTAACGAACTTTCATGGTAACAGTCAATAGAGTTGAGGTGCTGGAGCCTGCAATATGGAGTAACTTCGGTAGTGGTCGAGGTGCTGTCTTTGCCAAGTTCTGTTATGGCGCAGGTCAATATGAGCATATGATGGTGCAATGTGCAGAGGAAATATTTAATGAGAACTGGATGTGTTTTGGAAATGATGGATGGGCATCACTAAAGAAAAAATATTAAGAACTGGGTGTATTTTGGAAACCATCAATGAAAATAAAGCAACAGAAAAATGTATTAATGTTTTCTTTACATGAAATTAGACAAGCTAATACTAGTCTGCAGAAGTAACTTCGTCCATATTAAGGTGCTAAAAGGACAACGTTGAGTTCAAAAAGAATATTTATTGTCTTGATTGAATAATGACATAACTTGAACGTACATGATGGATAGGCATATTTGCACAGAAGTGATGGGAGAACATACATTTTTGAGGCAACCCTAGCCAATTGGGGTTAGTCTTGTGTGCTGAATTATAGTCAAATAGCATTGAAAGGCACACTTTATCCAAGTAATCCATAAACCTGAGGAAGATCCAACCAAACAAAGGTTATTCCCAAAAACTTCACAAAGCCTGTCTTCTTTTTGAATGAGATCTAGGTAGAATGTTTTTGTCACTCTAATGATCAGTTGTATAATATTTTGTCTGCTAGCAAGGAAGGTAAAAGCTTATTTTCTACTGTTATCTGAAGTAGCCCAGGCCATTCCATGCATGTGGCCTACATTTCCCTATTTTTGTGAAGTTGTAAGCTTGTACTACCATTCATGTGTCCTGAGCTAGTGCCACGAAATCAGCATAAATTACATGAATGGTAAAGTTTGTAGTGCAACTCACTGGATTATCTGTGTTATGTGCAATAAAAATGAACAGATTATTTATTTGCTTAGGTAGTGTTTGTAAAATGAGTAAGATAAGGCTCTATCAAGATAACTTATCTGTAAAGTTTAAGATAAGTTATCCGGGGGGGATAGATAAATTTATCTTGAAAGTTCAAGATAAGAAGTCATGTGATTTCTTTCCAAAAAATTTAACAAACACAATGGAAAGTATTTTTGTCTGGGATGCTTTCCATATTTCACATTTTTCGGTCTATATCATGGTTAACAAATGCTACCTAAATGGACAGTCCACAAAAGCAAAATCATGCATCTTGTTGTATAATATGGACCATTGGGGTGAATGATGGTGGGATTCTTCTGTCATACCATCATTAGTTCAACTAAATGAATGATATTTGAAATCTTTCACCCAGTGTGCCCATGCAAGTGAGAGCTAATAAAAAGTAATACTTACATTGAAAACATGGAAGCAATTTAATATATGAAAACTTGCATCTTTTGTTACAATGATGAATAGGGTCTAAAATGCATCCATCTTGGTCAAGTACTAGGATGCATAATAATTGAAAGATAAGGTAAGGGAAAAAAAAACCCTCAACTGGAACCACTAATCAGGAAAAGGAAAAAGAAAGGAGTATTCTTAGGATTCATGTTCATGATGGATGTGATAAAACCCCTCATTTGTTCTGGTTTACAACGGGCTATGGAAAGATAAAAAGATGATATGCATAAGCAGAGTTAATCTGAAGTCCAAGAGATTTTTTTATGGGTATGTAGAAGAATTAGCTATTTGTAATTATCCTCTCTTTTCTTTTTTTGATATGGGTAGGATGCCTTTGGTTCCTGCTTTATATGCATCATATCATGGAAGAAAAAAGGGTGAGGGAGGAAGAATGGGATGCTGTAGAAACAAAAAAATCCTAAGAAAAACCTATTGTGTCTCAGCACTATTTTTTGCAAAAATGAGATCATATTTCACAAAGTTCATATAAGTTGAGAACCTAACATATCTTCTCTGGCTATATTTGTTCACTTGGTGATGATAAATTCATTTCATATGCAATGAAGCAAGCAAAGTTGTATGTATGTGACCTTAGCAGCTCTTAAAAGAAAAAAAGACGTGAACTGAGCAATTTAAATTCATGAAACTATTCATGGATGCTGAATGTATGCCTGTTTGTTTTTCCAGTTACAAGGTCTTATCATAATTAATCACAGCTTTTTTTTTTTTTTTTTCTTATAAATGCTAGGTATCTGCAGGAATCATGTTCACTAAGGGTGTGATGTCCTGTTTAAAATACCTTGAGGCAGTGCCTTGGAGTGAGGAAGAAGAGGAGAAACTAAGGAACCTGTTCAATAGGTTTAAGTTTGATGAAGAAACAACTCAAGACATCTTGGCCAGACTCTATCCACTGGACTCTGTAGATTCCCAGCAAATTTTGGCTAAAAGGTTGGTTTGGTCTATTACCAGTTGTACTGATACGAATGCAAGAAATGAGCTAAAGTCTTTAGTCAAGGGCCTCTTGTGCAAAAGTTCGATCTATGAGAAGAACTATCCAGACATCAACAAGGGGGATCTTTATGCTGTTTGCCAGTCTTGCCTGGGTTCACTGGTTAGACTGTTTGAGGAAGCCTCCACCTCAAATAGCTCTAGGAAATTTGTCAAACAAGAGACAGATAAGCCCTTAGTCGAGCGCATCTCAAAACAGGTTGACAATATCAACTGGCTCATGGAGCTCCTTCTTGATAAGCAAATGGCTGAGGACTTTGTTGATCTGTGGGCAGATCAGGGGGAGTTGTTAAAAATGCATGAGAAGGCATCCCCGATGGTTAGGTATGAGCTCAGCCGGGTTTCAGCTATGTTGTTCATTGCACTAGGGACCCGAAAACTGCAGTGCAAGTCAGAAACAAGATTGGCGCTACTTCAGGCCTGGTTTAATCCCATGCTACTGGACTTTGGTTGGCTACAAAGGTGCAGAAAGGGTCTGGATGTGAGGGCATTGGAGGAAGCCATGGGGCAGGCCCTGCTTACGCTTCCTCTGAAGCAGCAATACGGGCTTTTTATGGAATGGTTTCGGTGTTTTTCCAAGCAGGGTGCTGAATGCCCAAACCTGAGTAAAGCATTCCAGGTATGGTGGCGTCGATCGTTCCTGAGAGGCTCTGAAACTTATGCCGTTGAATCCAGGTGATTCAGTTGGATCAGTCACAGTTTCCCTCTTTTGTATTGTGGTGTAATCTTGCAGTAGTGTTGTTGTAGGTTTAAATGATTACTGGCACATGTGGAAGGAAATTAATAATGTAGAGAGAGAGAGACCACCAAGTAGCTATGTAGATTTGTTAAAAGAGCTCTTGTTAGTTAATGGCTTAACCGGTAGTAGTTGCAGTTGAAATATGTTCTTGGTTGTGATGCTCCAAGCAAACCCCATCTGCCTTTGCTTGCTTTGTTTGTGTGGCCCATCCCAGCTGGTGTGATTGTCCTTGGACTTTTTGATGGTAGAAAACAATCCATGGTTCCTTGGTGGGTCCCGTTCATTGTGCAAGTCTTAAAAAAAATTAGAGAATTACACTGATTACCCAGAGATTTCCCTTACTGGCAAAGAGTATTCTCATGTTTTATAAATGACAGCGACCACCTCTGTCGAAAAAATTAATGCAACTTCTCATTTTCTTTCCCCCCTCCTCGACTCCTCTTTTTCTCTCTCCTTGGCTATGGTGGCCACCAAAGCCACCAAACTAATGGGTTCGACAACATTTGTATCTATGGTTTAGCCCCATCCTTTCTCTTTGTCAGAGCCATGGGCATGGATGAACATACATCTGCATTTCAGTTTTGAATTTTCATCCTATTACACACCATCCAATTAAAGACCTCTTTCTTTTTAAGGAATCTAGAAGAGAGATCGGGTGGTTTTTAGTCGTCCCTGAGGTATCCTTCAGCCTTATCTCTTCTTCTCTTCATTAAATCTACTATTGACTTGCCTTTCATCGCCTTTCCTTTTTATCGAACATGATCATCAACCAAGGATGTCAATTATTTATCTCGTTCTTCAGTGCAGTAGAGTTTGGCTTCCCTCTCTCTATAGCTATTTGGTATGAAGCCTCGTATCGTACTCGACCTTTGGATCAATGCCCCATCCACCGCACCCTTGTTTTAAAGTTACTTTCAATTCAAGCACTAGGCTTGCCTCGATAGCAAAGCCAGGAATGAAGTCTCACATCCAGGATGGTCAATATTGGAATGGAAGGGGTGCAAGTATATGATACATTTCTGTTTTCTCTTTTATAACCCATTTTCTTTACACCACGAGTTGGGGTGTAAGGAGAGAGAAAAAAAAAAAATTTATATAGAGAAAATAATGATAACCACTTTTGAGGCTAGCTTTAATAGTGAAGTGTTTTTTAATATTTTAAAAAATAGCATAACTTACCTTATTAAAAATAAAAAAAATATAACCATTTTGCCTTCTTTTCTCATTAATATCTTATTTCTTCTCATCCGTATCTCATTTGAATTTCAAAGAAATAAAACAAAATGTTAATGGTGTTTATTGTTCCAATACCAAGGACTTTATTTGTTTTAGCAAAGAAAGATAAAAGAAATATACAAAGAGATATACATAAAGAAAAGAAATATAGTGAGAAATTGGGAAAAACCCAATGGGTGAGAATGATAAGGTTCGATAGACTACAAAGCATTTGGAAGTACATCTTTTTTGTCGATTATAGGTGGGTTTGATGGATCCTACATGATAGATCGAGTCATTTGTGTATGCCTATATATGGTTAATCTCATGACCTTGTGTATGTCTTTGGATTTCCAAGCAGAGGCATCAAAGGTTATTCTTGGTGGTTCATGATTTAGAAGGTCCCCTAGAAACCATGTATCTAGGACCTAGGAGAGGCTCTCAGAAGGATCTCCTACGGGTGTTGAGAAGAGGTTTCTGAAAAGGCTCTCTCAGGGGCATCTAGGAGAGTCTTCGCAAGGGTCTTCTAGTAAAGGGTCTCCTAGAGACTGCCTTGAAGGTCTTTCGGTGGCCCCCCACAGACTCCTTCCTTCTTTAAGCTTCATTCTTTTGGGGTTTTCTCTTTTAGGCTTGGGCCCACCTTTTTGGATACATCAATTGCTCCCTACTTTTTCTTTCAGGTCTCCCAAATAAAAGAGTACTCATTTTATACTTTCTGGGAGCCTACACTTTCTCGAGTCTTCATTGCTTGGTTGGTAATTGGATAACCTATTTAGATTTCATTCAATAAACCTTTTCACATTGTATAATAGTCTTTCAATTACTTTAGATCCTATGGTCTAGATCTTAATTTCAACTTGACTCTTATCTCTCATGGTCCCCATTATAAAAGGGTCCTTTAGCTGATTCATTCTCACCTTTTAGCCATTCAAGTCACCAAAGACAGCTTTTGGAAGACTTACTTGTAACTCTCTTGGAGATTGTCAAACTCAGTCGCTCATGAATTTACAATCTCCTGAAGAATTTTTTTCATTGACAACATTCTCCTAGAGACCTTTAATTTCATCTCTCAAGGACCTTTCAGATACTTACTCGAAGACCTTCTTAAGACCTTTTCTTAGAGAATTTCATCGATATGTTTCTCTCTCTTAGAAAGGGTCCCTTCTCCCCCAAGGACTAGGCTCCTTTTAGGGAAGAGCTCTAACCTATATGAGAGAGATATAGAGAGGATCAAGAATGTATTCCTTGTTCTTCGACTTGACGAACAAGGTTGATAACTTTGAGTCTAGGTTGTTTGTGGTTGAGCCTTTGTCAAGTTGGAATGCATCATTTCGATGGTGCTGGGATGATGAGCGAGAGGTCTAAGTAGAGAGGTTCCCTAAACTTAAGTAGGCCAGTGTAGTTTACATCCAAGCCATCAAGGGTTTGATATTCCATGGGCAACATCGCTTACAAGAAGTATTAACCTAGGAGAATATTGTAGTCGCTAGATATGGTATCTTACTCAGGGATTTACCTAGACCATCATATTAGTGATAGTGCCCTAAATGCTATATTTACACTTCATACGATGTAATTAAGTGGCATATTTGATGTATTCTTGATATTAATAAAAGGTCACATCTTCATTCATATTCTCCATCTTACCTTTATGAATGAGTCCCTAAATTTTTTGGTAGATATCTTATTCTTAAAAAGTTAAGATTGTGTGACGTGGATCTCTAGTTCAGGATTTCTTAAAAATATTCTCAATCCTTAGATTTATCAGAAGGGGAATATGATTTATCAATTAGTGGACCAGCACATGGGCTACTACCATTGTTAGCATGGGATACTAATGAGAATAGGGTGGTGAGTTACTCACCACATTGCATGGATGCATATAGTGTTAGTTCTATATAATGACAATAATATCCCAAGAGGAGAGGGGGTGAATTGGGATTTGGGTAAATTTTTGATAGATTAAAGAACTTATAGCATGCAGGACATTATGTTTCGAAACATGAGGAAGTATGTTTCGAAATAAACCTTTTTGTTAAGTATGTTTCGAAATATAAGTAAGTATGTTTTGAAACCAAACTTTCTGTTAAGTATGTTTCGAAACCTATTATGATATGTTTCGAAACCTTCATCTCTGTTTTTCTAATTTTGAAACTCCTTTAGTTTTTCAAAATCGATTCTTTTGAAAGCATGAACAAAGATAACAACAAGTAAGAATGAGAAATCAAGTACGCACGAGATTTATAGTGGTCCGACACGCGCCTACTCCACTACCTTCAAGCTTATCCACTTGAAGGATTTGCAAACACAATCACTTTCACTAGCGATCAACGACACCAAGGGTTTTACCACGGTTCACCCTAAAACCTTACAAAATGAGTTTTTACAGGCTCAACTCAAACCTTACAACAAGATAAATAACACTTATCTTTTACAACCCAACAATTTGAATGTAATTAAATACCTTACCAAATAGTTATTACAAACTTATTGGAATGGAGTGAGGAGAGCTTGAAAGGATGAGCGCTTTGGTTTCAGTTTGCTTATCCTTTTCACACCACAATGCACACCAAGGAATGATTGAAAGGATCTTCTTTGAGAGCTTGTTAAAAGAGCTTCATTTACTTGTGCTTGTGGTAAAAATCTCTTGTAGATGTGTAAACTTGTGTATGCTTGTAAGAGAGAGACCTTCTTGTCTTCAAAGAACTGATAGATATACCAAAGAGATAAAGTTTTTGGCTAATTATAACCGTTAGAGACAAGATGAAAAAGTAGGTTTTGAAACATACATTATAAGTTTCGAAACAACACATTTTTACATAGAGGTTTCGAAACATACATACCATGTTTTGAAACATACAGCCGTTACAACTGGATATGCACCAAGAGACAGAATGAGTGGAAGACATCTTTTAAAAACAAAATGATTTTGCTTTTGATGAGGGAATATTTATAGGGGCAATTTTACTGTGCTACCCCTAGAGGTTACTATTAACTTGGAGCCATGTGTGCTAGTAAAGGCCAATGGGCGATCGCCACATGTCAAGTCTTAGGAGCTCCATTTATCTTTATAATCTTTATTATGATTTTGAACTGGAAGAGATAGAGAGGAAGATTCAGTCAACCAAGAATATCTCCAACATCCCAAGAATTATCTCCATTAGTGAAGGTTATCTTTTCTCCTCATGGAAAGTGGACCAGCATCTGTTTTTGAAAGGTATCTTATCTCCTATTGGAAAGGCCACGAGACATCTATAAATAGAGGGCAACCTCTACAGGTATGGGGGATCTGACTCCTAAGGGACTTATATATTATCTTCCATGACTATTATACTCCTCAAAAATCCTATGAACTAACTTGAGCGTCGGAGGGATCACGGAGAGCGAGTCCGCACCCATTTTGTAGGTACTTGGTCCGAGATAGAAGAAGGTGATCGGCTCTGCATCATCAGCTTTATTCTCCACTTATAACATATCTGAAATTAAAACGTCAGGATATGGAGATTCTTTTAAAAGTAAGCTTTTAAATTGCTTTTGAAATAAAGTGCAAAAGCATGACATATCTTCAAATATTCTTCTGACAGGGTCAGATGTTTCGAAAAATGATATGAAGGTTTTGAAACATACTTCAGAAACATGTTTCAAAACATGTTAAACAAGATTTTAAATACACTGTTGTCAGAGATGACAGAGGTTTCGAAACATACTATATAGGTTTCGAAACATATGCTTATTTTCCAAACAGGTTTCGAAATACAGCATATAAATTTAACAAAACTTGAAACCTTATCAAAATACATTTCAAAACATGTATAGAATCATGGAAGACTGATGTTTCAAAACATGGAAACTTATTTTCAAACCATGATGCATAAATATTGAATTTATTTCAAATATAATAGAACTATGTTTTGAAACATAGAAACATGGTTTCGAAACATGATGAATGGATTTTGGATTTTTCAAACATTTGAGCTTTCGCGCCAAAACATTAATCATGCATGTTTCGAAAAAAGAAAAACTTATTTTGAAATAAGAGATTTTCATAAAGATTTTTCATTCTAAGGTTGGTTTTTCATCAAACACATTTTCTCATATATCAAAAAATATGATACGACATATAGTTGACATGTGGGTGGGTGTTAGTAGAACATGCATTGAATGTGATGCCTTTGATAGATCACATGGCTTGAAGGATTAATGATTTGTTACTGGTTCTTGATTATGTATTTGGTCCCAAGACCAGAGGTGATAGAGTTGTCTTATGCACTAGTGTCAGGGATTTGCTGTTGAGCGGAACCATCCGGTGTAAGCGGTGGGGATGCTCTTTGTGTGATCTTGTGCAGTAGTGTATGGAGGTAGATGCTCGTTGATGGGATCTATTGTCTTCCATTAGATGGGGGCAAACATCCTATGTGGTGTATGTTGGTGGTGATTGGAAATCCCCTACCTAGGGTGAGCATGAAATTAAAAAGAGTTCCAATGTCAAAAGAGTTCCTACATGCTACCTCGATCACACCATGCTAGATCTATCATAGTTGCAAAGTCCCGTGATTTTAATCAGTCCATGGCTCTCACTTGGTTGGGATGTCAGTTAGTGGAAGGACTATAGTGCACGGTAATTGAAGAGCCTTAATAAGTTCATCTCAAGTTGAAACTTTATTGCCACTAGGATCGTCTTGAGTCCTAGCTAGAGGATACTCATGATCTTTTAGGGTGCTCTGGAGATTTGGAGATATCTTCTTAGTAGATTGAAGGGTTTGGCCAGTGTCAAGGAGTTGACGTGTCTTAATTGTTACATAGTTGTGAACCTATAAAGTCACAAGCATACTAAGTAATGTATCGAAGTAGTGATCTGTTGCTATTAGTGCGTTCCTTGTCATTAAGGGTTAGTGATGTTGGTTGCAGCTAATCGTTATCTATATGGATCTATGGATATGGGAGACTGCTAATAGTTAGTAGGGCTGGTGTTAAGAGTTAACGAGGCCTTGGTTCCATTAATGGTTAATGGAAAGGCTATTAAGAGTTAATAGTGTGGCCGATGTGCAATATGACAAAGATGGAGCGTAACTAGTAGAAATCAGTTGACTGGTGCATGCAGCAGTTGATTGCTAGTCGATTGGTCCGATACTATCAACTGGTACGTGAAGAAGGCTGACCACCTAAAGCAATCGACTTGGTGCTTCATGCGGTTAACTTTTTGTGCCATAAATGCTCCGTTGCTTGGTCGCATCAGAGCATTAAATACTCTTACGTAAAATGATTTGAGTGGGCATGGGAGGGAAGAAGCGTGGACATGAAGCAGTAGATGAAAAGAAAGATTGGAGAGGGTTTGAAGAGGTTGGACATACGAGAGATGCTCCCTTCTATTGTTCTTCTTATGCTCTTGTTGGTTGCTTCTTCTTCTTCCTCCCATAACTACTTCCCAAGCTTATTCTTGCTCCAAGCTTGGTTGGTGCAGCGTCATCTTCATCTTCTCCCACATAGATCGAATCTTGGACAACCTTGGTGCAACCAAGAAGGAAATGCTTTATAACTTTGGGTCATCTTTATCGAGAGGGTCCTAGCACAACTTCGTTGGAGGGTTCCGTGGCATCTCAGGTGTGGATCGACTAGGTCCACGTTTGGGGATGTGGGTTAGTCACTTGGCATTGCATATTCGTGGGAGCTAGTTGGATAGTAAGGAATGACCACCATGTTAGACAACCAGAACCAGATCTTCACCTGAAAAGGTATATCGATAAACCCCCATATGGCATGAGTTTTCTATTTTTTGCATATAGGTGATGAATACTAAGTCTTGCAAGGATTATTTTTGCTTCTGCTGTGCGCTATGATGTATTTGTTTTGGTTTTGAAAAAGTTTTAAAACTCGTTAATCCTTGCATTGATCCACATGTGCTTGGTTTTTGGCCTCAGGCACATGTTGTCTTTCACATCCCATCACCAAGATGAGCAAAGGGTGTCTCCCATTATTCCTTCAATTGAAAAAAGTGATGCCACTCTTGTTGAGGGGATGGTGGGAGACTAAGATGACCTCATTGGGGATTCTTCCCTTAGTGTTACACATACCTCACCCTCTACCTCTAGTTCTATTAGAGTAGGGGTTGACAATTTTTGACACAACCTGATTACACAACATGACTCGTCACGAAGTTAGGTGGGTTCGAATTAAGGCTAAATGGGTTTGGGTCATAAATGAGTCAATTCGTTTGACACAAAAAATAATATCTGTAAGAAATAAAATATATGCAAGAGGGGGGTGAATTGGGTGTTTCAAAAACTTTTTGGAATTAAAGACCTTTTAGGTAAAGAAAATTATTTGATCTTTTAGAGCCTTTGAAAGATAGTTGTAAAAGAGATTATTTGATCTTTTAAAGCCTTTTATGTAAAGAAAACTATTTGATCTTTTAGAGCCTTTGAAAGATATTTATAAAAGAGATTATTGAGAGCTTTTAACTTTTGATACTTAAAAATAATGATGCAAATATGACTTGAAAAACAATGAGCTTTATAAGATCAGATATTATGGTTGTGATTGAAAATCTTAAAAGCTGAAAGTAAAACTTAACAAGTTTCAATAAAAAAAATAAATAAATAAACAAAGGTAACACGCAAGATTTTGTAATGGTTTGGCTCACCCAACTTACTCCACTACCTTGGCTCATCACCAAGGATTTCAACAATTCATTTTAGCTTTTCTAGAATCAGTTAAAACCTCAACTTTTAACAGGTGTAGTTATAACCTTTGTTTTTTAACAGTTTAATAGTAACTTAATACAAACAACTTTTATAAGGAGCAACTAGAATCTCTTACACTGTTTTTTATGGGCTCAAACTCTAACCACAACAAGATAAGAGAAGTATACAAACTAAGCACTTTGAGAAGCTTTTACAAGATCAAATGTAAACAATGAAAGCAGATTCTCAAAAAGAAAGGAGAGATAAAAAGAATGTGAAGATAAGAACATTTTCTCTCTATCTTTTTTTGATATAAGATGTATGCTTGAGGTCTTATTTGCTTGAGAATGACAGTGAAGGAAATTTAGCTCAGCATATCAGGTTCTTCATGAATCCCATTTGCCTTTTATAGCCTTCCTTGCCTTATAACTGTTAGCCTTTTTGTCTAATGGGTAAAACCTTAAAGATAATCATGATATATTCCATTCTATTTGATCCCAATGATAGAGTTGTAACCTGGGAGCCCGTCATAAGAGTTGTGAATTGGCTGCATCTTCTATAAATCTTGGACATATTTGGATTAGTAAAAGTATTTTTCTTTTAATACTTAGCAATGCATTCATCTTTATGTTTTTCTATTTAGACGAAGCCCAAAAAGTGTAACAATGTCAATCAGGTTATGATGAGATCGAATGACTTGTGTTTCATTCTTAAACTATTTTTGGTCATAGGACTATAGAATGGGGCCTCTATAGTATCGGGAAGACTGGTACACACTATGCATGCTCTCAAAGGGGTAGTTAATCTCATTGACTACTTGTGAGATGACACTAATGCAAGTGTGTAGGAGCTCATTGGTGAACGAGTTCATTGAATGCCTAACCTGAGAACACCCAAATGGTAACTCTTTCTAAATGTTAATTAGGAGTTCTCTGTGGCAATAAGTGCTAGTAATCCCTTAACTTGAGGTACCACGGTTATCTTATATGAGGAGCATCATGCTTTGATGCCACTATACGAGGTCTAGGAAGATAGGTTTCTAACAGGGTGGTTATTAGGTATGATCCGAATCATACGAAGGTAAGTGAGTACGCAAGATGGGATCTATCAACCTTAATAATAATCTCAAAAGATATATGCCTTATGTAAATGATTAAGTCACAACTCAAGAAGTTGTTGTTGGGTTTGAAATACTATCGCACACACCCAGGAGGGGGGGGGTGAATTGGGTGATTTAAAACTTGATGATAGAACTTGAAATCTTTTTGTTCCAAATGAGGTTTTAGTGATTTAAAACATAAAGCATATAAAATAACAAATGCAAAACTTAAAGAATATATAAAGCAAGAAAGATAGAATGCACAAAGAATTTATAGTGGTTCGGCTTAAATCAAGCCTAATCCACTATCTTAGCTCCCACTAAGGATTTTAAACCAATTCACTAAAACTTCCTACTCGATCCAAGTAAGCCCTCTAGTCTAAGATTAAGAAATTACAAACCTCTTACTTATACACAAATAGGCCCTCTAGCTTAAAATCTAGGAAATACAAGAAGTAATACAAAAAATAGATTCTAAGAGATGAAACTCTTAGATTATTAGATCTCTCAAAAATCAAAAGGCTTGTAAAACAAGTGATAGAAAATGAATGTAAAGCCTTTGAGAGAAAAATGAATAAAACAATGAAGCTCTTGAAGAATAAACACTTGTATGCTTGTAATGAACTCTCTTGTATGCTGTGAGTCATCCATCTATCTTTTATTTATAATGCATCTCGAGCCCATTCAAAAATATAGCCGTTGGAGAAGACAAACTAGCTGTTGGAAGCTGTCAGAGACACAAGCTGTCGATAGAAGAAAATGGTTAGTAGATAGATTCAAGCCAATTACAAGAATTAGTCGACATAATAAATGAGTTAGTCGACAGAATCACAATACAATATAAGACTTAGACGACATATTGAAGCCTTTTGTCGATATAACCAATACATTGATTCTGTTAGTCGACAGAGCCTAAGGTTTAGTCGACAGAATGAAGGCATTTAGTCAACAGATCATGACCACTTAGTCGATAGATGCTACAAATTTGCCTTTAACTTTATGTTCCAATATTTTGAGATTTAATTGAAATTTAATACTTTATTTTTTCAATCTCCTAAATCATAAACAACAAATATATATTAGAAAATACTTTGACCAAATATCTTTGAAACTTGAGAACCATTATGAAAAACTTTGGGGAAATAATATGAGTTCATTTAATTTGGTGCACCAAGATAATAATCATTAATAATTTCATCATCAAAATATAATTTTTTTCATCATCAAAACTATATCAAAGGTAAAATATCAATCTGCCCCTTTTGATGATGACAAAACATTTCATGAAATACCCAAAAATCTCCCCCTTTTTGTCATAAATCAAAAGTGATATATTTGAAAGAATTTTAACATAGGACTAGGAGAGGATTAGGAAAAACATCAATGGGGTAAGAATACATTAGTGAAAAATAAAATTTTACAAACTCCCCCTTAATAACACATATCAAAAGATTTATTCTCCCCCTTGATCAAAGCATAAAATTTGAAAATCATTTTGACACTATAACTCCCCCTTAATTTTAGAAACTAATATGATTGAAACTTTGGATATAAATTCTTAAGTAAAATCATAAAGGCAATGCATGATTCAAAATCATCATAAACATCATAAATATGGAGAGTTTAGGGATAGAAAATATACCACCAAGATTGAATTTAACAATCTCTTACTCTTGGTTGGCAAAAAAAAATAAGCATCTTTTGGGGTTGATTTTCTCCTTCATCCCCCTTTCCTTCATGCTTGATTCATTCATAAAGATTTCACTTTGAGGTTCATTTGGCTGTCAAGCAAATCTGCAAAAATAACTCATCCACAAGATTTTGGTGCCCAATCTCTTTGGGGTCACCATAGTTATCATTGAAATTTCCTTTTGGAACCCATATTTGTTTATATCTTGTAGGATGGTTTCCTATAAGATATTTGTTTATAGAATGCCCACATTGACCACAACAATGACAAGTGATTTTAGAATGTGAGGTAAAAAAATTTTTCTTTTCACAAAGCTTCTTTGAATCTCAAGGGCGTTTTTCAATTTTTCTTTCTCTTTGTTGGCTTTTTCAAGAGATAATTTTAAACATTTGTTTTTCTCTTGAAATTCATCATTTTGAGCTTTCAACATTTTCTTCTCATTATTTCAAGAATCCACTAGAATGGGAAGGTTTCTAGTCTATGTTGGCCATAAGATATAGGTTAACCACTTCCTCCACTTGGGATTCATCACTAAAAGATGAATAATCCATTTTCTTCTTGAACCTCTTCTCATACCTCTTAAATGATGGACATTCGGATATGATATGCCCATACTTTTGACATCCATAACATTGAACTACATTTCTATATTTCTCCCTCTCAAACTTATCCTTCTTCTTCTTTGCGTTTTCTTTCAACTTTTTCCTACTAAGGAACCTTTTGAATTTCCTAGTAATTATCATTAAATCATCATCATCTTCATCACCATCATGACTAGATGAGTGTGAAACTTTGAAAAGAAGATTCTTATCTCTATTTATCTCATTATCATCTCTCTTCATCATGATCTCATGAGTCATGAGAGATGTAATCAAATCATCAAAAGATAAGTTATCTAAGTCTTTAGCCTCTTGAATGGCTGTCACTTTGGGGTCCCATTCCTTGGGTAGACTTCTAAGGATTTTTCTAACTTTCTCTCCATTTGAAAAAGTTTTTCCTAAATCCTCTAAATTTGTGAGAATATTATTAAACCTAATAAACATCTCATTAATAGGTTCCCAAGATTTCATAGAAAAAAGTTCATACTCATGAATTAGTAAATTTACCTTTGATTCCTTGACTTGACTAGTGCCTTCATGAGTGACCTCCAATTTATCCCAAATCTCCTTGGCCGTTTTGCATGTTGAGACTCGGTTGAACTCTTCGGTTCAAAGAGCACAAAACAAAGTGTTCATGGCTCTTGCGTTTATCTCCATATCTCTCTTTTCCTTCACTGTCCAAGTCTCCATATTTTCCATATCGGCCAATGTAACCTTTTTCTTAATCACTTGCATAAGGCTTGTATCCTTGATAAGGTAGATGTACATTCTTGTTTTCCAAAAATTAAAGTTAGTATCATTAAAGAAAGGTGGGCGAGTGGTGCTTTGACCTTCAAATTTTGATGAGCTGAAAATGTGTGTTATTTGTGGATCTTTAACCCTAGGTGATTAGTGGTTAATTTTGTAAAATTTTGTTATAATTATAACCACTGTTTTGATTTTAAATTGGTTTAATTGAATAGTTATGTGTAATATATATATATATATATAATATAATATATTATAATAAACATGTAAATATAATATATATATTATAACATAATACATATACTCAATGGAGTGCATGGATAAAGCATCTATATAATATATAAGTACATAATATACCATATAATATATCACATAAATATATACATAATATATAATTTAATAACACTCAATTGCTTGTTTGTAGGCATGAAGAAGGTGGGCTTAGAGACTTAAATTAGATTGAAGAATGAAGAATTCAAACTCAACCTATGAAGAATTAAAACCCAACACATGCCCATTAAATTGAAGGACCAAGGCCCAACATATGTTTAAGGCCCAACTTGAGTAAGCTCATGGAAGACATCATTTGGAGAAGGCCCAAGCACTTTTTTTTAATCCTAATGAAGACTAAAAACCCAATTGTAGAAATTTATTTTTATATTTTTAAATATTTATTTTATGAGTGCTTTATTAGGTGTGTTTTTTAGCTAAAATCCATTTAACTATTAGGTGTTTATTATAACTAAAATCCATTTAACTTTATGAGTGCTTTATTAGGTGTGTATTTTAGCTAAAATCTATTTAACTTTAGGTGTGTATTATAACTAAAATCCATTTAACTTTAAGTGTGTGAGTGCCCATTAGATATAATTATGTCTAGTTGAATAATTGAAATTGTGTGATTTGTGTTGCATCTTGTGGGCTATAAATAACTCATTTGATTGCATTTGTAAGGGTGATTATTATTCTTGAATCAAAGTTTAGTTGTTTTCTTAGAATTTTCTCTTTGAGAATTGCTTTTGTTCTATCTTATTTTCTCTTGTGATCTTACTTCCTTCATTTTTTCTTTTAAATTCTTATGTCATTTATTGTTACTTTATTATCCACCGCCTAAATGGCCGGTTAATTTCTGCATTTAAATTTCTACAATTTTAATTCTTGTCTTTTAATTATCCACCACCTAAATGGCCGATTAGTTTCTGCTATTTTAATTCTTGTCATTTAAATTCTATTATTTAAATTACGTCATTTAAATTCCTGTCAATTAACCTTCAAATGGAGATGAGTAGCTAAATCTAATCTTGGGTTAAGGCAAGGATAGTGTCCAACGCCAATGATTCCCAAAGAAAACTGCGCTCTAAATGAGTAATATTAATTTAAATTTCAGTATGAGTGTGTCTTAATTATTGAGAAATCACTAGGTTTGGATTGAAGCGTAAGCCTAACTTAGAGTTTTCATGTCACGCATGAGAGTTACTAGAATTGGAAATGCTATCATACCCAAACCCAGATGATTAATTTAGTTATTTTGTGTATTAATTGTAATTAGATTTATGATAGTTGCTTAAATTAGAATCCCGTATATCATGTATGGGGATTGTTTAAACTAGATCTATCATTATCGCTAATTGCATTTAATAACAAACCCTCATATCTGAAATTAAATTAATGTTGCTAATCTTTTCTGCTAAAATTTGGGAATCAACGGGTTGGTGCTGAAATTGTCTTAACTCAAGTGCTATCAAATTTCATATCCTCACATTAAGCGTATATTTCAACTTCTGTCTTGCTTTATTTCCTAGTATCTGTTATCTAAAAAAACTATAAAAAAATCTTGTTACCAATTCATCCAAATGAGTGTGCGTGTGTGTGACATTTTTTTTCTTTTGCCATAAATAAATCTCTTAGTGGACGATCTGGACTCATCCAGAAAATATAAATTTAAATTTGGACTACAACTGCACTCGTACATTGACGAGTATAAACCTCTCACCAAAATAATGAAAAAAATAAAAAAGTTTTATTATGTTTTTATTGTGTTTTAATTGCAGAGTGAGAGTGCAGCCAAATTTTGGTGTCGTTCTGAGGAGATTGAGGCAAAAAGAAAAAGAAAAAAATTATAAATTAAAAAAATTTAAAAATTAAATAAAAAAATAAAAAAATATATTTAGATAACTATTAGTTACTAAACAGTGCAAGAGACTATGGTCAGATATGATTTTTGAAATATTAATTGATTCATTAGCATAATTATCTGTCGTTGAATTATCATTTTTATATTCTTTATGTATAAGTATTTTAGCATTTCTGTGTCTTCTAATGCATTTGGCCATCCCAAGCCTAGTGAGGGGAGGTTTTCTTTTAATCAGAGTCAGAGGGAGAATTCTTATCTATCGGGCTATGACCCAAATCTTTACACTGATTACCCCAGTTCCTATAACCATTGGAATTATCCTTGGAACGATGACTCTTTGTTCCAATCTTATGAACCTTTCTCTCCAGTATCTCACCAATTTGAGTTAGAATAAGGGGTTACATCTGATACTTCTTAACCTCAGGATGAAAATTTTTTTGAGGACACCCTTCAGGAGTTTATGCAAAGTCAAATGAGTTTTAATGCACAAGTGGCCGAATTTCAAGAACAAACTACTAGGGCCATAGGTGACATTTTAGAACAGTTGATTGAGCTTACACAGATCTCGAGCGTGAGTGAGCCTGGCGAGTTTGCCAACCAACCCAATCAAAATTTCGAAGGGGGGAAATCGTCATTCCATGCGCCCATAAGTCAAGAGTTGGTCAAATTTACATCCATCCCTAGGAATGATGAGCCAATTGAGAGACTTGATGAACCTATGATGGTACAAGCAATCATAGAAGAAAAATTGGACCAAAATGATGTGAGGAAAGAAGAAGCCTGGGAGGAAGAAGATGAAAAAATCCGAGAGCCAAAATGTAAAGATGTCATAAGTCTATCCACATTTAATCCTAAATTTCTATCTTTTAGGCTAGTCTATATTATTGGGGATCAAATTAAACCAGACATGTGTGAGGTGTTTGTGCAAATTAATATGCCATACTTTGATGTAATAAAACCAACACCTCCGAATGATATATTTTCAAAACATGTATGTGCATTCATGAGAAAAATTAATTTACATAATTTTGAAAATAACTTTAAAAGTGGTGTAATGAATGGGAGTTATTATAGGATTAGGTGGGAAACCACTCATTTGATCCTTAACTAGAAGAAAAGAAAAGAAAATTCTAAAAAAAATAAAATTAAAATATATAATAAAATAAAATAAATATATATATATATACAAAAAAAAAAAGATAGAGGGAGATAGAATTGACGCTGGTGGTAGCCATTTTTCTTGGGCAATGGAATCATACTACCCTATAAAGAAAGAGGCATACTGCCAAATGTTGAAAAAGGAGGCGCCAAGCTTTGAAAAAAAAGGCATACTGCCAAATGTTGAAAAATGAGACGCTAAACAACGCCAAGACTGACGGTGCAATTATGGCATGCCTCGAGCTGAGTGTAGAATAGTGATGCCCATTGCTCTATAAGAGACTTCATATCTGTATGAGACAAGCCACACTTCTTGAGCTTAGTCTTATCTTATTTGTGTTATTCTCCAATCAGGTACTCTCATCCATTTCGTAAGGTTCATAATTCTTTACTTTCTTCTTATTATAGTTTTTTTTTTTAAATAAAATAGATCTTTATCTCTCAAAAATTTGCAAGTATTATCCATCTCTCCCGTAGAATGATTTGAAAAGAATTTATGCTGCTAGGTGTGAAAGACTTAGGCTGTTGATGCATAATAACATCCCTGAAGATATTCGTTGGCTGATTGAAGCAAAAGTTCGATTAGCTGGCGAAACTTCACTTAGTTTTAAGCACTTTCTAGGTTTGGAAAAAAGTAGTTTTGCGAAGAAACGAAGAGGGAAAAGAGTGAATGGTTGTCACAAGTGTGCTCGTTGGACTTGTAATACACGATGCAAATTTGTGGGGTTCACGTCCGTAAATCGAGAAGATAAAATTAGTTTCATAAAGGATGGACTGAGTAAGGAGTCTTTGGATGATATTCGATTGACTCTTGAGACGCATCCAAGTGGAATAGTGCAAAGAGAACTTCTTGCTTTATGGACCCAGTTCATAAGTGACCACCAACGCTATAGTGTAAGCACCCCCGCCCGGATATCCCAACCACCCGGTCTATCCGAACGAGTGCGCTCACAGAAGGGAAGAGGAATAGACAAAAGACAGAAATGCCCTGGCATGCATAAATAAGAAATTTAACAGCGGAAGCAAAACGGTAAACATGCATGCCCACAAGCACCCCGCTGATACAGCGGTCATGAAGTATATAAAAATACATACAGACCCTGTGCCAACAATAGGAGGTACAAATGACAACCTGGCACAGTCAAAAATAAAAGACAGCGACTCTAGCAAAACATCAGAGATGACGGGGGCAGCTAACTATACACCTTACCAACACGGCCGGCTGCTAAATGGAACGATCCTCGCCCTCGGCCTTTGCTTTACCCTTACCTGGAATGATGGAAAGCAAGGTGAGTCGCAAGACTCAGCAAGTTTATAAGAAATGAAAGGCTATAAATAAAAGAAGAGACCATCCCAAACACAGCCCCACAAGTACACACAAGTCATGAGACGCTACAACACAACAGTGCAGTATAGTGAAAGCACATACCGGTCCTTGGGGCCCACATAAGACACCTGGCACCCAAGTCCCATACCAACCTGCCGCTGCCCTGGAAGGCAACAATATCCTCAACAAACCTGTGCGCACTGTCCTGGGGCGGTACTCCCGTCACCCGTATCCACGTCGGTACTCCCGACAACCGAGCCATAGGCTCCCTCGGAACGGTACTCCCGTCCGAGAACTAAATACTATCAGTAGCCATGCAATGCACATAAAATGCAATGGCGTAGTGAGCATCAACGTGATACCAGGCGCCCATACATCCAAGCATCAGGCCATGCTCCGCCCATATAGTAAGCCACACACGATGCATATGCCCGTGCTGGATGCATCATAATCAAGCTAAAATGCCCGTGACCAAGCATAACCAAATCATGTTAATCCCAACATGCAGCCCGTACCCATGTGCACATCAAGCCATGCAACGAAAATAAAATATAAGCAGGCATGCTATAATCACATAACGGCTAAGCAAGTTAGCAGTGCCTGGCACCGGTCAACGGTCAGTGGGTAGGAGAGACTCGCCGGCGGCCTAAGGTAGTCCGTACGACAGTCACTCCGTCACCGAACCATCGATCCTAGCCCCCACTGCACAACCGCTCCAGCCAGAAAATGACCAAAAATCCAATTAATACCCGAACCGCTAAGAACCTAGCCCCGGGTGAGTACGGCATCATTCCCAACAGGCAGGGGGGTGGCACAAACCCCCGTAGGCAACCAACGAATAAAACCCACGAAATCCATTTAATAAATTAAATCTTAAACTAACCGTTTAAAAACTTCATAATTAATTAATGGCCGAAACAAACGAAGGGAGGCCCAATAAATCGCCAACGACAGAAACGACGAGATAGGTAAGAAGAACTTGCCTTATCAGAGATATCCTTAGGCTCGTTGGGTCCAAAAGCAGTAAAAATTATACAAACTGCAATATCCCAATTATTTGCCAAAATTAATAAAATTGGACGCAAAACGAAATTCTGACCGTACAGAATATTAATTACTAACTGCTCTACATACCTGGATAATTAAATCAGGGATTAAACGGAGTTTAATCCAATTTTTGAAGCCCCAAAATCTCAGAAATTTCTCTCGCGCACGCTGCTGCTCTTTTCTGTAATTCCTTACTGTTCGCATGCAAAAAGAACGCCCGAAATCGGGCTTAAATCGGCCAAAAACGAGCGGCTGAGGCGCGGCCACGTGGCAGCGCGCGGGCCAGCCACTGGGAGCCACCGCCATTGACGAAACGACGTCGTTTTGACGCCTATGGCTGAATTAAATCAGCCAAAATTTCCCCTCCTCGCGCGCAGCCCCCGCGATTCGATCCCTCATCCGCTGCCTGGCCGCCTCGCGCGCGAACCGCCCGCGCCCACGCTCGCATCTAACCTATATATGTTTTAAGTTATATTTAATGTGACTTTTGGCCTCTTCCGCGATTCACGCCAGCACCCCTAAACTTCCATTAATTGCACTAACGCCCACTTAATTAATTACATTAACTCCCGAAATTTCTGAAAATCCCATTATTGAATTTCTTTTAATTTTCCTATAATTCCAGAAATTCCTAAAACAAATTAATTAATTATTTTAATTTCTTATTTCCTTAAAATCACATAAGTAAATTTTATTAAATCACAACAAATTATTTTAATATTTCCTTTAATTTAAATTACCCCAAAATTAAATTAAATTGGCATTTACGGGGCGTTACAAATCCTCCCCCCTTAAAAGAATTTCGTCCCCGAAATTCGTACCTGGCTAGGCAAACAACTGAGGATGAAGTCGTATCATATCCTCCTCTAGCTCCCACGTAGCCTCCTCTGGGGTATGCCGCTGCCACTGGACCTTCACATAGGGAATCGTGCGACTACGGAGCACTTTTTCTTTTCGATCCACGATACTGGTAGGCAACTCGATGTACGACGCGTCCTCTTGCACCACGAGCGGATGATAATCAATGACATGCCCGGGATCTGCCACGTACTTGCGGAGCATAGAAACATGAAAGACATCATGTACATGGGCTAACTGAGGGGGTAAAGCTAACCGGTATGCCAACGATCCGACTCGCTCCAATATCTCGAACGGTCCCACATAGCGAGGACTCAACTTGCCAGATACTCCGAAGCGTCGAACACCCCTCATCGGCATAACTCGAAGGAAAACATGATCACCCACATCAAACTCCAAATCTCGGCGTCGTCTATCAGCATAACTCTTCTGACGATCCTGAGCTGCCTTCATCCTAGCCCGAATCAACTGGATCTTTTCTGTCGTCTGCTCCACCAACTCCGGTCCAAGTAACGCTCGCTCCCCAGTCTCGGTCCAGCAAAGCGGTGACCTACACGGCCGCCCATATAATGCCTCAAATGGTGCCATCCCAATGCTGGCCTGGAAGCTATTATTGTAAGCAAACTCCACCAACGACAAATGGTCATCCCAGCTCCCATGAAAGTCTAGTACACAGGCGCGGAGCATATCCTCCAAAGTCCGAATGGTCCGCTCCGACTGCCCGTCAGTCTGAGGATGGAAGGCTGTACTGAAAGTCAGCTGAGTCCCCATAGCACTCTGCAACGCCTCCCAAAATCGTGAGGTAAACCGAGGATCCCTGTCTGACACAATACTAGCTGGGACTCCGTGCAGTCTCACCACCTCATCAATGTATAGCTTGGCCAGTCGATGAATAGGATAGGTCTTTTTGACAGGTAAGAAGTGCGCTGATTTAGTCAACCGATCAATAATTACCCAAATTGAGTCGTACCCCCGGCTGGATCGTGGCAATCCTGAGACAAAATCCATAGCTATGCGTTCCCACTTCCACTCCGGCACAGATAAAGGTCGTAACAATCCTGCAGGCCTCTGGTGCTCAGCCTTAACCTGCTGGCACACTAAACATCGCGATACAAATTCTGCTACGCTCCTCTTCATGCCGCTCCACCAATACTGACGTCGTAAGCCCTGGTACATCTTCGTCGCTCCAGGATGGATAGTATAGGGAGAACGATGAGCTTCCTCTAGGATCCTCTGCCTGATATCACTGTCCCTCGGCACACAGATCCGTCCATGAAACAATAGCAAACCATCGTCCCTCTGACTGTACCCCAATGACCCAAATCTCTCCATATCAGCCATAATCTCGCCAAGCTCCACATCCTGTCGCTGTCGATCGCGAATCTGACCCTCTAGATCCGAATGGATACTCATGGCAGCGCAATAAAGTGTAGGATTGTCTGGTGCCACAGAGATAGTAAGATCGCTCATCTGCTCCAGTAAGAACCACTCCTGCACCATCATAGCTGCAACTGATGCTCCACGGCGACTCAGTGCATCTGCTACCACATTGGCTTTACCTGGGTGATAGAGGATCTCGCAATCATAGTCCTTAAGCAGCTCCAACCAACGTCGTTGTCTCATATTAAGTTCCTTTTGAGAAAATAAATACTTGAGACTCTTGTGATCTGTATATATCTGGACTCTCTCACCATAAAGATAATGCCTCCAAATTTTCAAGGCAAACACGACAGCCGCCAACTCCAGATCATGTGTGGGATAATTCTCTTCATGCCTCTTCAACTGTCTGGATGCATAAGCATTCACTCGGCCGTCCTGCATCAAAACACATCCCAATCCTGCATACGAGGCATCACTGTAAACAGTAAATAACTCACCACACCTGGGTATCGTCAGTACTGGCGCCGAAGTCAAACGCCGCTTCAACTCCTGGAATGATCTCTCGCAAGACTCATCCCAAATAAATCTGGTGCCCTTCCTTGTCAGCTTCGTCAGGGGAGATGCAAGCCGTGCAAAACCCTCTATGAATCGTCGATAATATCCGGCAAGGCCAAGAAAACTCCGAATCTCTGTCACTGTCATCGGTCTCGGCCAATCCATCACGGCTCTAGTCTTCTCTGGGTCTACTGAGATACCCTCTCCTGAGACCACATGTCCTAAGAATACCACTCGGGTCTGCCAAAACTCACATTTCGAAAACTTGGCATATAACTGCTCCTCTCTGAGCTTCTGCAGAACCACGCTCAGATGCGCCTCGTGTGTCTCAGGGCTCGGTGAGTAAATTAGGATGTCGTCAATGAAAACTATGACAAAAGAATCCAAATATTCCTTGAATACCCTATTCATCAGATCCATAAATACTGCAGGTGCATTGGTCAGCCCAAACGGCATGACCACAAATTCATAATGGCCGTAACGCGTGCGAAATGCGGTCTTTGCAATATCCTCATCTCTGACTCGCACCTGATGATAACCTGACCGCAAATCTATCTTGGAAAACATCGATGCACCACGCAACTGATCCAGTAAATCATCCACACGGGGTAGGGGATACTTGTTCTTGATTGTTACCTGATTAAGCTGTCGGTAATCTATACAAAGTCGCATAGACCCGTCCTTCTTGCGCACAAATAATACTGGGGCCCCCCATGGCGATGTGCTCGGCCGAATAAAACCTTTCTCCAAAAGATCTTGCAATTGCACCTTGAGTTCTTTCAGTTCATTGGCAGCCATACGGTAAGGAGTCTTGGAAATAGGCTGCGTACCTGGCATCAGATCGACCGCAAAATCAATCTCTCGGTGCGGTGGTAGTCCCGGCAACTCATCTGGGAACACATCTGGAAAGTCTCGCACCACAGGATAGGCAGCCAACTCCTTCTTCTCCCCCGCTATCACGGTCACGAACGCAAAGTAGGCTTCACACCCACGTCGAATAAGTCTCTCGGCGTGCATAACCGATATCATCGGCGTAGTCACCACTGGTTTCACACCCCGGTATGTAACAACTGGTCTCCCCGGATGCTCAAATGATATTACCTTCCGACGACAATCAACCCGAGCATAGTGCCGAGAGAGCCAATCCATACCCAATAGTAAGTCAAAATCCTGGATCGCCAAAACAACAAGATCCCCCACAAATACTTGGTCGTAAATCCCTATCTCGCAATCCCCGACCATCTCACTCCCCAACAACACCGTCCCTCCCGGCGTCGAAATAGATAAATCATATGGTAAGGGGTTACACGGGATTGGAATCTTATGCAACAAATGGGGTGCTATGAAAGAGTGGGTGGAACCTGTATCAAATAGGGCACGTACGTCATGGCCATAGAGAGTAAGTATACCTTGCACTATATCACTGCTCTCAGCTGCCTCGGCCGCTGACACTGCAAATGCCTGTCCCTGCATCTGAACTCTCTCTGTAGGTCCTGGGCGCTGTGCTGCTGGAAGAGGTAATGGCGCTCCTGAACCCTGCGCCCTAGGTGCAGACTGTCTCTGAGCTGGTCTGGGCCCCACACCTCCAGTCCGTGGCCCTCCACTCTGTGCTGGCTGGGTGCACCTGTTCGCTCGGTGGCCCCTCTGTCCACAGCGAAAACAAATAATCTCCTGCCCTGTGGCCGGTGTAGCTGGTGGGGCTGGTGTAGTCGGTCTAGGCGCCTGTGGACAGTCTCTCTTCAAATGCCCCGGCTGACCACAGCGATAACATACATCTCGACGTACCTCCCGACACTGCCCCTGGTGTCTCTGCCCGCACTGCCGGCACTGTGGAAATCCCGAACTCTGGCTGCCTGCATCCCACTTCCTCTTCTTACTGCTGCTCCCTGCACCCTTCAAGACTGACTGCTCTGCTCGGGCCTCCAATCGATCCCTCTCCACCGCGTGGGCTCGCTGAACAGCCGTAGGGAAGTCAGGGGCCTCAATACCAGCCATGGCATGACGGATCTCTGGTCGTAACCCCCTCTGAAACTTGCTAACTCGACGCGACTCAGGGGTCACTAACTCAGGAGCATAACGAGATAATGCCACGAACTCAGTCTCATACTGCGTAACTGTCTTACTGCCCTGTTGTAACTCAATGAACTCAAACACCTTCTGCTCTCTGATCCAAGCTGGTACATAGGTCTCATTGAACGCCTCGACGAACTGTGCCCATGACGGACCTCCATCGCCATATCTCTGTCTGGTGGTCTCCCACCACCGCTCGGCGTCACCTCGTAACAAGAAAGTCCCCAGCCGAACTCTGTGGGCCTCTGCACAGTCTATGGATCTCAAATGCTTCTCCACCGCTAGTAACCAATCCTCAGCCACCGTCGCATCAGCGCCTCCACTAAACTCTGGTGGTCGCAAGGCCATAAAATCTCTAAGCACTGTAGCACCTGAACCGTCCCCTGCTCCCGACGTACCTGAATGCGACGCCTGGGCCGTAGCGGTCCTATCATCATGTCTGCGCTCCTGTCGCAACTGAGATGCTGCCAGTACATCTACAGCTCGTAAAATACCCGCTAATGTCTCCTGCATATCTGGTGGCCCTGGCTGTCTCTGCTCTCCCGCACCTGTAGCCTGAACCTCCGGAGTAGGGACAAGGTGTCCTCTACCTCGTGCCGACGGTCTACCACGACCTCGCCCATGTCGTGCGTCCATGATACCTAGACAACCAAATTTAATTAGAACGCATTTCGAAATAACAGACACGTCCTAACACTCTAACTCTACCTAACAGCCTTGGTGTACAGTTACTTGTCCCCCAAATAGACTTAACCTGGCTCTGATACCAACATTGTAAGCACCCCCGCCCGGATATCCCAACCACCCGGTCTATCCGAACGAGTGCGCTCACAGAAGGGAAGAGGAATAGACAAAAGACAGAAATGCCCTGGCATGCATAAATAAGAAATTTAACAGCGGAAGCAAAACGGTAAACATGCATGCCCACAAGCACCCCGCTGATACAGCGGTCATGAAGTATATAAAAATACATACAGACCCTGTGCCAACAATAGGAGGTACAAATGACAACCTGGCACAGTCAAAAATAAAAGACAGCGACTCTAGCAAAACATCAGAGATGACGGGGGCAGCTAACTATACACCTTACCAACACGGCCGGCTGCTAAATGGAACGATCCTCGCCCTCGGCCTTTGCTTTACCCTTACCTGGAATGATGGAAAGCAAGGTGAGTCGCAAGACTCAGCAAGTTTATAAGAAATGAAAGGCTATAAATAAAAGAAGAGACCATCCCAAACACAGCCCCACAAGTACACACAAGTCATGAGACGCTACAACACAACAGTGCAGTATAGTGAAAGCACATACCGGTCCTTGGGGCCCACATAAGACACCTGGCACCCAAGTCCCATACCAACCTGCCGCTGCCCTGGAAGGCAACAATATCCTCAACAAACCTGTGCGCACTGTCCCGGGGCGGTACTCCCGTCACCCGTATCCACGTCGGTACTCCCGACAACCGAGCCATAGGCTCCCTCGGAACGGTACTCCCGTCCGAGAACTAAATACTATCAGTAGCCATGCAATGCACATAAAATGCAATGGCGTAGTGAGCATCAACGTGATACCAGGCGCCCATACATCCAAGCATCAGGCCATGCTCCGCCCATATAGTAAGCCACACACGATGCATATGCCCGTGCTGGATGCATCATAATCAAGCTAAAATGCCCGTGACCAAGCATAACCAAATCATGTTAATCCCAACATGCAGCCCGTACCCATGTGCACATCAAGCCATGCAACGAAAATAAAATATAAGCAGGCATGCTATAATCACATAACGGCTAAGCAAGTTAGCAGTGCCTGGCACCGGTCAACGGTCAGTGGGTAGGAGAGACTCGCCGGCGGCCTAAGGTAGTCCGTACGACAGTCACTCCGTCACCGAACCATCGATCCTAGCCCCCACTGCACAACCGCTCCAGCCAGAAAATGACCAAAAATCCAATTAATACCCGAACCGCTAAGAACCTAGCCCCGGGTGAGTACGGCATCATTCCCAACAGGCAGGGGGGTGGCACAAACCCCCGTAGGCAACCAACGAATAAAACCCACGAAATCCATTTAATAAATTAAATCTTAAACTAACCGTTTAAAAACTTCATAATTAATTAATGGCCGAAACAAACGAAGGGAGGCCCAATAAATCGCCAACGACAGAAACGACGAGATAGGTAAGAAGAACTTGCCTTATCAGAGATATCCTTAGGCTCGTTGGGTCCAAAAGCAGTAAAAATTATACAAACTGCAATATCCCAATTATTTGCCAAAATTAATAAAATTGGACGCAAAACGAAATTCTGACCGTACAGAATATTAATTACTAACTGCTCTACATACCTGGATAATTAAATCAGGGATTAAACGGAGTTTAATCCAATTTTTGAAGCCCCAAAATCTCAGAAATTTCTCTCGCGCACGCTGCTGCTCTTTTCTGTAATTCCTTACTGTTCGCATGCAAAAAGAACGCCCGAAATCGGGCTTAAATCGGCCAAAAACGAGCGGCTGAGGCGCGGCCACGTGGCAGCGCGCGGGCCAGCCACTGGGAGCCACCGCCATTGACGAAACGACGTCGTTTTGACGCCTATGGCTGAATTAAATCAGCCAAAATTTCCCCTCCTCGCGCGCAGCCCCCGCGATTCGATCCCTCATCCGCTGCCTGGCCGCCTCGCGCGCGAACCGCCCGCGCCCACGCTCGCATCTAACCTATATATGTTTTAAGTTATATTTAATGTGACTTTTGGCCTCTTCCGCGATTCACGCCAGCACCCCTAAACTTCCATTAATTGCACTAACGCCCACTTAATTAATTACATTAACTCCCGAAATTTCTGAAAATCCCATTATTGAATTTCTTTTAATTTTCCTATAATTCCAGAAATTCCTAAAACAAATTAATTAATTATTTTAATTTCTTATTTCCTTAAAATCACATAAGTAAATTTTATTAAATCACAACAAATTATTTTAATATTTCCTTTAATTTAAATTACCCCAAAATTAAATTAAATTGGCATTTACGGGGCGTTACATATAGTCTTGGTAATCTGACTAAAAACGACCCTGTTTGCCAATCTATAAGAAAATTGGATGGGAAGCCTATCCCCACTTCATAGAAAGTGTTTAAGCCATTTCTGGACGTAAAAGCAGAGGAAGATGTGAGCGACAATCACAACTACTTGTACATATGCATGATTTTTGTTTGTATTTATTTCTTGTTGAATTTTTGTATAGCTACTTTTAATCGCCAAACCTCTTTCCAGGGCATACAAAAGGAATAAACATGGAAGGCCAGTTAGTTCATCGAATCAATAACATATATGTACTTTGTGGCTCTCAACTTGGGAGCGATATTTGTTACGCACTTGCAGCAAGCGAACTAGGTCAAAAATTGGGGGAGAAAAAAATTAATTTGGTATATGGAGGGAGAAGTCGTGGATTGAATGGTTATGTTTCACAAGCTGCACATCTTGAAAAATCATTTGTGGTAGGTGTAATGCCAATCCCTTTGGCTGAACCACATATTTTCGGGATTACACGTGGTCAACTTATAGAAATGACTTCTATGTCTGAGCGCATGGCTTGTAAGATTTATCAGTCAGACGCCTTCATTGCTTTACCAGGAGATTTTAGAACACTTGAAGAAATATTTTGTATAATCTCCTAGGCTAAGAGTAATCTCCATACCAAACCCATTGGACTTTTAAATGTTAACCATTTTTTCGATGGGTTGCTCTCTTTTCTTGATCAGGCTGTGGACCAAAAGTTCATTTCTCTTTTAGCAAAAAAGATTCTCATTTCAGCATCCACCATTGAGGAGCTGCTAGAGAAATTACACGCTTATGTTCCACAGCATGATCCTCATGAGCCTCGGATAGACTGGTCTAAGGCAATCAGTAACAAGCGCCAAAGGGATCCGATTAATTTATATTTATCACTGTGAGGAGTGCTCTTTGTTAAGATGGCTGAGTAAGGAGTACTTTTTGTACTCTTGAGACGCATATAATTCTTATACAACTTGCAGGATTTTTTTAGGTTGTGTTCTTAAAAAAAAAATTAATTAATTAAAAAAAAAGCTGTAGAATGTTGTTAGGCAAATCTATGATAAGATGGCTGAGTAAGGAGTACTTTTTGTACTCTTGAGACGCATTTTGTTTATCTTATGACTTGCATGAAATTTTTATTTTGGTGTGAAAATATACATATATATATATATATATATGGTATGCTCATTTGTTTGTTTGAGTTTTAGCAGTTCACAGTAAATCTATGGACTTGTAGAGTTACAGGTATTCCTAACAACCATAGTTTATTACTGCAATTCAAATTGGGGGGTGTAAGGTCTAGTTATGAATTATCTGGTTCATGTTTAACTGTGAGTTTGCTATTACTTACTTGTAGTCTTGTGTGAATTGATTATCTTTATCTGCTCTTATTAAAAAAAAAAAAATTGTGTCTTTTAAATAATGCTACTCCTAAAGCTTTGGAGTTATGCACTGATAGTCGGTTAGGTTTGCAATACGAAACATGAATACATTAATTTCTTATTTGAAAACGTATATGCATTAGAACAAGTAATTTGCATTCATCGAGTATTCAAAATTTAAAAATTGGTTATCGGTCATAAAGTCAAAGATAGCAGTAATTTGCTGATTAGTGCACTATATGATCTCTTAACAGAAGTGGAGACTATTATCCAAGTGAGTGTTTGAGCCTAATAATGGTTAATTCTGAGTGAAATAACACTTACTCTAAATATGCTTTATTGTTTATCTCATATTTTCAATAGCTTCAAAACATCAATTCGCTTTGAATGTCTAGTATGATAGTGGGTGAATTTGACTAGTTTCAAATTCCGAATTAGATGACTGAGTAATATCGTTTTGTAGAAGCATGATAGGGGAATCAATTTCTTTTATTTTGGGCCCATTAACCTTTTTCTTTCTTTACATTAACCTCTATTGCTAGCCTATGTGAGCCATTTGTAGTATAATTTCTTTCGTTACCCTCGTTTAACCCATAACCATATGAATCTTGTCCAACTTAGTGTGTTTTGTTTGGGAATTAGTCTACCTAGCTATTTTCATATTTTAAAAAAAATGAAAAAAAGAAAAAAAAAGTGAAAAAAAAAGAAAAATTCTCTTAGCTATTCAGCACAATTGTTTCAAAATAAATATTGAAAAAAAAATAAATTCCCAACACACCCTTTGCACACTCTACATTTTCTTTGACAACCTGTATTAACCTCATAGCCCTATTACAACCCGGTCTGGTCCCTCTTGATGCTATAAATCATGTAATCTCAGAATTCGAGTTTGGAGTATGGAATTATGTTTAAATTTAGAAGCTATTCATTTAACGCATTATTCTAGTCATGAAGCTATGTCAATTTTCCTATTCTTTCCTGAAAATACGTTCCTTGTATTTGGGATGACACCAAGTTTTGAACTTGTTCTGCATTTACTCTTATAACGGTGGACCCCCTTGTGTGTACACCTGAGAAATCTTTTTTATTGGAGGAAAATTGTAATGACCCAAATTTATTTATTACTATTATTGTTAATATTATTATTATTAATTAAAAGGTGTTCCCAGCAGCTTTTCTCGTTACCCACCTCCATTTGCTCCAATTAGTTCCTAAGCCATTTTATGCAACCGATTGATGCGGTGGGTTTGTAGTGGATCTTAAGGGAGGCTGGTCACGTGTTCGGCTGGGAGTTTGAGTGGAAGGGGAGAGAGAGTTGAGTGACCAGCTGAGTGTGTAGAAGAAGAAGAAGAAGAGCAGCAAGCGAAGAAAAAAGAATAGAGGAGTTGCAGGGGAGCTCAAGG
Organism: Diospyros lotus; assembly: GCF_014633365.1. Lineage (NCBI taxonomy): Eukaryota > Viridiplantae > Streptophyta > Magnoliopsida > Ericales > Ebenaceae > Diospyros > Diospyros lotus. The sequence continues at coordinate 30,824,840 of NC_068341.1, forward strand.
GAGTGGTTGTGCTTCTGTTCTGGTTCAAATTGTTCAGACAAGTCTTCTTCCCTTTTTCCTTCTCCTTGACCCACTGTTGTCTTCCATGAGAGTGTGAGCTGGGCTTTATGTGGTTGTTTGTTGATATATATATATATATATGTATATATAAGTTGCAGGGGTGTTGTGTTGTATGTGTTGGTGAGTTTTGTAAAGAAGTGCGTTTATACATATATGTATATATGCAGGTTAACGTTTGTGTTGTTGTGTGCTTTATATATATATATATATATATACGCAGTATATGTGCAGTTGGCAGCATTGATTTCGTGGGTGAAGGAATTTACTGTGTGTGATTATCCAAGTGTTTGAGGTTGAGTTAGTGTAGCCGTGAGTGTAAGGAGTTGTGTAAGTGTGTAAATGTGTAGGGGCAGTGAGTAGGAGCCTTGGTTGAGGGTAGAAGATGCTCCACAGTGAAGGTCTGTGAGTTCGCTGGAGATGGAAGGTGACCCATGTATATATAATAGTGTATATTAAGTGTTTATATATAGATATAAACAATAATAAATAATATATATTTGTATATTAAGTGAGTTTGCTGTGAGTTCGTTGGAGATGGACGTGCCTGCCACTTCCAACTTCCAATATACACTACAACACTATATATATATATATATATTTGTTTTAGTGTTGCTTAAAGTCTACAAGTACAACTTGTGCTATCTAAATAAATAATAATAATAATTATAAATAATATTAGTAAAGAACATGTAATGTTATTTCTATTATTATCTTTCTTTCTTAATAATAATAATAGTAATAATGTTAGTAAGTAACATGTATTGTGGAACATAATTCATTAAATTATATAAATGTACAATTTAATAGGGCAATAGAGGTTGTAAATGTATCCGGCGTGTCTTAGCTACATTTCTAGAAAGCTTGTTCACTCTCTACCTTCTAAATGGAATGAAGATAAGTACATTCGGATTTAACGCTAGCTAGTGTCCATAGGAAACGAGTGTATATCTTATAACACTGCCTTCCTGTTTCAACCAGTTAAATACAACAGTATTTTCAAACGCATGTCTTGTATGCTTGAGTCGGGTTTATGCATTTTGGGGTTGTCCATTTAATCTTAAGTGCTTGTCACACGACCATGATATTTGTTTATTAGTTGTTAAGCACGAGCATTTACATTTGGCGTGTGTTTTACTACTTGGGCGAGGCTTGGCGGGATGCTTGGCTTTGGGGGCTTTGTATCCTGTTCGGTCTACTACGCCACCCCTTATTTGCTGCATTTGCATAGTTTTGGCTCCAGTTTTTGAGATACAGCTGTACGGTGTTGGGTTTCCTGAATCGAGTTATTTAGGGACGCCTTGGCGTCCCCAGTTTTATCTTGGATGCTTATGCGTGCCAGCGGGTGTGGTAGCTCCCACCCGAGCGAGCTTCGGCTTGTAGTACAGGTACAATCTACCTCCAAGGCAGTAGCAGGTTTGTGATAAGGACTTAGGTGCTAGTGCATTCCTTATTTGGGCCCCAAGATCCTGTATTTGTGCATTGTTACTTATGCAGTTGGTATCTGTGTCAGTTTATGAGATTGCATGGCATGTTATGCATGAGTTTCAGTCTATTATGCACTTGAGATGCATGTTTACTCTTAGTGCCTAATCTTTGCGCCTTTCTTTCTTTATGAGCTTGTTGAGTCATTTGGACTCACCTTGTTTCTCTTTATTCCAGGTAAAGGCAAGGACCCGGTCATGGGCGAGTCTAGTGGGTCTCGACTTCTGAGTTAGACGATGTACAGGGCCATGCAGACCTAGCAGTTGTCAGCCTGGGGATTTCTTTTTTTGCATTTTGTCGCTTCTAGACTATAATTTTCTTTAGTTTATTTGGGTCTGTATGGTTTATGTTTATTTTGTGGCCGGTGTGCCAGAGATGTTTGTTATGCATGCTTGGGCTATGTAAGCCTAGAGGTTAGTTGATGTATAGCGGTTGAGGTTTTGTTATATATGCCGGGATGACAAGTTTTCTCTATCAGTTTCCTCTTGGTATTTATCAGTGGCACACATGACAGGTTCTTCCAGATCAGGTTGTCTCTATTTTAGTAGGGCACTCGCTCTGGTTCTTTGGGGACCTGGGTGGGGGCTTTACAGAAATCCATAGTAAGGTTAGAAGTCAAAACTTTGAGGGAGTAAGTCTGTGTGTTGGTTATCCTAATTGCCATTCCTGAGATTGTATGACCTTTAACCAAAAATCTGATTTAGAATGTTAAATTATTTATTCGATTTTATGCATTTCGGTTTCAAATTTGAAATTTTTACATTCATACAAGTATTACGAATAAAGCTTGGCAGGTGTATAGTCTGATTGCTAAGGGACTAGCAATGTTTAAGTTGGGGGGTATGATTAGTGGTTAATTTTGTAAAATTTTGTTATAATTATAACCACCGTTTTGATTTTAAATTGGTTTAATTGAATAGTTATGTGTAATATATATATATAATATAATATATTATAATAAACATGTAAATATAATATATATTATAACATAATACATATACTCAATGGAGTGCATGCGTGGAGCATCTATATAATATATAAGTATATAATATATCGTATAAATATATACATAATATATAATTTTATAACACTCAATTGCTTGTTTGTAGGCATGAAGAAGGTGGGCTTGGAGACTCAAATTGGATTGAAGAATGAAGAATTCAAACCCAACCCATGAAGAATTTAAACCCAACACATGCCCATTAAATTGAAGGCCCAAGGCCTAACACATGTTTAAGGTCCAACTTGAGCAAGCTCATGGAAAATATCATTTGGAGAAGGCCTAAGCATTTTTTTTTTAATCCTAATGAAGACCAAAAATCTTATGTCATTTATTTCTTCTTTTAATCCTTCATTTCTTCTTTTAAATTCTTATGTCATTTATTGTTATTTTATTATCCATCGCCTAAATGACCGATTAATTTCTGCCTTTAAATTTCTGCAATTTTAGTTCTTGTCTTTTAATTATCCACCGCCTAAATGACCGATTAGTTTTTGCTATTTTAATTCCTGTCATTTAAATTCTGTTATTTAAATTACGTCATTTAAATTCCTGTCATTTAAATTCTGTTATTTAAATTACGTCATTTAAATTCCTGTCAATTAACTTTTAAATAGAGATGAGTAGCTAAATCTAATCTTGGGTTAAGGCAAGGACAGTGTCCAACGCCAATGATTCCCAAAGAAAGTTACGCTTTAAATGAGTAATATTAATTTAAATTTCAGTATGAGTGTGTCTTAATTATTGAGAAATCACTAGGTTTGGATTAGAGCGTAAGCCTAACTTCGAGTTTTCATGTCACGCATGAGAGTTAGTAGAACTGAAAACGCTATCATACCTAAACCCGGATGATTAATTTAGTTATTTTGTGTATTAATTGCAATTAGATTTATGGTAGTTGCTTAAATTAGAATCCCGCATATCATGTATGGGGATTGTTTAAACTAGAACTATCATCATCTCTAATTGCATTTAATAACAAACCCTCATATCTGAAATTAAATTAATGTTGCTAATTTTTTTTGCTAAAATTTGGGAATCAACGGGTTGGTGCTGAAATTGTCTTAATTCAAGTGCTATCCAATTTCATATCCTCACATTAAGCGTATATTTCAACTTCTGCTTTGCTTTATTTCCTAGTATCTGTTATCTAAAAAAATTATAAAAAAATATTGTTACCAATTCATCCAAATGCGTGTGCGTGTGTGACATTTTTTTCTTTTGCCATAAATAAATCTCTCAGTGGACGATCTGGACTCATCCAGAAAATATAACTTTAAATTTGGACTACAACTGCACTCGTACACTGATGAGTATAAACCTCTCACCAAAATAAAAAAAAATATAAAAGTTTTATTATGTTTTTATTGTGTTTTTATTGTAGGGTGAGAGTGCAACCACTAGGTTGTTAGACTAAAAAAAAAGTGGGAACTTGTGCTCTGATACCGATTGTTGGGTTTGAAATATTATGACACACACTCAAGAGGAGGGTGAATTTGGTGATTTAAAACTTGATGATAGAACTTGAAATCTTTTTGTTCCAAATGAGGTTTTAGTGATTTAAAACATAAAACATATAAAATAACAAATGCCAAGTTTAAAGAATATATAAAGCAAGAAAGATAGAAGACACAAAGGATTTATAGTGGTTCGACTTAAATCAAGCCTAATCCACTACCTTAACTCCCATTAAGGATTTTAAACCAATTCACTAAAACCTTCTACTTGATCCAAGTAGGCCCTCTAGTCCAAGACTAGAAAATTACAAACCTCCTACTTATACACAAGTAGGCCCTCTAGCTTACAAGTTAGGAAATACAAGAAGTAATATAGAAAATAGATTTTAAGAGATGAAACTCTTAGATTACTAAATCTCTCAAAAATCACAAGGCCTGTAAAATAAGTGATAAAAAATGAATGTAAAGCCTTTGAGAGAAAAATGAATAAAACAATGAAGCTCTTGAAGAGTATAACAGTTGTATGCTTGTAATGAACTCTCTTGCATGCCTTGAGTCATCCATCTATCTTCTATTTATAATTCATCTCGAGCCCATTTAAAAATATAGTTGTTGGAGAAGACAAACTAGCTATTGGAAGTTGTTAGAGACACAAGCTGTTGACAGAAGAAAATGGTTAGTCAACATATTCAAGCCAATTACAAGACTTAGTCGACAGAATAAATGAGTTAGTCGATAGAATCACAATACAATATTAGACTTAGACAACAAATTGAAGCCTTCTGTCGATAAAACCAATACATTGATTCTTTTAGTCGACAGAATGAAGGCATTTAGTCGACAGATCACGACCACTTAGCCGACAAATGCTACAAATTTGCCTTTAACTTCATTTTCCAATTGTTGTTGCCAAATACAACAATAAAAACTTGTATGGAGTGAGGGAAATCGTCGCTTGAAGCGATATAAGGTACCACCGATTGAAGGTACAATTGCCAAGTGAGCGTTGTAGGGGAGAAAGGACCTCGAGGAGAGAGGCCTCTCAGAGAAAGGGATGGCTCACGGGATGAGCAAGCTTACGGAGAGAAGATACCTTGCGGAGTGAACGATACCTCGTAGAGAGAGTAAGTCTCTCGGAGAAGATGGCTTCTCAGAGAAAGCTAGCCGACGTGCTCCCTTGAAAGGTTCAAGTTAGTCGGGTGTCTGATTCAACTTAAGGCTCTCGGAGGGGGTCTGATACACCTCTCAGAGAGGATGAGATTATCTTCTAGAAGGAGTATGGACCTTTTTCGGGAAGGTGCTTGAAAGGTCTCAGAGAGAACAAGGGTTCTCTCGGAGGGAATATGACTAACTCAATCTCAACTTCTGGAAGAGCTATTGTGTAAGATGAGGGTTAGAAGGCTTGCGGGAAGAATCTCCTATGAAGACCCTCTGACGATCAAGTCAGTAAGCAATGGGAGAGAGAGAGAGAGAGAGAAAGAGGGAGCAACGGAAAGAAATGTAATGGCCTCGACAAGAGAAATTTGAGAGAGAATAGAAATGGGTGTCCAGGTGTTTCGTCCTTTGAATAGTGTTGTGCCTTGCCTTTTATGGTCTATGTCTCGATGATCGAGGGTGACACATGGGTTTCTCGAAGACCCTGTCATGGGTCTCTCCTTGCAATCTTAGGGAGGTGTCTCTCCGAGAGGTGGCATACTCTCGGAGAGACATCTCGCCGAGAAGCCTTTCCCTGAGGGACCTCTTCCCGAGAGGATCTCTTCGAGAGAGGCCTCTGTGGAAGACAAGGTACCACAATTTCCCCTACTCTCTGTTTTCACCTTTAGGTGAATACAAAGAGTAGACTTTTTCCGAAAGATCCACCTCCACAAGCTCTGCCTTTTCTGTTTCCCGAGGGTTTTCTTATAGATAGACCCTTGTCGTATGAACCATTCCACTCTTGTCATATCTTTAACTACTTTTGCTCTCTCTATGCTTCTTCTCTCTGAAAGAAAATCCTCCGTGACACTTTTGTTCGAGAGTGTCTTACATCTTTTCGAAAGACTTCAGGTTAGCTCCAAAAAAGTTTTCTTTCTCCGATAGAATCTTAATCTCTCCAAAAGACTCCATCTCTTCTCCAAAAGATTTTTTGACTCTCTCCTGAACATTTTGGTCTCGTCGAAAGAAGTCATGTGCTCTCTGAAAGACTTTCTTCCTGAAAGATTCCCTCTTCTCTTTGAGAGATTTTTCTGTCTCTCTGAGAGACCTTCTTCTATTCTTTTACCGAGATAGAATTTGCTCCATTTTCGCCAGTCTTAACCTCCCTAGCCTGACTTAGGCTCATGGCTAGTGCTAAGGTATACCATAGAGAGACCGATAAGAATGGAGTCATCTAGGCTTATTCCCGGATGTCGGAGGACGATGTCACCCTTCTTCGTAGCAACCATAGGATACCCTCCCAATACTACACTAGGATCCCCCAGCAAGCCAAAAATTGCGTGGCCAACACTGAAGAAGGCTGGGTTAGTATTTTCAAGGCCAACTTCAAACATGGTTTTAACCTTCCTTTGCATGATTTCGGCCTTAAGTTTCTTACTGTGAGTGGCTTATCCCCAGACCAGCTACATCTTAACAGTTGGGCCCAGCTGGTTGCCTTTATTGTGTGTTGCCAAGAGAAGGAAATAGTCCCCTCGGTCGAACTTCTATTATGTTTCTTCTACATTCGCTTAGTGAGGAATAGGTACTACCTATACACCCTGCATCGCCCCCGCCCAAAGGATTGTCTCTTCTATAATTTCCCAGCCAAGATCGAATGTTTCAACACTAGGTCATTTTTGTTCTAACCACCTACGGGCGTGTGGAATGCTCCTCGCAAGTCGGTCATCGACCCTGAAAGGGCGGCGACGCCTCGATTTGGTAGGACCACCATTGGTGGTCTCCAGGAGCAGTACCGCGAGGAGTGTCATGCTCTTCTTCAAGGTGGTCTATCACACCTCTACGACTACCTTATGATCGACAGATTAATACGGGCCAGATGAATCCAAGGGCTTAGCAATTCATCCCATAATCGGGTCCCTCGAATAGTACCACATTTCTCGCCTACAACCCGAATGACAACGATGGAAGGGGACATCCCTCTACAGGCCTTCCCCTGAGGATGTGGATCTACCTATCTACTTTCTTTTCTCTCTTTTGTTTCTTTATATTCATGTGCACAACTCCTTGTGGCTTTACTTAATTTTCTTCTTCTTATCCTAGTTCTTATTATTTCTCTTCTCTTTGCATGTAGCGATGAGGTAAATGGCACTAGGTTCGCAAAGCAGGGTAGGCTCTGTTGCCGTCCCCGAGGGTCCTTCTCAATAACCAGCTGCCCTTTACCCCCAGCTAACGGAAGAGATTAGTGAGATTGTGGTTGCGTCAAGACAAAGGAAGAAAATGAGGCGCAGATGCGAAGTCGAGGAGGACACCACTACTTTTTCCCAATCATAGACCTAACCATTCTTGAGAAGGGGGAGATTCCAGCCGCCGACTTTGGACTTACCAACGAACCCCTCCCCGCATCCCCAGCTTAGGCTTCCTCCGGGGAATTGAGTTGTAGGGGTCATGTTCAAAGACATCGGGGAGCTGTAGCGGATGAAGCGGGTACCAGTTATAGCCCCCTCGGAGTGGCAGACATTGAGGTGGATTCGAGGTTAAATCAGGCAGCCATCAATGTTGCCTAAAGACGAGGCCGTGACATCTTCAGATGTGCTATGATCAATCCCCAGCGTTCGGGCCGATGAGTCCTGAATATCGAAGATTCTCAACGAGGTCTCCGCCCCATCTTACTCGATATGCCTCCTGCCGTTGAGAAGACATATGACCTAGGCCAGGGGCGTTCGACGTAAGGTGAGCCATTTCAAATCCAGGTGGGGGTCTTGGACACCGATACGATTGACATGCTTGGGGTCGGGGCCTATTTGTTGTATTCCACCATTCTCCCTCGCGATGAGGGGCGGTACTTCCGTAACCCTCCCAAAGACATGGACAACTTTGAATGCTATCTAGCCATTGCAAATTATTTCTCCCCGATTTTTCAATGCTCTATTCCTTTTCCCACAACCCTTTTCTTACAATCTTTCTCTTGTCCCTCGCAGGGGGCCTAGGGAGGTATGATGACCAATGCCATGAACATACCCACTTGGCTACCCAGGAGGCTAATGATTGGAGGAATAAGTCAGTCTCTTGGAACCACAAGCAATAATGACTGAACCAGCACATTCAAGACTTGGACTATGAGGAGTAAGGGTTGCACCTAGAGAATGAACAACTCACCTTCTCATGCAGGTTTGTGGAAGTGAACTGCAAGGAGGCTTGGGCGAAGATGGAGCAAATTCACGCCGCTCACCAAGGTGAAACTTCTCAGCTGCGGGATAAGCTAGCCATCTCCGAGCAACGAGTGGTTGAGGCGGGGTAGGAGGTGGGGAGATTAAGGGCGAAGGCTGAAAGAGCATCAGGCTAGAGGCAGCGAGACATTGAGGAAGCTGTGAAGAAGGCGGTCTGAGACTATCGACTATTTGCAGATTGCTTCCGTCGAAAGGAAAAATATGCGTCGTGCTATTTGAAGTTTGGCTTCTACCATGGTCATACTTTCTTGGAAGCAAGGCGGCCGAACGAGTCATTTGACGACATGCTTTTTTATGACGCCATGACCTCCGTCCCTCCTCAAGACTGGCGTAAGTATGAACCTAATGATCCAGGGCCCAACGAATCCGTGCGAAGGGCGTTGGATGACGACCTGAGCAACCTGCTGGGCCCTTGGAGTCCTTATGTGCCAGACCCTGAGAAGGACGAATTTCTGATGTGTCAGCCTAATTTTGAGGTTTTTGATGACATGGCCCACACCATCCACTTGATCGAACAAGGACTGAATTTGGATGTTGATAGGCAAGCTCCCCAAGGTTGGCTACATGGGGAAGGTTCGAGGCTAGCCGACCACCCTCCTAGTCAGGATATATATAGGCCTTTTTTGTTATTTTCTTTTTCTTTTCCTTTTTGAATTCAAGATGTTTTAAACATTGATTCCGATGATCATGTATTAGACTCTCTTATTTTGAATGTATGTGGCCTTTGGATATACCGTTATGTTTAATACATCTTATGCTACTGCCTTTAGCTTTTCATTTGCCTATCAATTTTATTAGTAGCGTTAGCACATTATATCTTAGGAGCGGCAAGGCTCATCGACGTGCATTTTTCTATTCTTCTAGTGTGCGTATGGGTTACTTGCGATAGGAGTTTTTCCTACCTATTTTATCGTGTATCTTGATCTTTTTGAGAGATGTTTAAAACTTCAGTTTTCACCTTTTCAAATCTTTGTTAGGCATTGGACCTCAACAGCAGACCCGAAACCCAAGCTTGGTGAGGAGTATGTGTTTACCTTACGCTATAGCTTTAAGGAGTTCATAGGTCCCTTCAATAGTCGTTCCTGGCTAAACGACCCTACGTCAGATGGTCATCACGTATCTAGGTTTGTTGGGGAGACCTGGCACTAGATTCCAATCGCGTACTCGGGTTTGCTGGGAGACCTAGTGCTATATTCCCACTAGTAATCTAGGAAAAGCCTGCCAGCCTAACGCTAGTCCACTGTAGGGGATCCAAGTTAATCTCTTGCTTCAACACTGAGTTGCACTAGTGAATCTAGGTTAGTCCAGAGGGCATTGCGTTGGATTACCTTCGTGTATCATAGGCGATCCTTCAGCCTTGTATGCCTTTTGGTATTTCCCGCCCTTTTTTAAGACTCGTCTACCACGGGGGATCTAGGTTTGACCCGAGGTTACCAGCCAAAATTCTACCAGACTTTCCAAGTTTGCCGGGAGGCTTGGCGTCGGATCTACCAAGGGGTCCAGGTTAGCCTATAGGCTTAGCACCAGACTCACACGAGGGATCCAGGTTAACCTGTGGACATCGATCGGAACATGTCCAAGAATTGAGGAGGGCCCGGGGCCATGGTGCAAGATCACCACTGAGTGAGTTCATCTTATAAGGTTAATCATAGTTTCCTGCTTGCTTGGGCCTTCTCGGGTTTGTCCAACATAGGGGTTAGGTTAGACCCAGGATAATTCGCTAGACTTTTAGGATTTGGGCCAAATCATGACTTATCTAGACTTCTTGGCGAATACTTTCATGCCATGTGTCATTAGGATTTGAGCCATCATCATTAGTTTCATCTTATGGTGCCACGTGTCCCTTGGGATTTGGGCTGCCACCATTACTCCCTCAAAATCATCATCAGTTTTATCCCATGGCGCCAAGTGTCCCTTGGGATTTGGGCCACCATCATTACCTCCCAAACTTCTTCTCCAAGAATTGCATTTCGTGACCCTTAAATTGTTTGGAAAATTACTTTATTATTATTTTTTTCTAACAACAATTTTTCACAAAGACTTAGGGTATTACATCTGGTATTGTGCATAACATTGTTGTACATAGTGAGAGAAAATCATTCAACCTACCCTCTCATTGAGAAATTAAATTTTCCATAAAATTCCACCTGGATCCAACTCCGTTGGAGGTTGAGTTTGCCTTGAGACCTTGGCGACACTATTTTGTGGAAAAAATTAGAGGTCTTTGTGGAAGATTGAAGTACTTGTTCTCTTATGGGATTTGAGTGGGGGCAGCGACGATGGATAGAGTTTTTGAATGATTGTGATTGTGTGATCCAGTACCACCTTGGGAGAGTGAACGTGGTGGATAATGCAGGAATAAGCCTATTCTGATGACCCGAGGATGGGGACTGGTAGAGGCTTTTAGCCCCTTGTTAATAGACCTATGAAATGTATTTTCTGGAAATATATGATGTTGGTTTTCAACTGTTGCATTTATAAAATCCATGTGGCCATACTGTTCTACCTATTTGTTGTTGCCTAAAGGCAAAAGTCTAAGTATCACCTCTATGGGACAACGGATGTGGTGCTTGTGTGAGTTGTATGAGGTCGGGTCGAGGTGATATGGTTAAAGACCTCCCGAGAGGCGCTATGCGTGTGCCGTTGAGAAAACTTTTGTTGAATGAGGATGATATGTTCACGAGGCACTTTAAAATAGTCCTCATTGTTTTCTCATACGTTTTATATTTGTTCATGCATTTATATAAAATGTTTGGAGTTCTCACTAGAACATTCATCTTCTAATTGGACTATGTCCTCAGAATATTCAAATGTTCTAAGCTCGACAAGCAACTCTAAGGGAAAGGAGATTGTTGGAGAATAAGCTCATTTTGCTATTTGTAGCATGTTTTAGAGTATTCTTAAGTATTTCAGTCGATGCGAACCTTATTATGTTTTTCGTTATGTTTGAGACGTTCAGTTATCGTTTTCAAAAAATGATATCCATATAATTCATTTTGTAGACATCTTAAACGATTTCTCATATGATAAATAAAGCATTATGGTTATGTACCATATCAGGTTTGATCTAGCTTCTGCATTTGTAACTATAACACCTATCTTAGCTATTTGAGTTTGATAGGTTGAGAATGTGGAATTGGGATTTTTAGGAATTGTAGGTTGTACATCAGTGGATGTGTTGTGGAAAAAAAAATAATTCCTAAAATCCTAAGTTATTTAACGCTTGTGAAATCAAGGGTGTTATAGCTATGGTGGTCCTAGTCCGTCCACACCTACCGTGCAACTCAGTACCTCTCCGTGCACCTCTTCCTGTGCTAAACTAGAGGATTCCGTACCTCTAGCACCTGAGTGTCAATCCATGTGTGACACTTACACTCAATTAATTTACTGGAGAAATAACTAAAATGGGTAGAAGAAGTAAAGGAATAACAGAGCAAGTAGTGACTTCTGTGTCCAATTCCAATTTCACATTCAGGTCAAAATTCCTTCCCCGCTTGAAGCCACCTACAACCCCAATTGCTTGCTATGTGGAGCGCACCAATTCTGGTTGAGGTGGCACTGGGAGTCAACTCTTGTCCACTGGCCAGTCGCCAAGGTAGTCAACTCCCAAACATGAGATAGTCGACTCAGTGCTCCAGTAAGTCAATGTTAGACCCACTGCCATCATTAATACTTAATGACATAACTAAGACACAATGGGTTCTTAGTGTTGATACCAGATCCAACACTATATGGTGTGTGATTTTCTAGGTTCACTGCCTACTAATAAACATATAGCACCAAAACTCTTTTGGCACCGATCAATACCTTGACCCATCACAAGAATCTCTCTATATCCCGATGATGATCTGAGAGTTCCTGAATAGCACCTAACAGCTGTTTAGGACAATGTAGGTGATAGTGAAGTCTCACTTTAAGTGAACCTACTATAGTTGACAATTATCATGTGCTATAATAATTTCATCACCTAGCATCATGATTGAGCGAGAGCTATAGAGTGATAAACTCACAAACTCAGTAACTATGTTGTTGATCCTATTATAGTGACTAGATGACACATCTGAAAACACCTTTCCTATTAATCAATCTACCATGGCCAGGGACTATCTCGTCACACTAATAGTAGATCATATAGGACGCTCACCCCATCAATAATGACAAGGGTGACATATCCTATCCCTGAGCACCTACCTCCATACACTAGCAATACGAAACCACATAAATGAACCTCTCCACCTCGCAATTGGGTGGTTCGGCCCATTGGCGAATCTCGCAGACCAATACATAAGACAATCGTGTCAGTTCAGGTCCAAGGATCAGCTACACAATCAAAACTAAACGACATGATCATTATCCTCAATGCCATGTGGATAGTCATCAGTGTCGCATTCAATGGATTATTCTCTACAACCACCCACAGGTTTACTAAAGACATCCCCATGTCATAGGGCGTGTGACACACCACCCTTACTATCAGTAACTCTTTTTTTTTTTTTGAACAAGATCCCTTTAGATATCTAAATATTCTTTTAACGTCCTTAAGATGAGATTCCTTAGGATTGGATTGAAAACTATCACATAGACAAACACTAAACATAATGTCCAGCCTACTAGCTATCAAATATAGCAAAATGATCCAATCATACTTTAGGCTCTATTTGAGATAAATAGATAGAAAATTTACATTCATTCTTAAGAGATAATCTTGTTCTAATTCCTTTAAAAGGATCTCCTATGATCTTATTTTCCTCCACATATTTTCTTCTTCTAGGAAATGATGGTTATCTTTTTTTGTAAGCTATATTTTCTTCATTAAGCATATTATCATTTGATTCCTTTTAACCTAATGAGAATTTTTAAAATTTTTGTCCTAATTTATTATCACAATCTTCCTTAGGTTTTTGAACTTCAACACTCACATCATCAACTATAACTATAATAGATTCTTCTACAGTAAGAGTTCTTTTGTTAAATACCCTATATGCTTTACTTTGAATAGAATATCCTAAGAAAATTTATTTTATCATTTTTAGAGTTAAATTTTCCTAAAGTGTCTTTACCTTTATTAAGGATAAAATATGCACTACCAAAAACATGAAAATATGAAATATTTGGTTTCTTTCCTTTGTATAATTCATAGGGAGTTTTCTTTAAGATAGGTCTTATGGAATCCCTATTCAACATGTAGCATGAGATGTTAATGGCTTCGATCAAAAGATTTTAGTCACATAGCATAATTCTAGCCATTTCTTATAAAGATTTATTTTTCTATTCAACTACCCCATTTTGTTGAGGTGATCTAGCACTAGAAAATTATGATCAATATCATTTTCCTCACAATAGTGCTTGAATTGTTCATTTTAAAATCTCCTGTGACACCCCACTCCCACTTACGAGTGCTACTCTTGAACAATCATCCGACCTGCTCACATATTCGGTCAAATGTGAAGGGCAGACTATGTTTCAACACGAAACGCCCTAGGTTGGAATTAAGCTTTGTCATTCCCTTCCCTCATTCCCAAAATTGACTAGCAAATTGGGCTTTATGAATGACTCTTCAAATTAATTTCCATTTAACTTGCCCAATCACCCTTCTTATTATTTTATTTCTCCTTATTTTCCTATATTCCATAGGGCTCCGTATAATTTAAAATTCCAAAATAACACATCGATTTTCCCAATTTCAAGAAAAAATTCATAAATTTTAATTTTTCAAAAATCCAACCTTGTCTCAAAAAATGCTCAAAAAATCTCTTTAATTTTAAAAATTCCTCCAGGGCCCAAAATTAATCCAAAAATGCCCCAAAAAATCCAGATTTCCAAAATTTTAAAAACAAATTGGCTGGTAAGGCCTGCTGACACGCCCGGGGCCTAGCAATGCGCTGACAGCGCGATTGGACAGTGCCTTGCCTGCTGCCTACTGTGGCCCTGATTGCTGCCACCCGCCTTCACCATGTTTTTTCCCTTGGCTTCCTACCCCAAATTTTCCAGAATTTAACTTTAGTAAATAATCATAAAAAATCTCTCACATTCCAAAAAAAATCATATTATTCAACCCCTTTGGTGCTTCCAACAACACATACCAAATAAGAGATTTACACCAAGATTTAGGTTTCAACATGCCATAAGCCATTATCTCACTTTCAAAATAAAATGATACATCCCAACACAGAGATTAAACACCATATACATCACAAACTATAACCAACAACATAAATTACACAAGTATCTTAGATCTTCCAAGGCTTTAAGCTTGCAACTCCTCTTTTCTCTTGGCCCATAAAAGTCCTACAAGGTGAGGATGAAAACCTCATGAGTTATAAAACTGAGTAAGGGTGCAATGCATAATTAAATAAAGCATGAGAGAGTATGTAACGCAAAAATGGGTAGTCTTCCATGCCCTCATAACCTCCATAGGTTAAGGTATCAACCAACCCTTCCTACACACTAGTCCTCCATATGGCCATAGGTACACTAGAACTCATATCATGCAAGTGTTAACCATTACATGCAACTCATAAAAAAAATATTTACAAATGCATACAAGACCACCACCATTGGGGTCATCCCTTACCTTTAAAAATCCTTAGAAGCTTCCAAGCCTTGGCTTTAAAGAGAGATTCTTGCCAAAATCCTTCTCCCCACCTAAGAAGAGATTCTTGAAACATTACTCTCCAAGAATAAAATAGTGATGATGCAGAGACCGATCACCCTCATCTGCCTCAGTCCGAGTACCTACAATGGAGTCGGGGACTTGCTCCCTTGGGATCACTCCGACGTTCAAGTTAGATTACAAGAGTAACACCTCATTTCCAAGTGTGCAATTCCAAAATTAGAGAAGGAAAAGGTTTGATCCCTTACCCATCACTGGTCCTTCCCCTTTTATCCTCTTGTTAAGGTAACGATTCTTTTTCAAATCACCGGGATCCCTATCCCGTTCTTCACGGAGCTAGAATCTTACCGATATGGATTCCATAATTGTTGTCAAGGAATTCGGGGTTGTTCCTATCTCCATGATTCTCGGTGTGATGGTTGATCTCGAGGAATCCAGAGAATCTTTGTCAAGCAACCGGCTAGCCGATGTGGTGAGGCGTATCTGCCACGTGTCGTCTTTGGGCCTAAGTAGAATGATGTCAAGGAAGTGGCTCCTTGGTGGGCACGTGTCACTGCTGCCAATGGCAATATTCTCAGGGTATTAGAGTAATTATGGACCCAAAGGTGTTTACCCTCATCAAATAGGCTAAGAGATGAAGAGAAGAATGAAGACTTACCTTACTTCTTTTCTTCTTCATTTCTTTCCCTTATACTTTCTTTCTTCCAATCTTGGGAAAACTTGGACTTAACATTCTCTTCCCAATTTATAGAAACTCTTGATCCATGCCAAGCTTCTAGAATAAATCTTGGCCATTGGATCTTCTTGATACTAGGTTAAATCCACTCCTTCCACAACAAGCACAATCTATGTGCTTTAAAGAGCTTTAATCTCAACCATTGATGGGAATTAGGAGACTTAATCCTCACCATCCAAGAAATCACAATCATTGCCTAAAAGAAGAATTAATCTTAGCCATTGATTTCCTTTCCAAAATAATCTCATCCACCCATTCTTTTCTTTTTAATTAAAAATTTAATCATGTTGGCAATCCATGCCAACTTTTTAGAATGAATGAGAGCCCTTGGATCAAATCCTATCTCAAGACTAATTCTCTACCCTTAGATCTTCTTGGATTTATCATTTCCTTCCCATTTATTTAAATAAGACCATTTTCAACCATCACTTGAAAGACTAATTTCTAATTGAAATTCATTTATTTAATTCTCCTCATTTTTCCACCATAAATGCTTGACTATTTTCTAGTTTCTTTTTGCATTTTCTTAATTCCACATAATGATGACCTCATTAAATGCTTGAAAGACAGTTTTTCTTTTTGTTTTTTAATTTTTTTAATTCCACAACTTGCCTGCCAAGATCTTGACAAGTGTCTTATTTACACTAAATTAGGCTAATTTCATATTTTCATAACTTAATTGGAGTCCTTTCATGGGATCTAAGTGTCACCAATTTACTCCTACTTGGCTTCAATTTTAATTCTTAATTATCCATACATTTTCTCCACAAAATAATTCCCTTCACAGGGAGGAACTCCAAATTACCAATTTGCCCTTAGGAATTAACAATCCTATCAATCTCCATACAATTGCACAAATGAGAATACTTCACAACAAATTCTCATTCCAACAAGGAAATACTTTTCAAATTTCTAAATTGCCCTTTATTCGGTCTTGCTACCCAATTTACCAAAATGCCCCTCCCCGAGGCACTATTATTCCCATCAATCCACTTATCTCAAGGGCACTTTTCAGAAGTTTCTATCAATCTTCCATATTTTCTAATACCAATGACACCGAGTGTTACATCTCCCCCATGATCACTTCTAATTTTTAAAATGCATATACCTTTATCTTTTAAAAATATTTCAAATGACCTAAATGTTTCACTTTTAGATGCAAGAAATATTACCCAAGTGAATCTAGAGTAGTCATCTACAATGACAAGAGTATAATATTTTCCATCTAGGCTTTGGATTCTCATAAGTCCAAAAAGATCTAAATGAAGTAGGGATAGAGGCCTAGAGGTTGAGACTTCACTCTTAGGCTTACATGGTGTACTTATTTGTTTGTCTTTCCTATATGCTTCACAAATGTGATCTTTTTCATATTTAGGCAATTTTTAGCAAAGCCATGTTTGGATAATTTGTTAAAAATATACATGCTTACATGACCTAATCTATTATGCCATAGCCAAGTATTTTGAGAAAGGTTGATACTAACCATTTTTCTATACTAGACAAGGATAAGTCTAAGTAAATATATATACATTTTCTTTCCTATAATCTTTATTTTATTTGTTTTGGGACAAAATACTCCACATGATCTAGCATTAAAGCACACTCTATATCCTTTATCACACAATTGACTTATGCTAATTAGGTTGTGCTTATTATCTTCTATTAAGATAACATTTTCTTGCTCGTATTAACCAATTTCATTTTTCCCAATATAACTATAGATAGAAATTTTCAATACAATCATAAAGGCAAACTCATAATTCAAAATCATCTAAACTCATAAGCATAGAAAGTTTAGGGATAGAAACGTACCACCACTCTTGGATGGCAATTTATCATTTGGGGTTGAATCTCTTCTTCATCCCCCTTTTTCTTCATGCTTGATTCATCCACAAAGATTTTACTTTAAGTTTCAATTGGATGTCAAGCAAATCTACAAAAACAACTATCCACGAGCTTTTGGTGCCCAAACCACTTTAGGTTCACCATTGTTAGCATGGAGAGTTCCCTTAGGAACCCATACTTGTTTAAAAATGTTTGGATAGTTTCTTACAAAAAAATTGTTTATAAATTGATACCAATCGCTAGGATGTGAAGCAAAGGATTTTTTTTTTTTTGAAATTTCTCTTCATTTTATCCTTGTGCACATTTATCTTAAAATGAGAATGTTTTGATATCAAAACATGCTTGGATTCTTGAGGATTAGTATGAGAGACATTAGAAGACTTAGTTTCCTTAGGAATCCATTTCATTTTAGGACCACTAGTTGATTTCCTTTTAAAAGGACAACAAAATGCAATGTGGCCTTATTTACAACAATAAAAACATTTAAGATAATGAAAGGTGTGTAATTGTGAGTGTTAAAAATAATTTAACATAATGACATTAGCTCTTTTGTAACATCTTGGTATTTTGAGAAACTAAGAATATGTAATTGTGAGTGTTAAAAATAATTTATCAAGGGTTTATGGTTTTAAGGAATCTAATTAAGGGATTCTTGGTAGCTTGTCGAGGATTTTTTGGGCCAGTGGGTTACTAGAAAACGACGACATGGTGTGTCAATTTGTAGTTTTAGGAAATGGAATGCTAAGTAGTGAGTTGGGCAATTAAGATAAGTAATTATTTTATTTGAGCGAATTTATGGAATTGCAAATATGTGATATTTAATTTAAGAATCTATCATATTTATGGAAAAGGGGTGTAATTGATAGATTATGGGAAATTAAAATGTGCAAGTGAAATTATTGAAGTGGGGCATGAGGGACAGTTTCTGAAAATTTTGGGGTTGAGGTGCAATTTCTAGAAGTGGTCGTGAAGTCACCTTAAATTTAATGGGAAGTTTATCTATGTTGAAGGAGGCGTGTAGCGCTGGTAGTCACACACATGGGGGGGGGGGGCAGCCAAGGGATGCGGGTTCAAACCCGTGGGTGTGCACGTGTTGCCAGAGGAAATTGCTGGTTTTTCCAGCAAGCCAACCCCAAAACAACGTCGTTTCAGGGAGGTAATGGTTGCCCTAGTGGCTGCTACGTGGTCACATCTCAGTTGTCCGTTTTGCCTCTTTTAAAGCCCAATTCAAACAAAATGCTAGTAGAAAATAGAAGGGAAATTGGGGAGCTCGAGCAGCAACAGAAATAGGAGAAATCCAAGAGAAATCAGGGAAAATTTTGGGATTATTTAGTGTTAAAGTGGCTAGGTAAGTGGGAAAATTTATTAGAAGTTCTACACGGTTAAATTATAAGTTTTATGCAGGTGGAATTAATTATTTAGGGCCATGGTCTCATTATTTTCTGTAAACATAATACTTTGTAGTGGGAGTGCAGAAAAGCCTGGGATCGGCTATTTAAAGGCAAGTCCCAACTCCTCTTGGCATGCTCTTTAATTCGTAAGCAAGTCCTTATCGTTTTGTGTATTTTAATTTCCTCCATTACCCTGATTCGGTTCCACGTATTAAATTTATGAATACGCGTGGTAACCATTTTATAACTTGTGAGTTTGTTGACGGTGGTTTTAAGTTAAACAAAGGACTTTTTGCGATAATTAATTCTAACCGTGACGAGGCTTTGTATCTCCTTGTTTCCTTGGGAATGATGTCGAACCGTTGTGGGGCTAGGTTCTTAGAGAGTCGGGGATACTCGGTGTGGTTGGGGAAATATTGGTGTGTCCACATGATTGTCTTACATGGTGATGGCGGTCAACTGACTAGCCTCTGTTTAATCCTTAATACTATCGAATCTTGTAGACCAGTCAATAATGGGATTAATAATAAACATTGTCCTTAATCCTAAAAATGTAGTGGTATAAATACTTATGCCATATAGGGGTTCATAACCTGACCTAAGAGTTACATGAGATATTAACATGTCAATTTGTAAATATTGGGCTGAAGCTTAATGCCATAAATGTCGGTATCATACAAATATGGGCTTCGTGATGTATAACATCAACTGTGTGGGTCAAATGCTATGGTCGGTTTCATAATATATGTGGAATCATGTGTTCATGCATGACATGATATTTGTGTGCTTGTGTGTATTAAGTAAGCTACTTGTACATGACGGTATGTGTCCCCTTTTGTAATACCCAGTATTACATGGTATTGAAAAATAAATTTGGAGAGGATCTCGGGTGTTCCGGGAGGCGTAAAGGTCAATTTTGAGAAGTAATTTTGTAACATCCCGTTCGAGCGATAGGAAGGACCGGAACAACTTACCCTGATGGGCCTACACGAACTTCCCAGGGGGGTCACCCATCCCTGGATTACCCCAGGTTAAGCACGCTTAACTTGGGAGTTATTTGCCAACATTCAGCCCAAAAGGTATCCAGCTGGTGTTGTTTCCTTTCTTACACTATCCTCGATATATACTAATTTCTCTGGGCTCTTGGAGTATTACATTCTCCCCCCCTTGAGCACATGACGTCCTTGTCATGCGACCTTACAACCGGTCCCAAATCTCCCCCCGATGCATGGCCGATATGGGATTCGCCTAAGGTGCCTACATGCACCCCCCCTCGGGGACTCAGCGTCCTCGCTGAGGTTTGCCCCACCATCGCGCTCAGAGGCTCGGGGGTCGACTCTGATACCATTTGTAACATCCCGTTCGAGCGATAGGAAGATCCGGAACAACTTACCCTGATGGGCCTACACGAACTTCCCAGGGGCGGTTCGATGAGGGCGGGGAGTGGCGCCGGGGCTTGAGGGCCTGTACAAGGAGCGACTTCTGGCAGGCTTCTAGGATGGCAGCCCCCAAGGGGAGAAGGTCTGGGACCAGTTGTAAGGTCGCATGACGAGGACGTCATATGCTCAAGGGGGGGAGAATGTAATACCCCGAGAGCCCAGAGAAGTTAGTATATATCGAGGATAGTGTAAGAAAGGAAACAACACCAGCTGGATACCTTTTGGGCTGAATGTTGGCAAATAACTCCCAAGTTAAGCGTGCTTAACCTGGGGTAATCCAGGGATGGGTGACCCCCCTGGGAAGTTCGTGTAGGCCCATCAGGGTAAGTTGTTCCGGTCCTTCCTATCGCTCGAACGGGATGTTACAAATTTAATAAAAGTTATCGAATCGACCGTAGGGAGTGCCACGGGACTTGAATGTTCGGGAAGAGAGCATGATGTTGGTAAGCATCTCGAGTTGAGGCTAATGATGCTGGAAGCAGTCCGATCGGGAATAATTTTCGGAATAAATTTTATATAAGCCCAAATGGGTGTCAGTACCAAATGGTCGTAAGGGACTTTCGAGAAGCTGAGGAGACCCTAGGGGTGGTCCGGTATTGCGAGTAAGGCAACCTTGAGGTATTTTTGGGTAGAGAAAAGGTCCCTTACAGGCATAGGGACGAAATCGGTATTTCTGAGTAAATATTGAATATTATTTTTTGGAAAAATTAAGTTTTTGTGGGCTGGATGGTAATTAATTAAAGCCATGGAGGAGTTAAAGTGAAATTATTAATCTCCCCCAGTGAAATTGTGAGAAGTAAGGGGCATAAATGTGTAAATTATATATATATATATATGTGTGTGTGTGTGTGTGTGTGTGTGTGCGTGCGCGTGAGGAAGCTTCCTGGAAAGCTTCGTCTCTGAAGCTTGAAATGAGAAAGAGAGAGAGGCAGAGGAGAGCTCAAGGAGAGGAAATGGAAGAGAATGGGAGAAAGCTCGCGTGCTAGAGAGAGTGAGAGAGAGCTTGATGGCCGATCGGCCATGGCAGCAGCTGCCATGGTGGTTCTGCGTCGTGCAAGGGTGGCCGATCAGTAGCTAGCTGCGGATGGAAGCTGCTGGAGATGGCAGCGAGCGGTGACGGAGGCCACCTTGGCCGGCTGACAGTGCTAGTTTCGGCTGGAGCAGCAGTGGCTGCGCGTAGGCGAGGTCAGTCGTGGCGATTGCAGCAGCTGAGTTGTGCGGGGAGGCCAGTCAAGGGCAGCGCGGTGCAATCGGCGGTGGCCATTGATGGCGGAGCCGACAACATGAGGCGTCGACGATGGCTGAAATGGCAATGGACAACGGGGTTAGTGTGCATGCTCGGTGAAGAAGAAGAAGGAGTAGGCGCACGCGGGAGAAGTGAGGAAGAAGAAGAGAAAAAGAAAAAAAAAATAGAAAAAGAAAATAAAAAATGAAAATGAAAAGAAAATAGGGAAAAATAGCCAGAAAATTTCAAAAAATTGGGAAAAATTCTGAAAATTAATTTGGGGCTCGATGAGCGTGTTGGAAGCTCAGAAATGGAAATTTGGGTGAGATGTGGCAGCTCGGGAGGCAACGCCGGTATGGGCATTTTTTGGAATTTCTCCACCAAAATGAGTAAACGTAAATTAATATTTTCTTTTCAAATTAATTTGCATTATGTGAGATGTTGTGGAATAATGTAATGTGAAGAGTTGGTTGGATTATGCCCATGGTTGGGGTTGTTGGTAGTTATTGTCGAGTGATTTTGTAGTGTATGGCAAAAATGAAGGCATTGGTTTAATATCTGATGGTTGGGTTTTGTGTGGTTGCGTCTAGGTTCCACCGGGCAGGCGGTGATCCTAGAAGAGCTTGGACTTCGTGTCGAGGTAGATGAGGCTTCGAGCCAGATAAGGGTTAACCCCAAGTGGTGGTGGTCTTGCTTGCATTTGTAAGTGTTTGTTTATGAGTTGCATGTAGTGGTCAGCATTTAAGTGATATGTGTTCTAGTGTACCTATGGCCATATGGAGGACTAGTGTGGTGGAAAGGGTTGGTCGATCCCTTAACCTAAGGAGGTTATGAGGGCATGGAAGACTACCCATTTTGCATTACATGCTTTCTCATGCTTCATTTACTTATGCATATTGCACCCTTATTGAGTCTTTATGACTCATAAGATTTTACCTCATGTTGTAGATGTTGCAAGTCCAGATGCAAGCAGGGATGGCGTAGGGAGGGTGAAGTGGAAACTAGAATTGTTGCCGAGATGTTGTTGTATACTCTCTTGTAATTGTATGTGGTGTATTCACAACAAGAAATATTAGTTTTTGCTACGAAAATTTTCGTACCCAAAAGTTCAAGAAACGTCACTAAAAGATTTTAGCTACGTTTCTAAAACATCACCAAAAATGTAGCAAAAGCCCCGTCGCAAAAAGTCATTAGCGACGTTTTTCGTAAAATGTCGCCTTACATAATCTTTTTGCTACGATTTTGGAAATGTGGCTATAACTTTTAGCTACGATTTTGGAAATGTAGCTATAACTTTTAGCTACGATTTTGAAAACGTAGCTATAACTTTTAATTACGATTTTGAAAACATAACTATAACTTTTAGTTACGATTTTGAAAGCGTAGCTATAACTTTTAGTTTCATGTTTTTGAAACATAGTTATAACTTTTAGCTACGATTTTGGAAACGTAGCTATAACTTTTAGTTACAATTTTTTCTTCCCTTTCCTTTCCTTCTTCTTCAACCAAAGACACTCGGTCCTTATGTGCCCTAATTTTTTACACTCAAAACATCTAACTTCATTAGTAACATTAACTTTTTTTTTTGTTCTTTATCTTTCTTAAGGTTCATTCATTGACTAAATCAATCCCTTTTCATAAACTTACTAAATCTTATAGCAAGCATTGCAAAATCATCATCTTCACTATTTTGCGACTCTTTTTCATCTTTCTCAACCTTAAATGCTACTTTTTTATTTTTCTTTGAATCCTCTCATTCATATCTTTTCATCATGATTTCATGGGTCATTAAAGAGCCCAAAAAATTATCAAATGAAAGGTTGTCTAGATCTTTAGCTTCTATTATGGCAGTAACTTTAGGATCCCAAGCTCTAGGTAGACTTCTCAACATTTTTCTAACTTTTTCACCATTAGAATATGTCTTTCCTAAAGACTCTAAACCAGAGACTATGTCATTAAACCTAGTGAACATTTCTTTGATAGATTCATTTTCTTTCATGATAAGCAGTTCATAATCATGGATAAGCAAATTAATTTTGGTTTCTTTTATTTGTTGTATACGTTCATGTGTTACCTATAATTTTTTCCATATTTCCTTGGCGATTTTGCAAGTTCATTCACAGTTGAATTCTTTGGGGCAAAGAGCACAGAACATAGTCTTCACTGTGTTAATGTTAATATCCTAATGCTAGACTTATATGACATTTAGAGGTTGTAATTAGGGGACTAATGATGTAAATCTTGCAAATATAATAAAATATTTTTTCATATTTTAAGATCATATTTTCATTCATACCTCTCCATTCAATCTTATGAATGAGCTCCTAGATTTTCTAATGATAGTCTTATTCTTAAGTGTTAAGAATATGTGACAAAGACTGACATATGAGTAACTACATTTGATTAGTATGAGATACTAATGATAAATGATGGTGAATGACATGCCATAGTCTATGAGATGGATATAGTAGTTATGTGGGTAGATGTTAGTGGAACATCTACTGAATGTGACGCAAGTGATAGATCACATGCTTAAGAAGATCTATGATATTTCACTAGCCTTCAATTGTGTTACTAGTTCTTAAATCGGAGGTAACATAGTTATCTTGTATGTCGTTGCCTGAGATTTTCTTTTTCTAAGAACCGTTTGATTACTGGGTGAGAGATGCACTATGTGGTCTCTGTACAATGGCATATGGAGGTAGATGATTGCTAATGGGATATGTTGATCTCTAGCGTGAGGTGAACATCTTATGCAATCAGTGGTAGTCATGGTTGTATGAATCTCTGGCTAGAGTACACTTGATTGGAAGGTGTTTCCAATGTCGAAAGGAGTTTCAATGTGTCATCTCAATCACACCACACTAGATCTTGGCATAGCTATTGAGTTAGTGAGTTTGATCAATCCACGGCTCTTACTTGATTGGGATGTTAGTCAATGGAGGGATTATAGTACATGGGAATTGAAAGCCCAAATGGGTTCTCTTTGAAGTATGACTTCATTATTAGTAGGATCTCCTTAACATAATGTTAGTTATCACTTAGGGTCTTTCGGGTACACTGAGAAGATGGAGAGATCCTCGTTGTAAGTCAAAGTGGTTGGTTAACGTCAAAGAGTTTGGCATGTTCTGATTGCTACTTAGTAGTGAATCTAGAAGGTCACAGCATATCCAAGTGTGGTTGACTAAGTGATATAAAGTTGTGATTAATGATCGTCAATAAGAGTTAATGATAATACCTTTAAGAGTTAACCGATCGGGTTTGAAATTAATTTGAGCAACTGTCAAGAGTTGACAAGCATGCTGTTAAGAGTTAATGGGGGCCTCAGTTTCATCATGAGATGATGAAAAGGTCATTAAGAGTTAATGATGAGCCTAGATGCAATTTGTAGAAACTTGATGCAAAGAGACAAGAACAGTCTACAGACCTTAGAGGCTATTGATTGTCTAGTGGCCGAAATCAATCGACAGATTGAGGAATCTGTCGACTAGTCATGAGAATCGGTTGACAATTTGCTTCGAACTGTCAACCGTTTCCAACAACAAGGGTCGCGATTCAGCATAATTTATTTGTTGTTTCTACAACCATTTGGACTACGCATGGCTTGAGGATGACGATAAGAGGACAACGTGCATGCTTAATGCTCTTCTTTGTGTCCTCTCCCTCTCTAGTCGTTTATCTGATTATTGGGCGATTAGAGTTTGTGGCCATTCCATATAAAAAAGAAAAAGAAAGAAGAATAGTAAGAGCTTATGTTTTTGGTTTTGACTATTGCAATAGTTGCAACTCTCTCCTCTTCTTTGTCTCTAATTCCAGCAACCATAACCCTTCTCTCTAGCTCTTCCTTTTCTCTATTGTTATTCTCTTACTATTGTAGCAATTCCAAATCTAAACAGTTGGACTATGTGAATTTGGAACCTTTGATTAGAACCCAAGTTACAGCTTAATCACCTATAAGAGACTTGGCTAGCACATAGGTCTCTCTGTGGGCTTCATCCACATTAGGAACGTAGACTGACTAGGTCTCCCATAATTTTGGGAGACAGATTAGTCATTCGGTTTGTTGTTCAGGGTAGTAGAAGACTGCTTGATGGAGTTGTTCGAGAGTTGCTAGAGGCAAAAGTTGCTGCCACTGGAAGAGATTCCATCCTCTTCATTAGATTCAAATCAGTCGTAAGGTATATCCCTCAACGCCCTATGGTGTGGTTTCAAAATTATACATATAGTCATTTGGAAATCGAGTCTTGCAAGGTGATCTTGTGCTTTATCTTCCACTACATTTTATGTTTATTTTCGAAAAGGTTTTGAAAGCTTAAAAACCCTTGCATTTTTGACATTATTACACCAAATGTTAACGTTCCCCTTCACATCTTTGTTCTTTCCTAGGGGTCGATCAACCTTATTCGAGAGGTTAATTAGGCTCGACCCCTCAATAGCTGCCAAAATGGAAAATTTGGGTTCCATAAGTAGGTGTAATAATTGAATTGCAGCCTGAATTGCAACCTAGAAGGGCCGTTAGGTTTTTTGGCCCACTCATGTTTGCGATTGGTTCCTTCATTGGACTTCCTTTCTCTCTCTCACTTTTTTTTTCTCTCTCTTTCTTCATTCCCTCCAACCATTTACATCACCCTAACTTAGAGAATATACTTATTTGCTCGAACAAATAGATCTGCTAAGTTCGTTAGTTGATCAAGGGTAAGTGACTCTTATAAAGGGACAGACTAGCCCCCTTAGAGCATTGCAGCAATAGCCACCTCGACTTGCAAGTCCTGTATTTCCAAAGTTGCATCTATAACTAGTCAATGTATTGTCTGAGTGTTTCTTTATTACTTTATCAAATGCTAAAAAGATAGGTGGCATCCTTCTTCCTTTAATTGTTGATGATGAACGTTTTGATAAATTTTTCCCTTAGTTTTTCTCAAACGAAGAGATGAATCCTTTGAAAGGGAATAAGAACCCAAGGCCAACAAGCCAACGCGTGGTGGATCTATGCAAGGGAATACCGATTTCAAAACATTTTCAAAACTAAAAAAAATACACAAGGAAAACGAAAACAAACCCTTGCAAAACTTGGTATTAATCATCCATGTACACATAAACAAGGCCAACCAACCATAGGGCGTTTAAGAGATATACCTTTACAGATCCTAGTTTAAGCTAGTTGTCCAATGCGCCTCAACAGTAAGCTCATAGCTTCCTCCAAGCTACCTGGACTACTCATGTGATATATTGATATTTTTACTCCTGTGATTAATTATGGTTTTGATGATGAAAACATTCCAAGCAAGCTATTCTTAAATCTATCAAAATCAATTATCAAAATTATCATGTATATCTAAATCCTTGTGATAAAATAAATGTTTTTGGAAATCAATCTATTAGTTTATGGATATCAAGATCAAATTCAAAGTATATGTGATTTGTTGAAATTATTGGTTTTGGAAATTGAATTTACAAGAAATAATCACTTGATCAAAAAAAATTATCTTTGGAAATTTTTCTAGCCTATTTGTCAACAACTTGAAAAAAATGCTTGAAATTGTCAACAGTCCTCTAGCAACTGTCGATAGATAGAAAACATGGTTTGTGATGCCATGAAACTGTCGACAGTTTGGCAAGTATCTGTCGATAGACAGTATGCTTGCAAAGGCATCCATCTGTCAATAGACAGTATACTTGCAAAGGCATCCATTGACAACTTATCTGCATCTGTCGACTAAGTCTTCATTTTTATGTTAAAACTGTTGACTAAACTTCTTTATCTGTCGACAGTTTGTTTTGCAGGTTCTCATAACGGCTAGTTTTTTTAATGCATTTAATGCTCTCAACCACCACCAATGGTCCATTTTTTTGTCTCAACTCACCATTAACTATAAATAGATGGTTAAAGAATCATTCAAAGCTCTTAGATCATTCAATACTCAACTACCAAGTGTTCAAGAAGTTATTGAGCTTTAAATTCTTTTTGTTCTCTCTTATCAAAGTGTAAAGGTTGTGTTTCTCTTGTATTTATCTTCATTCTCGCCTTGTATTCTCATTGAGAGAACCTATAACTAAGAGGTCAAACTCTTAGAACTCTTATTTTACTGTTGTATTCGATTTTTCCAAGCTTGTAGAGCTTGAGGGCCTATCTATTTGATAGGAGGTTGTATCTTTCATAGTCTTTGGACTAGAGGACCTACTTGGTTTAAGTAGGGGGTGTTAGTTAATTGAGTTTAAAATCCTTAGTGAGGAGCTAAGGTAGTGGACTAGGCTTGGATAAGCCGAACCACTATAAATCTGTGTATTCTTGTGTGCTTGTTTTATTTTATTTCCTTTTAGTACCTATCCATCCTTCACTTATTTCTTATAACATTCTATTATATTGTTTAAAATATTGAAAGTAAATTATTTTTTAAAATCACCAATTAATCTCCTTCTTGGTGTGTGCCCTAGCACTTAATTTCTATCAATTGGTATCAGAGCAGGTTCCCACTATTGTTATTTAGGTTTAATCACCTAGGGACAAGATCCACACTTTGCTAGCTCTTCTCATCATGAAGGTCAAAGCACCACACGTCCACCTTATTTTGATGGTACTAACTTTAATTATTGGAAAGCAAGAATGCATATCTATCTTATGCAGGCTATTAAGAAAGGAGTTACTTTGGTTAATATGAAAAAAATGGATAAGTGCACTGTTGAAGAAAGAATGAATTTGGAGACAAATGCAAAAGCGATGAACACTTTGATTTGTGCACTATGCCCTGAGGAGTTCAATCAAATATCAACATGCAAGATCGCTAAAGAGATTTAGGACAAACTAGAGGTAACTTATGAAGGTACAAATCAGGTAAAGGAAATGAAAATTAATTTACTTATTCATGATTATGAATTATTTTCTATCAAAGAATATGAAACTATTAAGGATATATACACTAGATTCAATAATATTGTCTCTACCTTAGAATCTCTAGGAAAAACCTATACAAATGGAGAAAAGGTTAGAAAAATTTTGAGGAGTCTACCTAGGTCTTGGGATCCAAAAGTCATTGCTATAACTAAAGCAAAGGATCTAGATAATCTCCTATTTGAAAATCTATTAGGTTCTCTAATGACTCATGAAATCATAATGAAAAGAAATTATGAAGATGATTCAAAGAAAAATAAGAATGTTGCCTTTAAAGTTAAAAATGAAAATAAAGATTCACAAGATAGTGAAAATGATGACTTTGCTCTATTAGGTAGAAAATTTAGAAAATTCATGAAACAAGGTAGATTCAACCAAAGAAGAAACTTTAGGAAGGATAAGGAACAAAAGGAAGCTAACCCATCTAATGAGATTCGATGTTTTGAGTGCAAAAAGCTAGGTCATATGCGAAATGAATGCCCTCAATTGAAAAAGAAGGACCGCAAGGAAAAGAAGGTGAAAAAGAAGGCTCTAACTGTATGGAGTGAGGAAGAGTTATCATCAAGTGATGAATCACAAGATAATGAAGTTGTCAATGTTTGCTTCATGGCTAATCTTGAAGATGAGGTAACTTTTCAACCTTCTATTTTAATTTCTAATTTTACATTTGAAGAATATCATGATGCATTCAATGAATTATTGAGTGAGTGTGAACAAATGAACTTGAAAAACAATGACTTAAGAAAGAAAACAAGTCTATTAGAAAGTGAAATTAACACTTTAAAATCTGAAAAAGAAACCTTGGTGAATGAAAAGAATGTTTTGATTGGAGAGAAAGTCTACTTAAAGAAAATAAAGGCATGAAAGAAGGTTTTGAAAAATTAATTGAAGGCAAGAAAAAGTTAGAAATGATCTTAGGTGCTCAATGAAGTTTTGGAGGTAAGCAAGGAATTGGATTTGATCCATTCCAAGCAAGCTCAAGTAAAATTGTTTTTATAAGAGCATCAACTCAAAACTTTGCCCGAAAGAAATCTTTTTACAAACCGAAATTCTCAAGAGGTAGGATTTCATGTCATTATTGTGGTAAAGTTAGACACTCAATCAACAAGTGCTTCATAAGAAACAATCCTCATAGATTCAAACAAATTTGGGTTCCAAAGAATGTAGTTTCTACTAACATGAATGGACCCGAAAAGGTTTGGGTACCAAAGGGAGCAACTTGAAGTGTTCTTTTTGTAGGTTGCATTGGCTATTTTTGGCTCAAGGAGCAAATGGTTCCTTGATAATGGATGCTTAAGGCACATGATGGGAGATTGAGAGCTCCTCAATAATGTCATCTTCAAAGTAGGAGGTAATATACACTATGGGGACAACTCTCAAGGTAAGATCATAGGTATGGGTTCTATTCAATTTGAAAATTTCATTTTAGAAAATGTGTTTTTAGTAGACGGTCTTAAGCATAATTTAATTAGTATTAGTCAACTTTGTGATATGGATTGTAAAGTATGTTTTGATGCTAATTCATGTGATATTATATGTTCAAAATCTAAAGAAGTTTAATTGAAAGGTAAAAGGATAGGTAATGTCTGTATCACGTACCAAGAATCTTCTATAGCTAATCAAGAAAATTGTGTAGTATCTAATACTCCCCAAAACAAATGGTTAAAACCAAATGTTGGTCATTTTCATTTTTTTGGTAGTGCTTATTACATTCTAAACAATGGTAAAGATTCCTTAGAAAAATTTGATGCCAAGAGTGATGAAGGTATATTCTTCTCAAAGTAAAGGATATAGGGTATTTAATAAAAGAACACTTGTTGTGGAAGAAACAATTCAAGTAATAGTTGATTGTATTAATATAGATGTTCCAAAACCTAAAGAAGATTGTGAAAATGATCTTGATCAAAATCTTGAAAAATTATCACTAAATCAAGAAGAATCAAATGCTTTAGAAGATAATCCCTTAAATGAGAAAGAATATGAAAATCATGAAGAAAAAGAACTAACTTTTCCATGAGAAAGAAATTATGTCAAAGAAAATGAGATATTAGGAGATCCATCTAAAGGAATTAGGATTATATCATCTATAAGAAATGAATGTCAATATGCTGCCTTCTTATCTCAAATAGAACCTAAAATGTCAAGGAGCCCTAGAAGATGATAATTGGATTATGGCAATGTAAGAAGAATTAAATCAATTTGAAAGATCTAATTTATGAAAATTAGTTCCAAGGCCTAAAGATCATCCAACTATTGGAACAAAATGGGTATTTAGAAACAAAATGGATGACGATGGTATTGTTATAAGAAATAAGGCGAGGCTAGTGGCTCAAGGGTACAACCAAGAAGAAGGTATAGACTATGATGAAACATACGCCCTTGTTGCTAGACTAGAAGCTATAAGGATGTTGTTAGCTTTTGCTTGTTACAAAGATTTCAAACTTTTTCAAATGGATGTCAAGAGTGCTTTTTTAAATGAGTAAATAAATGAAAAGGTATATGTTGAACAACCCCTGGATTTTGAAAATCCAAAATATAAAGACCATGTATTTAAACTCTCTAAAGCATTGTGTGGTCTAAAACAAGCCCCTAGAGCATGGTATGAAAGACTTAGTAAATTTCTCTTAGACAAAGGTTTCAAAAGGGGACAAATAGACACTACATTATTTATTCAATATCATGGCGAAGATATCTTGATAGTTCAAATTTATGTAGATGATATAATTTTTGGATCAACAAACAAATCCCTATGTGACAAATTTACGAATCTAATGCAAGGGGAATTCAAAATAAGTATGATGGGTGAACTAAAATACTTCATAAGATTGCAAAT
Source organism: Diospyros lotus (assembly GCF_014633365.1). Taxonomy (NCBI): domain Eukaryota; kingdom Viridiplantae; phylum Streptophyta; class Magnoliopsida; order Ericales; family Ebenaceae; genus Diospyros; species Diospyros lotus. Next base: position 30,856,171 of record NC_068341.1, read on the forward strand.
AAGGCAAAATAATGAAGGAATTTATATATCCCAACAAAAATACATAAAAGATCTTCTTAAAAAATTTAGTATTCAAGATTATAAACCCATAGCCACCCCCATGGCTAGTTCATCAAACTTAGACAAAGAATAGTTAGGTCAAATGATAGACAATAAGCTCTATAGAGGAATGATTGGATCATTATTTTACTTGACAGCTAGTAGGTCGAACATCATGTTTAGTGTTTGCCTAAGTGCTAGGTTTCAATCCAATTCCAAAGAATCTCATCTTAAGGCAATAAAAAGAATTTTAAGGTATCTAAAAGGATCTTCAAATCTAGAATTATTTTATCCTAAGTCAAATAATTTTAATCTCACAGCTTACATTGATGTTGATTATGATAGATGCAAAATATATAGAAAAAGCATCAGTGGATCATGTCAATTTTTGGGTTAATGTTTAGTATTATAGTCTAATAGGAAGCAAAATACAGTAGAACTCTCTTCCACTAAGGCAGAGTATGTTGCGGCTAGAAATTGTTGTGCACAATTCTTATGGATAAAACATTAACTTGAAGATTTTGGCATAAAACTTAAAAACATCCCAATAAGATGTGACAACACAAGTGCTATAGCTTTAACAAAAAATCTTGTATTTCATGCTAGAACCAAGCATATAGAAGTTAAACATTATTTCATAAGAGATCATGTTCAAAAGAGAGACATTAGTTTGGAATTCACATATACGAATAATCAAATAGCTGACATATTTACAAAACCTCTAGACATAAGCAAATTTGAATTTTTTCAAAGTGAGTTAGGATTACTTATGGTATAATGTATGTCATTTGATTCATTCTATGAAAAATGTTTATTGATGTGATGATTATTAGTGTTGCTTATTTTTAAAGGCTAAAGCATCAACTGTCGACATAGGTCATCAAAACTATTGATAAAATGAACATAAGCCAACAGTTCAAAGCGATACAAAGACAAACTGTCGATAGAATGCATCTCAACTGTCAATAGACAATGTCTTATTCTTCAAAATTGTCGACATAATTCTTTAAACCGTCGACAGATAGTTCCTTATGTCCTCAATCTATCAACAGAAGCCCCCAAATTGTTCGAGCGACCATTAGCCTCCTGCGGCTTAATCTTTCTTCTCTCTTTCTTATTTTCTCTCATCTCTCACATTCCTTTAGTCGGATTTCTCTCCCTCTCTTGGTCTTTCATTCATTTTTCATTAATTTCTTCTCATATGATGAGAACGAAGAACCCTAACCGAGGATAGGGAAAAGAACCCGCAAGTTCAAGTCATCGCCCTCCTCTATCTTGATTTAGAGTTTCTAGAATCAACCAACTTCCCTTACTTTACCACATTCAAAGAGTTTGGTTGGTGGGATTTCTTGTCAATTCATAGAAGTATTTATGAATACTCCATTAGGGTTTTCTATTCAAATGCTAGCAATACCTTTGGGAGACAAAAATCATCTGTACGGTTTAAGACCAATATTGGTTCTACCTATATCGAGGTTAACACTAGAATTCTTCAAAGCCGTTGGGGAATACCATTAGATAGTGAAAATTACACCTCTTGGACACAAGAATTTGTTAAAGCATGTCAGGAAGTGTATGAAGATGACACAATCACAACTCGTATCCAGGATACCACTAGGATGAGTTTAAGCACCAGGATTCTTCATTTGATATGTTGTTAGATGTTTGTGCCTAGGAATGGAAGTTTTACCTCTATTTATAAGGGTGATCTATGGCTAATGCAATGTATAATGGCAAGACATAAACCCAACTTGTGTATTCTAATAATAAATCAAATGATTGAATCATTTAATGGAAAGAATAGGACGTTGCCCTATGGAATGGCTATAAGTGCCTTATTGGACAAAGAGATTAGTGGTCTCGAGAATGCTAGGAAAATGTACCTTAACCCATCCCTACATATAAATGGCTACATAGCTTTAAGGATAGAATTTCACTACCAAGATGGAGATTGGCTAAGAATTACCAAGAAGAGAAAGACTCAAGAACAACCTGTTTCACAAGACCTTTCATCTTCTTCTTAGCATATGGATGGAGATGTAGTTATTCTTGGGATTGCTGAATTAAAATATGAATTTGCACTCTTTCATGCTGAAACTCAAGAGAACTTTAATTGTATCCATCAACACCAAGAGGAGCTTTATCAACAACAACAAGAATTAGCTTCTCAGATGTCTAGCCTTATGCAAATGATGATGTCTCATTTTCCTTCTCCATCATCATCTCCGTCTATCCCATAAGCTACTTCTCCTCCATCATCAGCTTCGTCTTCTCAAGGCACTTGAAGTTATTTTGCATCATACATTTAATTTCTGTTATATTTACTACTTTTGGATGTGTAGATCAGTATGGGTCTTTGTCTTTATGAATGACCTTGTTAGCATCTATTTTGGCACATGTTTGAATATGGCATTTTACTCTTGTGTTTTTAACTTCTCTTTAACTTATTAGATGCTTCTAGTAAATATATGTTGCCGGCAACATTACCTTGTATGGTTCGATTCATTTGTTTACATAATTTATTGTCTAACACAGTTCAATGGCTCTATCTTAAAGGGGAGAGTTATGATAAGCTACAAAATGGTAAAGTGTTTTCCTGTTTGATTTAAACATGTTCTTTTTTATTATGACAAAAAAAGGGGAGAATATACATATATATTTCCTTGGACACTAAAATGTTCTTGAAATTGATTTTGTTTTTGTTTTTGATTTTGAAATTGTTTTTGAAAGTATATATTGATTTTGGGAAAATAAAAGTGGAAGACATGTTTTGTCATCATAAAAAAGAGGGAGATTGATAGATTGATATTTTTACTCCAGTGATTAATTATGGTTTTGATAATGAAAACATTCCAAGCAAGTTGTTCTTAAATGTATCAAAATCAATTATCAAAATTATCATGTATATGTGAATCGTTGTGATAAAATAAATGTTTTTGGAAATCAATCTATTAGTTTATGGATATCAAGATCAAATTCAAATTATATGTGATTTGTTGAAATTATTGGTTTTGGAAATTTAATTTACAAGAAATAATTGCTTGATCAAAAGAAATTATCTTTGGAAAGTTTTCTAGCCTATTTGTCGACAGCTTGGAAAAATTGTTTGAAACTATCGATAGTCCTCTAGCAACTATTGATAGACCAAAAGCATGGTTTTGTGATGCCATGAAACTATCGACAGTTTGGCAAGCATCTGTAGACAACTTATCTGCATCTGTCGACTAAACTTCTTCATCTATCGAAAGTTTGTTTTGTAGGTTCTCATAACGACTATTTTTTTTTAACGCATTTAATGCTCTCAACCACCACCAATAGTCCATTTTTTTGTCTCAATTCACCATCAACTATAAATAGGTGGTAAAAGGATCATTTAAATCTCTTAGATCATTCAATACTCAACTACCAAGTGTTCAAGAAGTTATTGAGATTTAAATTCTTTTTGTTCTCTCTTATCAAAGTGTAAAGGTTGTGCTTCTCTTATATTTATCTTCATTCTTGTTGTAGCCAGAAAACTACGACAATAGAAATTTGTAAGGAGGGAAAGTTGGAGCTAAGGCAGAACGAGGTTGACAGCTGGAAAGTGCCTGCTGATGGAGATAGGCGTCAGGTAGCTTCGATCTTTGATGTCCTGATCGGGGTCGTAGATGATCTCCTGGGAGCATCTTCTGTATCGCCTGAAGGTGGCCTCCTAGATACTTGGGGCGTATTTGCGCTCACAGGCACAAGTTTGAAGGCGTGCGAGGATTCCTCACCCACGTATGCCTTTCGATGCTTAAGTCAGTACCGTTAGGAGAGAAGAGTGATAGACAAGTAAAATGTGCTATTATTGAATATGTAATAGTGATACCTTTTTCGATGAGAGAGGGTTGATCATGGTACTATTACACGGAATAAGAGGGTGGACCTGCACATTAGTAGCATTCAGACGGGTTTAAGAAGAATCCCCCCAGAAGGGCCGGACTACCTAGGGGGACCTCCGGGAGAAGGTAGGCCTCACGGCAGGCTGCTGAACTAGGGTCTTGGCCCCTAGGGGACCTACCCGGGTGCAACTCTGAGCTTAGTGAGAGATGTTTGTTCCCTTAAGGGATATATCGCATTACATGGATACCAACATATTACATTACATTCTATAGGTGTATCCCATGCGGAATCATATAAACATTATATACATTATATACATTGTTTCATGACCATGCCTCTGGCCAAAGCCGCATACCCACTTTACACATTACATGCCAGCCTTAGCATATTATATAAGACCATCCCAATCCAAAAAGCCACGCCATTGGCCATCATGCTAGCATATATGACATACTTATATATATATATATACATAGTTTGGCTACTACTTATGCAAGCCTTGCCATTATACACACATATATATATATATAATACATGTATTAGAAACAGGGGCGAGGAAGAGAGACTCGTGGAGAGAGGCCTCTTCATGAGAGGGAAGGACCTCTCGGGAAGAAAGCTTCCCGAGAGATGACCGGTCGAGGCGCCTCACGCCTTTTTAGGAGAATGTTAGAGGAGAGAGGGAAATGCCATTTGCGGAGAGAGATATGCCTAAGCCGCCATGCTCATCGAGAGAGCTGCTGCTCTCTGTGGGATGCATGTCTTCTTCGAAAGGACTTACGTTGCTGCTTCCTTGCCAAGGGAGACTGTCGCCGTGAGAGAGAAGACATGGTTGAGAGGAGCTATGGAGAGGTGCTACGAATGGGAGAGACCCGCCATGGCTGCTCTCGGGAGCTTGCTGCTCCTTCTCCGAGAGAAAGCAAAATCTCTCCGAGAAAGCTAGATCTTGCCAAGAGGAAAAAGGCACGGCTGAGAAGGGCAAACCTCTAGGAGAGAGATCAGCAAAGAGCGGGCGAGAGAGAGCGCGGGAGAGAGAAAGACGCGCATTGAACAGTGGCCTTCTTCTCCTTTTATACCCCTTGGACTTCTTCCTTATTACACATTCACCCCCTTCCCTAAGTTTGGGTCATTTACACTATGGCCCTCATATTGATTCTTTGGCTATTTGACCACAGTTTCTTCTTGGAAAACACATCCTGGCTCGAGACCACTTTTGGGGTTTGCCCGCCTTGGCCTAATGACCAAAATACCCCTAAGCTCCTAATGATTGAAATACCCCTTGGTGGACGCTCGGGAATTCCATTGCACAACAGTAGCCCCCCAATCTTTTCTTTGATTGCTAAGTTGAAGGGAAGACTAATGTCAGTCTCAAGTCCACCTACCCCGATGGACAAAACTGCTTTCTTAGGATTCACGGCCTCAAGCCGTCATTAAGACGAGATCACTTACTAAGGTAAGGGTTGGCAACCATATAAAGGTACAACCCATTACGTCAAGTGGGTGGCAAGAGATACGGAGGCGCAACTTGAGGCATCTAAGACAAGGAATGATTCGCTCGAGGGAAAGATCTCGGCGTGCCTCTAAGGCATCCTAAGGTGCGCTTAAGAGAACATAGACCTTATTGGAGACACAGTGCCGGGAAGACAGCTCGATGGCTCAAACGCTAGAAATGCCTAGGTTGCGATAAGACTCTGGGTGTGACTAAAGATATGAACAAAGATTGATTAGATTTTGAATGCTCGAGGGCAATGGATTTTTTAGATAATGGCTTTCGGGTGTAGAGAAGCTTACGCTAGGGATTTCACCATATTTTACTCAAGTAAGCTCTATATATAATCGATTTCCTGAATTGTCCAATCAATTGAAGTGTTATATTAGTCAAGTATCTCTAGAACTTAGTCGAGAGACTGTAATTTGTTTTTGAAAAATATGGCCGTTAGACGCATTCAATGCTTGACAATTTCAACTTTTTAAATCATTTAATATATTTCAGACAACATGAGCTTGCTTGAATGAATTAATAAATATTTTTTAATATTATTAGAGATAAAAAAGTGACAGTTGTAACATAATTGGAATATTTAATTTGACTTCTGCCATATCAGTTAACATTCAATATAGAAAATCTATAAATAAAAGATGAAACTGCTTGAAAAAGGTTAGAAGAACTTATTTCAAATACTCTCATGCATCCTTCAAGCTTCAATCAATCTTTCTATATTCTATTCCTACTTCTCACGTGCTTATTCCTAAATATCTTTCTGTGAGAAATTTTTAGAGAGTGTTTCATTCAAAAATCATGTAACTTTTTTGTTAAGAGAAATATATTAGTGTTTACTAGTCTATTCATCTTTCTCTTAAAAAATCTTTTCACAATCTTTTTTGTAAACTTGTAAAAGCTTATGCCTTAACCTTTAAAAGGTAGTGGTTATGGCGCAACCCATTTGAAAAATCAAGTTATAAAGATTATACCTTATCCTATGAAAATCTTGTGGTTGTGGTTGAATCCTTTTTGAAAAAGTCAAGTGCAAAGATTAATAGTTGAATCTGTAAAAACTACAAGATAATATAAAACACCATTGAGTGTGATTGCAAAATCTTTGATCGTGGATCAAGGTAATAAATTAAGCAGTTGAGGCTGAGCCATTATACATATTGTGTTTTGTTTTCTTTATTTCATTTACAGTATTTCTGTTTTAATTTGTTTTATTTAAACTTTTTTTAAGGGATAAAAAAACTTAATTCACTCTTTCTTAAGCTAATTAGTATATACTATAATCATTCCACTGACTAATATCTAAACCAAATAAGAGATGGGTGAAGCTATATTAAATGATTTGGTTGTATAAGATGTAAATAAGTTGTATCATCAACCATTACCAACATTGTTGACAGCATTTTAAAATTTTTAGTAACAAAGATTGGATCTAAGGGCCCTCGATCCTACCCCGTTCGGGTGGCGTACTAAAACTCAAGGTTGGAGACAAGACGAGCCTGCCTCACCCCTGCCCCGTAACCAACACTATAATGTTATCAACATTTATTTATTGACTATTTTTCTCTTTTGGTAGTTAAATATTGGATCTTAGAATAAATAATTGGTATTGAAATTTTCTAAAATTTAATTAAACAATATTACACGTATTGATACATGATTTATATGATTTGTGCAAACATCATGTGTGCCTGATAATTAGTCTCTTGTAAAGAGAGGATAAGATTGAATCAAAAAATTATAAAGACATGAATAGAGAGGTAAGAACAGCCTTTTACGAGGAAATCAAGATTAAGATTTGGCAGGATATTTCTACTAACATATTATATATATTTTTTGTTTGGGTTATATTGTTTAGGCAGTCAAGTACAGTAAACACATGTGGAGCAAAGCATCTAATCTAGCGAGTAAATGAGGGGGTAACGTAGCGGACAATAAATTAAGGAGAAAGATATTAAAAAAAAAAAAAAAAAAACTCATGATTTTGATTCCAAAGTTAAAAAGGACATCAATGATCGAGAGAGAGAGAGAGAGAGAGAGAGAATATATTTCAGCTTTGATTCCAGCTGGATCTCCTTCCTAAGAACTTATAATTTGTATCCCTCATTTCTAACCAACGGGTACGTTCGTTCTCTTTATTATAACTGCAGCCAGCCAGCCAGCCCGCACAGTCAACATAATGAGAAGGAAGGGAGGGAGGAAGGAAGGAAGGAAGCATATCTTTACTTGTCTACTTCTGCTTCTGCTTCTTCCCGCCAGCCAGAATACGTTGAATCTGAAGGCCTCTGCTGAAAGCTTGGTTGAATAGCAGGCGGGTTTGGAATTCCGAGACGAATGGGAACCAGGCAAGGATAGCCACCGGCGTGAAGATGACGACCCCCATAAGGTACTCGTACCCTCTTCCCAGAGCTTTCACTGATCCCCACATTCCCAAGGCCTTGACCATTGGCTTGCAGGCTTGTGCTATCTGCCAGGCAGACAGACCGTATATATCAAGGGGTTGTAAAACGATATCTATCTATCTATCTATAAGATAGATTAAAAAAAGATAAATATAAAATAAAATAAAATACCTGTAGAAAAGCCCATCCCGTCGGCACGAAGGCCAGTAGGCCGGCAAATATGTCTCCGAGAGTTAGATTGAGGAATGCAAACAAAATCACAAGAGTAATCGTGCATCCTATAAACAGGAACAACTTGAGTAGTCTGAACATCAGCTGAAAATCTGCGCTGAACTTCTTCCTACCCATGGACACAATCTGCAGCAGTAGTTTTTAGAAACTCGTAAACCAAGTAAATAGTTAAATATCAAGGACCAAAAATCTGAAACTTATTAAATCGTTAAGAATGGTTTAGAGAGCTGAGCCAGCTATCTAACTCTACTCCGGAGCACCGACCTTCAAGACTACCATTACAGCAACAATAACCAGCCAAGATAGACCGTACAGCTGTTATCAAACCAAACCAGAATGTTAGAAAACCCAAAATTCTTCTACTCCATAGCACTTTTTTATTTTTTTTTCTTTTTTATGCCGGAAACCTAGAATATGGAAGAGCTAAAAGATTTTAAAACAGTTGGAAACAATTGACTTACCATGAAGCTTGTGTCGCCATTGGCCACGTGGAGATGATACACAATTCCATATTGGTAGAAGAAAAAGCGGAAGGAAAGAAGAATTTCCAGAATCCGTCCAACAAACCCAGAGTACTGCAGGTGTTCTTGTTCCTCCTCCCACCAGGACTCCCAGCTCTTGTTTGCAGGGACACCAATCCCGCCACGGCTGCTTATCCACTTTGTCCAGTCCTCCCAATCTTCCACTATCTTTTGCCACTCAAATCCTGAAGGATTGAAAAGGAAAGGAGAAAACAACCAAGAAGCCACTAGGAACCACATTGAGAAGCTAAGGATCACGTAAGTAGTAGAACCACCAGATGCACCATAAACTCGATATGCTATAAGTAATACCATAAGCTCTAGTGCTTTTACAAAATGGCTTCTAGAGTACATCCTGTAGTTCTCTGCAAACTTCTCATGTCGAACAACAAAACCACGCCCAGTAGCTCTGTACTTGGCCCCACCATGCAACACCGTGCGCCCAAAATAATGGACCTTTGTGCCAAGAGAGAAGGTGAAGAAGACAGCAGCTAGCTGAAGATTCATAATTATTATGTCACCAAATGCAGTTCTGAACCCTCTTTCCAGTCCCATTTCCATAACCATGGGCAAGGCCGTCAAAAGACCTATTTGGACAAGGGCTTGAGAAGTCATAACTGCTGTCAGAGGATCATCTCCCTTGGACCTTGCAAATTTCATGATTGCCTTCTCAACTCCACTCAATGCAAGGTAGAGTCTGCCGTATAAGAATGCGTAAACTGTTAAGACGACAATCTGCACAGTAACATGAAAAGGTTGTCTGAATTAATGAGGGGGGAAAAGTAAAAAAGTAAAAAAAAAAGAAGAAAATAAAAGAGGCAGGGAAGTATAGCAAATACAGAGTGAGGAATTTCTGAATTGTCGCAGAAAATGTATATGTTTGATACATCAATTTGGACATGGGTTTAAGTCATTTTATGCAAAATTCAAATTCAATGGTCTTTAATTGAAGCTTAAATACACATCTCAACTAAGTCCTACATTATCTGATCACTAGCTTTGTGTTCATCTGGTCCACGTCCACTCAGTTTAAGGTTGACCTACCCAATTTCGAAAATAACATAATATTCCAATCTTTTTCCTGCTATCTGAATGATATAAAATTATTCAAATATGAAAACAAAAACACTAAGGGAAGAAGTCCATAAATAATTACCTCTCCAGTATCTCGCATACACTTCAAATTGTGTATACTGTACAAAATATCAAACCTTTGACAGCCAAACAAGTGAATTTTGCAAATTATTTCAAGGCATAGTATTTCAAAAGCCCCTTGAAATTTTAAATTTTCAGGTCACCTGATATAGAAATCATATTTTCAGGTGTCACATATGAAGGCAGAAATAAAAACCATCTAGTTCTTAAAGCTCTCCTGCAATAATATTGCATATGTAACTTTGGGAACACAATACTGATAATATTCAAGCAAAATGTACAGTGGATGCTATTTCATGTATGGCTACAAAATATATAAAGTTGGTTTCTGAAGAGGCAAACCTTAAAGATTATGTATAAAGCCTGCATTGCTAGTACTAAATATTGTTCTTTTGATCTTAATACAAACAGACAACTAAACCACATCAAGCAGTAGCAGAAAATAGGCTACTAGTTTCTAAATTTGATGTTTTATTTTCATCTATTGTCTCTAGTTTAATTTTAAACTGCAGCTCCAATTGTTATGTCAACTTCCATGCAATTTGCATTCTTCCAAAAAAATTGTATAACCAAGAGATACAGAACTTGCAGGACAACCTCTGTAAAATTATAAAACCTAGACGTACCATTCTTTGTTTAAAATGGGGGCACTGAATCCTAAACCAGTTTCGTTATGCAACTTTCAACTTTATTCAAGGATTTGAGATGTGATCTGGGTGGAACGGAAATTACCATTGCACTGACATAAAACCCAGTAGTGGTAAAATAACAGGACATCATACGGAAGAAATCAAAACGATGGCCTAATCTGTAGATATCCCGGCTGAGTGTTTGCTCTCCGTTACCACAGGCCACTTTTGCTTCAAAGAGAGAGATTTGGTTAAGACCAACATCTCTTCCTTTTCCCACTTGGATATACTCATGGTGAGTGACATTCCCACGTCTGAGTGTCGAACTGAAACCTATATAAAAAAAAAATGGATATTGAGATATAAAATAAATTAAACATGCACCTAAGTGGTAAAGATTCATAAAGCTACCGGCAAAGATATCCTCGCTTAAGTTGATGCCCCGGGAGGCTTTGCTTATGCCACCACGAGTAATGTGGAAAATTCTGTCAAAAACGTCCGGATGCCCATAGTGGAACCGAACCCTGAATTGAACCAATATACAAGGACATGAATTGCGTGCTAAATGGTGATTTACAAGCAATATTGATTGATTCTCATCAGAAAATATTTAGATGATATGTTCCCAATCAATAAACTAACCGGAAATGTTGACCCAAGTTTCACTGTGGCTAGAAAATGAAACATTCAGGACAAACAGGCACACACAATTGTGGAGGGAGAGAGAGAGAGAGAGAGAGAGAGATGTTTTGAAATTAATGGAAACTCTAGCTCTTGATAGTTCCAAAGTTTTAAGAGAAAAAACCAACATGATTATGTAAATAAGGGAAATGAAGTCTACTCATTCAAGAGAAACTATTTTCAGATATTTCTCAAAAAGAATGACTAAAGAAGAAAATACATAGAAAACATACTTCAAAGGCCTTGCAAGAACTCTTTGACCGATGGTCACAAAACTTGTTTCTTGATTTGACATAAACCAGGCCAAAGAAGACACACTGCATTAGAAATTAGCAATGTGTTAGATACTTCAAAATCCTAATTATGACAGATCAAACACGGTTCATAGTTAAGAAGGAAAGTCCAACCTTCCTGTAAAGATATGTTCACGAACACCCAGGATTGTAGGTGGGCGTACCCCGTGATCCTCATTAAACTCTTCCAGTAGGTTACGCATTTTGAAAGCTTCTTCCAAATAATTGTCCTACAAGGGAAAAAAAAAAAGGCGACTCATGGTAATTGGCCAAAGAAATCCAATAAATGTACAATTCAAACTTCTAAGGACCTGATTCATATCAATTGTCTGAAGTGCCTCCCCACGAGTGAAAATAATAGCATGGTTCTGATTTTCAGGCTTTCCTTCTCCTAATATTGCTGAACCTGGCAACTTTATACGGTAGATTTCCTTCACAAAACAGGAAGTCATTAAGAGTTTGAGGTACAATAAACTAGCACTGTTATTCTTTTTTTTTTTTTAAATTAGCTGAACTGTCAACATGGTTATTCAGCAAAAGAGTTAAAAGGATGACTACCTGATCAAGATTATCAAGAGCTTTGACCAATACTGAGTAGTATACCTTCTGAACCTTACCACCTTCCCTCTCCTCAACTTCATCAATATATGCTACACGGAGAGATGGATTGCTGAACAGGAAGCATCAGGAATTAGTTTCTCAAATCAGATGAGCCCATGAAAAGAGAACTCAATAAAGATTAGTCTGCAGAACTGCTTCACTGTATTGGATGAAGACATACTTGACCATCAAATTCAAAATATCTGTTGCACGGCGATCTCCATTCCGCTTCTGATTTCCATAGTTCTGACAGGTAGCAACATAAGTGAATTTCATGTCTGCTACAGCCTCCAATTGAGCATATAAGGATCTCTGACTCTTCTTATCTTCCTCTGATGGAACTGTGACAGCTTTGTATCCTTTAAGTATTTCTGTGAAGTTTATATAAGATTCAGAAGCCATATATTATCTCTTAAGACAGTAAAATTACTTCACTGATTTCTTGAGAATGACGCCTCTTAGTTAGCACATCAACCAATTTTGAGAAAAAAAAAAAAAATCTAAAGTTATATGCCTCATGTCTGGAGCAGGATTCAAATGTCGTCTCCCTAGTTTGTTTTACTAATCGATTTGATTGAATTTGACTTATTTCTGTTCCAATTTCAACCTGACTTGCAGTCAGGCCCCAGTATAAACATAAAGGGAAAGGCCACATAGAAAACAAAACTAGGCCTAAATTGTAGAATGGCAGGATTGCATTTGAATTAGGATCCCACATCCAATAAGGTCCTCCTTTTAGAATCAAGAGATCCTACCTGTAACAGATTTTTACATGGCATGAATTTATTGTTGTCAAATAGATAGTAAGATCCAGATTGAAATTTTAACAACGAGGTGTGAAAGCAGAAAAATGCACGTTCCTCACATGTGCCGTGCTTGTCCCAGCCATCATCCAGAAATAGGTATTCTCCTTTTTTCTATTTAGGAAACTAAAAGAGAGAAATTAATCAGTTTTTTTTTTTTTTCCTTTTGTTCTAGATAAACTAGTCAGCAAGACTTGAACCTCAAGTCATGCATGGAGATGCAGCCAAAGCTGTCAGGATGTTCCTTAACAGACAAAGAAATTGATCAGAAATAGTTCTATATAATTGAACTTTCAGTCATTTTAAGTCTAATTTCAATGATTAAGTTGCTATGATATGTCAAAGCAACCCAGAAGAAAAAAACTCTTACTGGCTTGATTCTATATGAATGTTAAAGGGAACTTATTGCTGCCCAAAGCTTGAGTGCAAGGCATGATAAGCTTACCATGACAAAAAATATATGGCTCATCGTAAGTTCTAACATCATTAAATCACCTGCCATAAAAATTGCTGGGTTCACTTTCAAGTTCCCAGTACAAGCCTGTTTATTATAAACCAATTTAAATGAGTTTATGGAGATTGACATCTCAGATTTAGGTGAATATCATTGCCATTTGACTGAGAGTTGAGCCTTTGGTTTGAGGGCCTATATGATGACAAATATTCATACTGTCAACCAGAATGGTATTTAAAAGTTAAATATCTAACTGCAATAATTCATCTCTCCTTCCAGTGCAAATCTCTTTCTCAGTTTCTTATGCACATCCCAAAAGGTCTATGGTGTTATGGAGTGAAGTTCTTTTGGTCACACAGATTAAACGCTGAAAACATTCACTGTGCACACTAAAAGCAAGTGCTCTCTTACCAGGTTCAGAAGCCATGTCAAGAAAAGCCTGAAGCTTCAAAGCCCTCCTATAGTACATCATCCCTCTGACTGCAGCACTGACTTCTATTAAATCCTGAGTATCAGGAAAGGAAATTTAAAGGAGAAAGTATTGCAGAAGGTACCTGTTCTGCAGAGAGTCTGTCCTCTTAAGGAGACCCAATGGCGCAGTTGCAAGATGTTCTCTTCATTTTCCCACACCTCGCTCTCATTTTTACAATCAATCCGCTCCAGGAAGTTAGTCCATTCATCTAAAAGAAATTGCAACATTATTAAAAAGTCAGCAGTAAAAAGCCTATCTGGAATCATATGAAACACTATCATCTCTTATGGAAGAGTTATTGTGGATATTTATAGTAATTGAAACCTGGAAAGATTTTTTGCAGGTAGAATATGATTGAAATGCCATCTTCATTCTCCATCTCGAGGTCACTTTTTGAATAAACAGTTTCCTCACTATAGTATGGGGTCATGACACTGCCAATGCCAAGTAATGACTGACTTTTGTTATGGTTGAATGAAACAACTGAATATATTAAACATTCGCACAAATATCTTTATAATAATGCAATCCTTCTTATTATCATATAAAGTCATCATATAAGGTTTCTCTAGTCTTTCATGCCACAGTTAACATGTTAAGCAAGATATAATAAATCTATTTGATAACACTACTTATTGGATGTAAATCTTTTCATTGCTATTGGCTTAAACCATATGTTACATGGCAAAACATTATTGACTTTGTACAGAGTGGACTTAAATAATTGATTTAAGTTGCTTTTGGTGAGCACCGAGCATTTTCCATGGAAGAAAACATATTTAACTGATTTCTCCATACATATCATATGCTTCACAAAATATGAGCCACACCTGAATGACAGCATTTTGCGAACTCGGGGAGCACGTGGCATATCCATGAACAAAGAATTTGTGAAGAACGATATCCTTCGACGTGCTTCAAGGTTTGTAGGCACATCAATGGCAGATTCTTTTACTGTTAACAGCAAATAGAGCCGTTTTATCTACAAAAACAGGAAGGTGAAGATTCATTATAAGAAAAATGAGGCTTTAGTATGTGTGCCTTTGGGGATATATTTATTGTTTTATACCTGTTCTTCCCATTTTGCTGTAAATGCAGGAGGAAATGCAATAGCAGGTTTTGAATCAGTATTAGCAAAAAGTTGCCCCTTGTTGCTGTGACCAAGTTCGACTAATTCACTGAAATATTATCATATAGCAACAGTTATTATAAGGCTATGGTGGTGAACTCAGGAAGCATTCCACTAATTATCTTTTGTTCTTAACCCCCGCCAAAAAAAAAAAAAAAAATGCATCCATACATGGAAAGGGGAAAAAAAATATTAGAATGATACAGATTGACGAACCGAATCTCATTCACCATCATATCACGTGTGACTACTTCTAACATGTCTTGCAGCAACAACACCACAGTATCTTGCTTTGATGAATTCGCATCTTTCTGCATCTCACAAGAAGATTGAGTTTGTACCACTGAAAATGAAGATTACACATAGAACAAACTATAATGGAGATATGAACACTCCTTTATGGAACACTTACCAGAATTTCCAGAAGCTGCACAAATTTATTGCATAGAGTAGGTAAAGGAGCCATTCTAAAATTTGTGAGAAATGAATTCTTTTCAATGTTATTTTCAACTTCTCTGATAATAATGCCAATTATCCTGTCAGGGAAAAATTGACACAGAATTTGTCATGAAAGCAATAAAACAAGAAACAGGAAAATCAATTTCACCACAGCAACTAAGCCTTTTAATGAATTAAACTGATCGCCCAAACTTTAAGTGACGGATACTATATTGGAAAGAAACAATATAGTTCAGTTTAAAGTGTGAGCTACTAATTTTTGTTTTAAATAACACGTACTTAAAGTGACAGAACATGAGCAAGGACACAGATTAAACTGGAAGGTGAGTTTTGAAAATGGGGGAAAAAAAAGATATTGCAGTTCAAATTGTAGACAAATATGGTGTTTAATCGAGACATGGGTGCCTTAAAGGGTGGAAGATTCCAAAATTGTAGGGTTCGTACATTTGTTTTTACTAATTCAAGGTTCAGTGAAGTCAGTTCTGGAAGTTAAAACATGAAGGGTTTAAGTAACAAAAATGCTCAATAAACGGACATATCAAAGACCAACCTATTCTCAGTTTCTCCAACAATCAAAGTGTTCAGGACAAGTTTGAAAGATTCATAGCATTCAATAACAGCACATTTCATATATTCATCCGCACTTATTCGCTTCCAGAGGTCAGAATCTTTTGATCGAAATTGGGCTGCCATATCCAATGCAATTGGGATCTGCAACAGTAGACCATCAACAACAGAAACAAACCACAGATAACAAACATCAAGGGAGTGCACAGTGAATTACCTTACTAGCAAGCAGAAAGGGTGGCCACTGAATTAGTTTTAGGCTAGGATCTGAAGAATAGGGAACAAGCAATAGATCCATCTCCCTGTAATAATGAAACCAGCTTCAATTCAATTGCATTAGCAATAAAGATATAGACAGCCTTATAAAGTAACATATCAGTTAAAGGCCTTTCCTGTCACTTATAAGATCCTCTTCACGGAAACTTACTATTACTTCATTCCATAGCTGAGCAAATTTTGCAGCTTCACTTCTCCTGCTTGCAGTAACCTGGGCATCCATTATAAGACATAATAACCAAATAAAATAAAAGCATCCAGACATTTATTTTTATCAATTAAGTTAAGTAACATGAGATAAAACCTCATCATAACGTTTTGAGAAAGAAAATTTGCTTTTCTTAGTCTTATTAGAAGGCACCAAACACGTATTAAATGCACCAGGTAATGACTGGAACCGTGATCTGAGCATGCCTAGTGTTCGTATCTGTAAGAAAACAAGTCAACATGAACGTTAACCAGCATGTTTTTCATATCATCACATTTAATATGAATAAATAGTGCTGCTTTGGATGTCATGATCTAGTAATTTAACCTGAACCTATTGGGAGATACTTGAATCACTCTCAGGTTCTCCTGAGAATTGTTGAAATCAAACAAAGTACCAAGCTTTGTATACTACATATGAGAAAAGAAATGGAAATATAGAGAACATGAACAGGAAATAGAACAGCAAGGGAAATTACATGAATTAGGCTCTAGAACAAGAAAGTTTTGATTTATTCAAGGCAAAATAATTTTTCTGAAAAATAACTTAGTTATTTGAGCTACAGAATTAAGATATGTGAGGGCATCCCACTTCATAGATCACTGTATAAAACTGTAAAGCATCTCTAGCCTAGGGACCAAAGCTTCCATTTCTATGAGAATTCCACCAGATAATTTGGAAAAGAATTTTGCAGGTCATAGGAACATAGTAATGACTGAAATTTTATTATTGTATTACCCAAATGGTGAATCCCCAAGTCCAGCAAAGGCACACAGTTTTGAACAGAGACCACGAAATTTAAGTTCTCAGTAATGCAGATAAGAACAATACAATATGCATATTTCTCTTTAAAGGAAGTTGGGCATATCCTGTTCAAAACTAAGAAAAGCATGGAGATATCATCATCATTATAACTACACCATATCCTAACCGAGTTAGAGTCAATGACAGGAATTCATAATGTCAGTTGAGTTCTAAAAGTCACATGGACAAAAAATAAATCCATGCAAAAGAATAATGTGGCAAAATTTTACACCAATGCCCTTCTTGACACAACCCTCTAGCGAGGGAATTGTACATGATCATATGGTATGATATTTACAAAAACAAAAAAGTAACAAGAATCAATGCTGGAAATTAAGTATCTAACGAGAGTTAAATAGAAATCATGTGATAACTATGTTCAAAGGGATCACCTCTCCTAAACGATCAAAGGCCCCAATGACGCCACCACAGAGAGTTGAGAAAATAGCATAGAAAATTTGAGTATCCATAAAATAAACCTGCAAGAAACTCGTAACATAATCAGAAGGATATAAGGAAGATATGTCAGGTGACTGTAAAGAAAAGGCCGGAAAAAACACACACATACACACCAAGAGTACAGGCATCCAGATTGAGATAACTGCTCCATAGTTGTTTTCAGCTGCAACAACTCCAACGGTCAGATGAAATACATTTCGAGAATAAAAACACAAAAAGCAATCACCAGTGCTAGGAGAATAGTTGAGTACCATTAGGGAAAAATTCATGCCAAGTGTACTGAATACGATGAATACGCATTATATCTTTTGTTGGCTTAATCATAGGTTTTATCTGAGGAAAACACACAAAAATGGTTAAAAGATAATCTACTATTACATGTATCCAACTCTCTAATATGGTTATTGTTTTAGGCAAGAGCACCTGGATTGTATAGCTAAATACCAACTTGGAACAGAGAAGTAGCACCCAGAAAAGAGTGTACCTGAAATAGGTTATGAAATTATAACAATGAAGCTAATTCAGCAACTAGACAGAGAACATGTAGAAAATTGGACAAATAGAATACAATATTTTGTTTTTCTTTGTCAAACTCACTTTATAAGGGCAAGCTGACTTTCATGCATTCCCCTGCCAACATATATTCTGGGCTGCAGAAAAATGAATGAATTTATATAACAGAAACCTTTTTTATAGATGTAGAATTAGCAAATTAACAAAAAATATTAGATTTGTTGAGAGTAAAATAATAGTTTAAAAAGATAAAGTTAACCCTCTATCTAATAGCTTAAGCTTTTAGATAGATGGTAGTTAACAATTCAACATGGTATCATAGCATGTATTAGTCTTGAGTTCAAACCTAACTGCCAACCCAATATTTAAATTGTTACACATTATAAGACCAATTATCAATGAAGCCTGGCCACACATGAGGGGGCATGTTGAGAGTAAAATGATAGTTTAAAAAGATAAAGTTAACCCTCTATTTAATAGCTTAAGTTTTTTGGATAATGCTAAGAGTCATGTCATCAGTCATGTGGTGCCTCCTCATTGGAGGAGGCTAAGGAGACCATGTGTCATTGTCTCCTCTGCCTAACACCTCCTCCAATGAGGATACGACACATGACCGATGACATCGTCATCGGTCATGACTTCTAGCATTACTATAAACTTTTAGATCAAGAAGTGGTTAGCAATTCAACAATATTAAAAGACACAACGAAAGAGATATTTTTCTTTCTTATAACTAACAAGGAGAAAGCATAAATGTTCAATCTTTCTAAAACAAGTAATTGTGATAGAATAAGAAAGCAAAGAGCTAGGAAACTAGCAAAGCATTACTGGCTTCTGACATGTTCATTGATGATTGTGAAGAAACTTATCAAATCCATGCACAAAAACACTAAATACATTGAATCCTGCATGAAATCTGATCGACATAGTTAAGCCTTTCTCCTATTGGATTTTAAGCATATTGCCCCAATCAAATCTACCGGAACCACAGATCCAAGTTTGTTGTATGTAGATAAACATTCCAACAACTAACCTAGAGAATCAAAATTATTAATAGCCAAATTGAAATTATTTCCTTATTAGCAGGTTTTGTGGAGAAGAAAGAACTAGTCAGTCACTTCCTTAATCCACCACTGACATAGAAGCTTAGCACCCTCTAGAATCAGTCTACATTTGTTAATGAGCTTGTAAGTGGTAAGAAATATGAAAAGAGAAGGAAGCAGCAATTATACCTGCGACCACCATAGTAGAAACCTTATGATATGCCAGTCTGAGTTCTCAATCCAACGTCTGAGCATTGGAAAGATAAACAATGCTGCTGACAGAAAATTTGGAAGCAGATAAATTGCAACAGTGAAAATGTACAACTTCGGAACGCCTTTGACATTATTGAGAAACGGAACTGAATTTTTTAAGCTGTCAGGCAACACTTGGAAGTTGAAACTATAAGATAGCAGGAGAATGATACTCCATGCAAGACTAACTACTATCTTGAGAATGTTCCTCATCACATCAGTGAACTTCCATCTGTGATATCCTGGGAAGTTCAATATAAGGTCCAACATACCTGATATACAAGAAGATAAAAATAAGATCTCAATAAGAACCAATATCTAAATTTGCAAAATAGGTATACAAATAAAAATCAAAGAAATTATCAAGCCTGTAGAACTTTTGTGTATGAAATTATTAAAACATGCTAGGTAACTAATGAGCCATGAGTTGCATCAGGGTGTAAAGTTCATTACATTCTAAGGCACAAAACAAGGTAGAAATTCTTTCTACTCCTAGCATCTGAGCAAAATTATAATTCTGCTTACGTATGAAGAATATTTCTAGGATAATTCATGATTGTTGAAAAATTCCTACTCAAAGCATGGTTATCTTTATTAACTTGTAAATTTTATAAAACTATACATCAAAAAGTTTGCCAAATATTGTGAAAAAATCTCGAAATATTGGTGGTTTAGGGTCTGGTGTTAATGCTCTGCACTGATCCTGGTCAATGATCATATATTTGGACTTCTTGTTTGAGAAATAAAAAATATATTTCAAAGCTCCTTTAAATTTTCTGGTTGTCATAAGAATCAAACATAAATTGACATCTAGTCTCTTCCACACCATACAACTCTCCTGCATTATAATTGTTTTTGTTCGTATTACTAGCTTTCATACTTAAACCCTCCTCCCTACTTGTCATATTATTCTAACACTTCACATTCAAAAGAACTTTGTGGTATTCCTTACTAAACCCTAACATTGCAACAGAAAGCTTTACCTCGTATATTTCTAGTTATCATTAAACTGACTTTGTAGTTGACTAAGCACTTGATCAGGTTTTTATATCTGAGGCATGCAGTTGCAACAAAAATGAAATCAAAATTTAACAAGGCCATGACAGACTATAATATGGACAGAATAGTAAATTTTAGGAATTTGTATTGTTTATTTTATTTATTTTGTTTATTTCTTATATTTAATTTATTTCCTAATTTCTTTTGATTTCATTTGATGTCTTTTTGTTTCCTTTAGTTAGTAGAATCCTAATTAGATTGGATTATGGAATCCTAAATAGTTCTTTTGGATTGTAATTGATGTAGAACCCAAAACAAAACACGAGAGTAAAACCATTTACTCAAATCAATATCATTAATCAATGTCAATAATCAAAAGCTACCTTTAGTTACAATCTAAAAGACTGTTTACAGACAACTAATAGATAAAAATCTACTCTAACTAGGATTTCTTAATCCAATCTAGTTAGGATTCTACTAACTAAAGGAAATAAAAAGACATCAAAAGAAATTAGGAAATAAATAAAATAAAAAATACTAATTCCTAAAATTTACTACTCTGTCCTACATCGGACTTATTACCTCTAGTAATTTAGAAGAAATCAAATTAGAACAAGTAATAACACTATCCATTATTGTAAAATTAAGATGCCTAGGGAAACCTCAAGTGCGAGTACAATTTATATGAAGTTTCTTTTTCTTTCTACACTGTGTCCAACTAAAAAGAAAAATGAAAACAAGTCAATGATCAAATAAGTGTGAACATGACAAGGCGCATAAGCATAAATAAACATCCAAGGGGCAGACTGTAAGTGAGTTTTACTTCAGAAGGTGCACAAAGAACAGATGAAAGTCTGCTTAAAGATTTAAATTATCTTCTTGAAATGTTCACTTAATTGTATATTAAACCCCTTAACATTAGTATGTCTTGGTAAAATTCAACAACCTAATCTTCTGGCAATTTCAGATGCTGCTGCAAGCTTGCATCTATAATGACATGATTCTTCAATTATATAAAGATTCTGAAACTAGTTGTCTAGTATCAGTTACTTTTTAGTAGAAGCAGAAAGGCAACAAAATGTTAGCAAAAGTATTCAAGCTGAGCTTCACAATACCATGTAAGGAATAGTCAAGTTAGTTTGTAGCATTCCAGTAGTCATTTAAGAAATCCTCCAAAGTTACGAAGAAGATTATATGTGCAAAATTCACTTGCCTGTTATTTTTAATTAGTACTTATACTTGAAAAGATTAAAAAAAAAAAATTGCCATTATAGTTATCAGACTGGCTGCCATAAAATTTAAACGGTATTATAACACTCCGACCATCGCGAGTATCAGATAAGAATTTCATACTTTGAAGGAAGCGCAAAAAAGCAGCTGTGATAAAAATACTGCCAAGGCGATATAAGACCCTGCCCTGGAAAACATCTAAAGGAGAAATTTCTGCCCATGCAACAATAACCATAGCCTGCAATATAAAACTTCAACAAATTATCATCTGAGAAATGCATCTGAAGTTAGGAGGGAAGACAATATCCACCCATTAACCATTCTGTTGTAACTAAATACCTGTAAAGCCAGTATATAAAATGTCCACAGACGGTCAAAGCTTCGGAAGATATGCCAGAATGATCTTGTTTCAACAAAATAAGATTTGCCAGTGCTTCCAGCTCCAGAAGATGCTTCACTTCCCTGGTATAGCCAGCAACGTTAACCCAAAACCAATAAACCGTGCAATATCATGCCATAATCTGCTTATAATACAATCTTACCTGTTTAACTTCACGAGTTGTTTTGAAAAAGTCACCATCGTCACGCATAGGCCATCCCAATGTGAAGCAATCGGTGGACCTGAACAATGTGAAGCAGAATTGTGTACAAGATCAGACAAGAACTGAAGGACCTATAAAAATCTTTATCAATGAACTAAATTGTCATTTTAATTACTGACCAGAAATACTCATTCAGGTCATCATAATTGCACCAAGTAGCATGAGGGGCTTTTCCATGTTTACTCTTCTTAGCTTCCTGAAATATGACAATGATTGTTAGATCTTGTGTAGACAAGAAGTCCCAGAAGTCCGACAACAATGTGCATGTTGAGAGATCATACCCTTACGATTACTCGGTAAATGGGTGTTATAACTTTCCTTAGGAAAGACTCATCATCTCCCCCATAAGAAGGTCTAATGTTTTCTCCAGTGACAATGCTAACATTTCCGGCCAACAAACCATGAAGTTCATATGCCATCTGAAGATATGTAGACATTGAGATGAATCATCTGATAACAAGTACATAGCATGCAGGAAAAAGTAATTGCAGGTCAGAAACCAAGATGGAAACTACAAATTGAATTAACGACTTACATTATGGAAGATGTAGCAAAGGCATTCTGGCATGAAGCGTACATTAGCAGCTTCGCCCCATATGAGAAGATAAAGACCCATATAAAGTATCTTTCTCTGTTGCACTTCTTGTTGCCCTTGAGGAAGCCTACAAGAATGAATTTTTTTATTAATGGGACAAGAAGCTCAAGGATATACACAAGAAACTCAAATTCCAAACAGCACAACACAAGCACATAGAAAAGGTCCAAGTAGATGCATAAACAATTGTATCTCACCGTAAACTGTGTTTTCTCCCCAGAAACTTGCACCATGTTTTGTAGTTCTTAAAGAGCTTGTTCATGACTGCATCAACAGCTCCATCATCAAGCTGCATAAAAAAAATGTCATCAAGCTTAACGTACCACAAGTCATAGGCTTGGCTCATGCTATTACGGTAGCTTTCAGATATAGGGTGGAGAGAGAGACAGAGGGCCACCAGAAAAGGATAGAAGAATATTTATTGAGGATCAAGGAGATTATCACAAGAAAAAATAGAACATATATTGAGGATAAAATGCATGAACTCACTTTTCCTGTAAGCTCTGAACCTCGCATATGAAATAAACAAAATCTAAATTCAAAAAATAAAGGACACTCACTCATGTATTGATCATAGTACCAGAAAACACAAATTGCAAAATAATTTGGTAAGGGATACTGGCACATGCCTTGTTTAGAGGCTCTGGCTTGGGAATGAGCCTTATATGAACATTGGCAAGAAGCAGAATCAGATGCTCTCTCTGGTTTCTGACATTGTCTCTCTGCAGGTACAAATTAAATTGAAACATTTACTAATTACCCAAAGACATAAGTGAGTATAAGCAATTCACATTTCATTGCCTAGGTCAGTAGAGCATGCCTGAAATCCAAACATGGCCCTAAGCCAATCAAGGAGGTCCAACTCCCCTGCTTTCTGCCTGTGCTGCTCAAACGAGGAAGGCCAATTCAATCCCCGGGTGTCACGCAGTCCAGACACAGCAGCCTTAACCTGGTATAAACATTATTGGAGGTGCATTGAGTTTATTGCTTTAAGCGCACTCAAGTATTCCGCATACATAAAAATTAAGCAACTACAACAGCATGCACACGGCTACACAAACGAATATGCATTTCTATGTACTGTAAGCAGTACCTCTTCCAGCTGCATGACGGACTGTGAAGCCCCAGCAGAATCCAGCGGCAGAATGTTATAAGGGGTGTAGATTTCATTCTTTGCCTGGACATCTTGGGCGGCTGCAATAATCTGCTCTCACCCAAAAAGGAAAGTAAAGAAAAGAATGAATTGCAGTTGCTAATTGTCCTCCAGCTGATACCAAATTGTCTCCAAAATAGACTTGAACAATAAAAAACATTAGTTTAAGCCATTTTAATTATCAAAAAGAACAAATAACAAGAGTGCACTGAAGCTTACCTCGGGAGCAACTTCTTCAACTTTCTCGGTCTTGTTAACGGCACAGAGGACCTCAAAAAGAACTCCAGCAGTCTGGTAAGCTTTACCAAGATGGGCTCTGCGAAAAGAATATATAGATTAAATAAAAAAAGAAAGTTGGGCTACCCACCAGCGGTAATGTAAACCAATTTCTTGCATCAATGTAAGACAGCAAGTAGCTGCAGGAATCAAAATTAATCGTAGGACAGATCAATATTGTGTACCTATCGGCTTGTTCTCCCTTGTCCAGTGCTCTGACGTAATGCTCATAGTATTGTTGGTAAAAACTTTCGATTTCGCGCGCATCAGTCTTCTTAACCCGGGAGGCCATACTAGAGGCATTGTCCTGAATTGTATAATTTCCACATCGACCGGTTAGCCATATATACCCTTATTAAACAACAAATGAAAATAGAACTCGATCGGTAGCGCATAATTTTCTGTTGGGAGGCCTTCGCCGTTTCCGACGATGTCGTGCGCCTGTAAATTTTACAGAAAACGCCCGCCATTTCAGATTAGCTTCATTCATAGCCGCAAGCAACTGCGGTGGCCTCAATCCGCGCTCTAATTCTTCCCTTTCTCTCTGTACGTACTAGGGTTTCGCACAGAAGAAATTGATGTGCAAGTTACATACAGACTGCACTGCTTTGAACCGTTTTACAAAGAGAAGACGGGGGGGAACAGAGGAACCTTCTTTTTTATTTATTTTTATTTTTTTGGTTTTAGTACTTAGAAGCCTTCTTTTAAATTTCAAAAAGTGATTAAAATTCTATTGACATTTGTCACCTGTCAGTTAAGATAATAACAATTAATAATGGTTATTTTTATAATAAGGCTGACTTATCAATGTCTATAAATAAGTTGACTAATCTTTCTATTTAAACACACTTATCACCCTACGTCACTCATATGTTTCTAGACGGATTATTAGAGCACTCATAAATATTTTTAAACTCTCTTGTCACTAAGTTATCACATTTTCATATCAACACAAAACAAATTTTCACAAAGACATTATCAGCTTAAATGAAATATTATGCTTCAAAAATAATATACAGTTAATATAGCTTTAATTATGGCAGTTATTCAGCGCTTTATGTGCTTTTTAAAAATAGAATTTGATAAATTTCTTAAACTCGGTGTTCTCTTTCTTATTTTCCAAATAAGAGCAGATCGACTGCATGAAAAAACTGTTACATGGACGCGATGGACCAGTCGTATGTAATCATAACTCATTAACCATTTTCGAACCCTCTCACTAAGAATGACTAGCAACATTTTCTATATAAACGAACTAACAATCTGTCCACACCGAACAAGGCTTACAGAAACAGTGATCTACATATTCTTAACTAAAAAACGCGTCGATATGCATAAACAAAGATAGAGATGGAGAAGAGAAGTTGAAAGCAACAAATTACGCAAATATATGGGATAATAATGGAATGAATGACAATGATATACGTACGCGCTCTAATCGTTGAAGTAGATACGTCTTGAACTGCCGGACGCCACGGCCGGTGGATCTCGGATCTAACCTGTCCGCCTTCTCGAATGCATAGAATCGACCTGGAGATCGAGGAGAACGGACATAATACACAATGATAACGATGACCTAATTGATGAATTGATTGACGAGATCATAATCTGATTATTGCAAAATAAAAGAAATTAATTAAGAAAACGAAGCAACGAATCATGATGATGATGATTGCTGGAGCTGGATGGTTGGAATGAATGAGTTAATTAGCTAGGAATTGATGAGGAGGAGGAGGAGGAGGTGGTTACGTACAGAGATATGCGACGCGAGGGCGTTCGTTCTGGATCTCGGCAGCGACGCGGAGGATAGGGGCGATGGAGCCGAGAGAGGCGGGAACGACCTCATTGTCGAAGACCTCTAAAGAGAAGGTGGTGGTGGCGGCGCTGCGTGACGGCCTCCTCGTCAGCGCATGCGGTGGTCCCTGTGGGCCGGGGTCCTGGCCCGCCATTGCTGCTGCTGCTTCTTCTGAACCTCTTCTTCCTTGTAATTCTCTAATCAAATCTCGCTTCCTTGTTCTCTCTTCACACGCGCGCACATATCAAAGACAATCAACGAACAATTAATGCTTGATCAGCCAGCATAAATTCATACATATACATATATATATATATAGAAGACGAAATCATGAGAAAAGAGTGGATTAAGATTTCATACATAGAAGAAACTCTTGGAAGGAGAAGGCAATATTATGGAAAGAGTAGTGGAAAGAAAGAGAGAGAGAGGGGGGGGGGGGCTACAGTTGAATGCAGTGCAATGCAATGCAATGCAATGATTCAAACAGAAAGGGGTAGCAGAGGTGGAAGTGTGTTTTAGAGAATAATAATTAATAAATCAGGAAGCGAGGGAATGGGGGGACAGGTGTCAGCTAAAGAAGGAGCTTGTTTTGTGGAGATGCATGAAGAGCTTGACCACTACGTCCGTCCATTCATTGATCGCTTCTCATGATGGGATGCCCGCTCTTTGCTCGGTCTCTCCTCCATCTAAGTGAAGCTGTTTCTGGTAAAATACACCGGGCACTACTCAGATTTTGCAAAAATTACATAAATTACTCTTGATTTTTTTGAAAATAACAGCCGTCTTCTTGCCTTTGAATTATAGAAACTATATTTGTATTAAAAAAAAATTGTGAATCCTGAACCCCAATACTCCTTCATGTTGATAGTAAAATATTTTTCTTTTTCTTTTTCTTTTTTTTTTTGTGTTTGGATTGTATGGTAAAATATCCTTCAAAAATTAGTTATATGTACATATGTGAACATCACGCACAGGTATCAATATGCATGTATGCATCTATATACCTGTGCGTGATGTCGCATGTGCATGCATATATATGTGTGTGCATATGTATGTATATATGACTCAAATATATATATATATATATTTTAGTTTTTATACTTACACATTTTTTAACTTAAACATTAGAATGTTATGTTATTTCAAAGACACTCTTGTAATTTTAAATTAATTATATTTTTGATTTTTTTATTATTTTAATTACACTGTTGGATTTATTATTTTCAATAAATTTATTGAAGTATGTAATTATCTTAAAATTGCATAATTCAAAAATATAATTGAAATAACAAAAAAAATTAAGGACATAATTGACTTTAAATTGCAAGTTTAAAAGTGTCTCTAAAACAACAAAATGTATGTAATTACAAACGTGTATATATATATATTTGTAAACTAAGTGTATGCATGTATGAATGCATATTTACAAAAGTGGATATGTATATATATATATATATGTAGACATATACGAGTATGTATCTATATGTATGCACTTTAATATGTATATATGTAAACATATTGTGTATGTATGCATGGCATACAGTATGTAATTTGTAAAAACTAGTGGCAAAGCCACGTTTTGGCCAGTTGGGGCCTCGGCCCATATGACTTTTTTTTTTATATATATTATTATAAATAATTATATTTTTTATAATTTGATCAGGACTAAAATTATAATTTGACCCGAATTAAAATTCTTTCTTGATTCCGTCACTGATAAAAAATATAAAAATATTCTTATATTTTATAAAAATTATGGTGTGACCTAACCTAAAACCCTAAACTTTCAAAACATCCCACTAGATACCTTTATTTCAAAAAAATAAAACTATTAAATAGTTTTGTGCTCAGTCAACAAACTACGTAAGAGCTATGCATTTAGCAATAACTTAATGAATTACTAAATCAAAAGTTATAATTATTTGTAATGACTTCTAAATATGTAATTATTATTGAATTATGTTTTTTATATTAAATTTTAATTTGGTCATTATCTTAGGGACAAGATAGAAGGAACAACCATTAAATCATGTAGTTATTCAAACATTTGATTATTTCTTATTTTTTATTTTTCTTTTTTGTTAAAGAAGATTTGGCTCAGCATGTTCTATTATTATGAAATATCTAATAAGTCCCGAACAAAATCAATAATAAAATGATTTAGAGTTTAGAGTCGATTAGATTAACCGCCTCAACTGGCCATTTTATCATAGATAAACAAAATTTTAAACACGAAAAGGTTGTTCCCAACGAGGTCTGCAAGGTAGGGTAAGTATTATTTTAATTAAAATCGAAATTTCAAATTGAATGGATTAATTTCAATTAATCCATATTGATATTTATTAAATTCAGTTCAATTCAATGTGTTATAAAAAAATTGATTGTCAAATTCTAGTTAGGTTTTAATGATGATATTTTCATGTTAGAAGATTATTATTAAATTTTGGATTATTTAATGAAATTATCAATACTATATAAACTTAAATTGATGTCTGTTGTTGCACGGTTACAATAATAAATTTATGTATAGGAAACCATCAATGAATAACTCATATGTGGTTTATCCAAGCGATGGATGGCTCACTCGGGGGATGGATGACTTTAGGCAATGGATGACGTGTTGATTATCTAAATAATGGGTGATTATCGGGAGAGATGGATGGCTCTCTCGGGGTGAAGCGACAACGATGGACGAGTTTCCCGGGAGTAGCAATAGTGATGGATGAGTCTCTCGGGAGTAGCAACAACAATGGATGACCTATCCAAAAAGAAGATCGGTTAGGGGCCCAAGTAAGGATAATCATGTAGACCCTCTGATGCTTAAGTTAATCTCTCGAAAGTATAAAATAGTCAAATGCAAAAAGAACATGTGAGTGTGAGAGATTGCATACCAAATGAAGGGAAAATACCCCCTATTTATAGTGATGGGAGGGGCATCCATGTGTCGAGTGGTCCAATTTTCTTAGCAGGCATCTCGGATGTGGTTTTGACTTGGTCTTGCGGGGTCATCAGCGCGAGGGTGCATAGGTCTAGGCATGGGCATGCAAGCAGACAAGGGGCAGTCGAGCATGCACACAAGCATATGCAGATGCGCGCTCAAAGGCACATTAAGCACCCCTAAGGAACCTCTCTCAGGGATGTGAAGTACCCCCCAAGAGAGGTCTCTCAGGGGTGGAGGCCCCCCATTTTCCTTGGTCAGCCAGTATGACCACTTCCATATGGCTGGGGGGGGGCCTTCTTAGCCGCATGAAGCGGCCATGAGTGGGGGTCCCCCCCCTTCTTGCTACACGAAGCAACGAGGTGGGCTAATGGTTTTCCACGTGGTAGCTCATAGGGCTGCCACATGGCATTTCTTCTTTTTAAATTTATTTTTATTATTATTATTATTATTGATTATTTTGCCAGGCATAACAATTGCTCCTTACTTTTTCTGTCGAGTGTCCTAGAAGGAAAAGTATTCCGCTTGCAGCATTGCCCTATTTTTAAGAGGCTATTTTTCTTTTTTATTCTGTAGCAATCTCCTCCTTCACGTCTCTCATAGCTGTCTTTGGTATTTTGCTCCTTGGGTGCCTCTATAAAAGAAGGCTTGAGCTTCTCATTTGGTCGTTGTTTCAACGAGTCTTCTGCGTTATTTGTAACTCTAGCATTTTTATATCTCGACTTCTCATAAACACTAATGGCTTCGAGAAGATGTGGTAGAGTCTTCGCATGACGTTTTGAAGCTCCTACCCTTGCAAGGGTTGTCCATGCATTCAATTCTTCATCTTCTAGGAGTATAGACACCATTTTTTCATACGCTCCCAGCTCCTGAGGTAACGAGGGCTCGAAAAGATCTCCAGATCAAGTCAAGAGTGACCATACCGTTATTGGCTCATATATGTATCTACATTTTGCCGAGAGATGAATTGGCGTTCCATTTCCTGGTTTGTCAGATTACTTGCAAAATGATGAATATGACATCTCTTTTTGCAAGACAACAGCTATTGTGCCATTCGAACGCTGGGCAAAGCGGCATAAGTCGCTTGCGAGGCTACTAATATTATGCTTTCTCTATGTATGGCTAATCGCGGGACAATAGTTTTATGCCTTCTCATTGTCAGGCTACTTGGGATGTGTTTCCTTGTTGTCGAGTTGTGAGCAAGGCAATGGATTTTTTTTGTTATAATGTCGCAGCTCCCTAGTTTCGTGTGTACATGCTTCCTGGTATTATGGATGTAACGTCCACATTTACAATATATTTTGTTCTTGCAGTTCGACGTAATGCCTACATCTGCGATTAGAAAGAATATACATCTTTTCTTTTCGTGGTTCGGTGTAGCGCCTACGTCTGCGATTAGTTTTGGTTTTTCCTCGTTGTCGGGGTATGAGAAGGGCAACATACCTGTTGTTTTCACCTTGTAGTCGGGCTATTAGCGAGACAACGAGTCTTTTTTTGTTTTCCTCTTTGCCGGGCTAGTAGTAGGGCAGTAGGATTTAGGTCACTAGGCAAAAGGGTGTAGGTTGCTCACGGGGCAACAGATACTATGGCTCCTTTCTATCAGGCTTTTTACAGGACAACAATTTTATTTTCACCCAATTGTCAGGCTATGTGCGGGGCAATGTCTTGTTTTTCCCCTATTATCAGACTATGCGAAGGATAATGGGCTTGTTGTAATACCCAGAATTTGGCATATATAATATTTTGGGAATTTGTGGAAATTTAGAGTCAAAATGTAATTTTCTGTACTTTAGGGGCAAAAGCATAATTTATGAATTTTAGCCAAAAGTAATTAAACGATTGTGGCAAAGATGAAAATTAGAGTTAAAGATGTGGAAAGGAAGTTTAGGGACTCGTAAACTCGAAGGATTCACAAAATAGGGCACAAAATGCGATTTTTAAGCAATTGGGCCTAAGTGCAAATTTGTAATTTTGGCTTAGGGAGGTCAGAAAGAGGTTTTCTCTAAAGTTTTGGGGTTGAAACAAGAGGTTTGGAACTCAAGGGGCCTAATAGAAGTGTTGGAAATCTTAGGGGTTTTAAAGAGAGGCCCAAACTGTAATTGAAAATTAATTTAGGGGCTAAAGTGTAATAAACAAAATTCAGGTGGGAAACCTACAAAAAATCTGCCAACCACACTGTCATCGTCAACCAGCCACCTGTGGCCATTGGGAAGGTCACCCACATCTTGGCCGAATTTAATGCTGGAAGTGATCGAAAAATTTGGCTGACAAATCGTGGCATTTTTCTCATCATTCAGGGTTACTTGAGCCACTTAGTGGCTAGATCTAGACCTTAGGGGGCGAGTAAGCTCGGGATTTGAAGGTTAGTGACCAAGAATTTGCTATAAATAGAGGGTTCAGAGCTGAGGTTTTATTCTAGTTTTTGTTTCAAATTCGTGTTGTTTTAGAGAGAATCGAGTGTTCTTGATAAGGGGCTTTTACTCATTGTGATTTATAGAGATTTTTTGGAGAATTTGGAAGTGTTTGGTATAGGTTTAAAGGGGTTTCAGTGGCTTCGCTAGAAAATCGAGTTTTACCAAAATCAAGACCTGTAACCGGGCTTTTGGGATTTTTTTCGTGAATGTTTCAGGCATCTAAAAGCACCCCTAGGACCAATGTGTGAAGCTCTTCATGGTGGTAGGGTCAAATCCACCATCGAAGCTATCGCCAGTAATCAGAGCCAAATAAGATGATCGAAAAAGGCAGGCTGCGTGAGCTACACCCGCAGACCCCACTCGTAGGCTACGTTCTTGGAGTGTGCGGGCGTGTGAGGTACGGGAAAATTCTGAAATTATTTTAGGAATATCTATTGAAAAATATTTGGTGAAAATAGATGATAGATATTTATTGTGTAATTTTGAAGAAATAAAGATTTAAGAAAATAGGAGAAAAATAAGAAAAATTATGAAAAAGAAATTTAGAAATATTGATTTCCTTAGATGAAACGTTGGTCAGGAGGTGGTTTTTGACCTTCAGACTTGAGGGTTTCACAACAATATGTGTTTCGAGGCTTCAGCGTAAACCATGTTAAGGTGAGTTGTTTGATCCAGCACTTGATTTTAGTTATTGCAAATATTTTGGCTTATGATTGTTTAGTGAGTGGTTTTACCCTCCAAACCTTAGATTATTCCATGTGAACGAGATTGGTTAGTGTGTGGTTATACCCACCAAACCTTGAGATGTTTCATGGAAATGTTTTGCCAAATTGTTCAAATTACCAGCATATTGAGCATGTTATATTCTTGCATGATGAGTCAACAAAGTTTGTTTCACAAAATGCATAGCGTGTGTTTTCATAGTATTAAAGTGTTTGATATCGTCTCGTTA
This sequence comes from Diospyros lotus, assembly GCF_014633365.1. Lineage (NCBI taxonomy): Eukaryota > Viridiplantae > Streptophyta > Magnoliopsida > Ericales > Ebenaceae > Diospyros > Diospyros lotus. The sequence goes on from NC_068341.1 coordinate 30,888,471, forward strand.
TAATATCTGATGGGATGGGATGGGGTCTCCTTGAGAATGTTGCTATGTTAATCCCTCTGGAGCAGTGGATTGGGTTTCCATGGGTGACCACCGATATGCACCCCGGGGATTACGTATGCTGAGGTGTTTTCTCTAGGTTGACATGTTTGTTTGTTTATGCCATGCTCATGATCATACATGCATCTTATAAAACTATCTTGTGCTATCACTTAGATGTTTCAGCATCTAATCTGGATTATGCTCCTGGAATATTCAAACGTATCAGATAGGGTTTGCAGTAAAGGCAAAGGCATGGCCAATGGAGAATGCTCAAGATAGTCACTGTTTACATTTGCAAGTCATGTAATCCTCATTTGATTTAGAAGACAATATGTATGAACGATTGTGATCATCTATGTTATTTAGTCTTGTTATTTTCGTTGCATAATAATATGTGTAAGGGCTCACTCTCAAATATTCCTACTAGCATAGGATATTCAAAAGGAGGTCATCTAATGTTAACTAACAAAATAACAATTATTTCATCTCAAGCCTCACCAAAATGCTAAACAAGATCTTCAAGTTAGGATGCGTCTCCACACACCACTATCTCTAAGCCTTAGTCCCACTGGACTCGCCCCAAAAAACGGCCTTCCCTTTACCTGAAATGGAAAAGAAGATCAAGTGAGCCACAAGGCTCAGCAAGATTTAGGAATAATGAACAGGAATCAAGAATATGGTGACACCAAAAAGAGTAATAAAAAACTCAATAGTTTTATACAAGATTCGTGATTTATGACTTGATTAATCCCAAGTTAAATGTATCATACCACTATATATCACCATGCAAATGTGCATATAAAATTAAGTGTCAAAATCAAATCTCGTAGGCTCGCAAGCCATCAAACAACATATGCCAAAGTGCATCAAGAGAATAAAAACTCACATTCAATATGAAGCTAACATGCTGGGCTATGGCCACATCGTCTCACGCCATAATAGGTGCGCAAAATTTAATAACAATAGTATATATATCATATTTTGACATGCCATATATGAAATCATGCAAGGTTACCAACCTTGATGCCATGCTCTCAAATGCATAAATAAGTATCCACATGGTTTAATATCACATATTGATGACAAGTACAACTCCACAAAAAAAAGTCTCAAATTTATGATTAGAGTTCCCACGCAACTAAAAGAACCACATCAAGACCATTAGCTCTATTGATCTTTACACACAGTGGCATTTAATTTACTGGCCATATTCTAATGACTATTTAAAAAAAATACAAGGAAATTTTGATATGAATTCTCATAAATTTGGGCATATTCAAAAATCATTTAATAGATAAATTATGCTCGTGGCAATATACAATGGGTGCATGGGTGCTAAACATGTGTATACATATATATATATATTTGGGTGCCTTACATCTACTATTATTATTTGGATACCTTACGTTTATAGTGAGTGTTTCAATGGTGCGCGCATATGTATACATATAAATGGGTGATCCAAATATGGCAGGGGAGGGATTTAAATGAAACAGTAAGGGAGAGAGAGAGAGAGACTGCACTGTCGCGCATATATGTATTTATGTATGAGTATATAAATGATGGGTTGGCTAGGATAGAAACAGGCATTCGAAACATGGTGCCAAATATATATATATATATAAGATTCGGGCAAGATAAGGGGTACTTGAACGAAACAGCGAGGGAAATGGAGAGTTTCCATTTGGCCAAGCTCTCTGCTAAGCATTTATAAACATATATATGGGTCAGTGAGTTGGTTGGAACCAGGGCATTTGAAGATAGCTAATCGATTATGTATATGTATATTGATGTATATGTGCGTCACTCGGCTGGGATAACAGTGGAGCTAATCGGGTATGTATATATGTACAGATATATATGTGGGTCACTCGACTGAGCCAACAATGGAGGCTGTTTGTATATATATATATATATGGGTTTTGTTGGAACAGAACAAACTCCTGTAAGAAATAAAAGTAGGCCATTCCAGAAATAAACTTTGGAGTAAATCAAACCCCATTTCGATACATCAAGGGATAGCAAGATGCTTAGGAGAAATTTCAAAAGAAAAAAATAATGCTATAACAAGAGGAAGAAGAAGAAGAATTTACTCACAGAGGCAGGGATATGAATATATCTATATATATGTGTGTGTACATTTACAGTCGTCCAGGCAACGAACAATCCCTTAAAAAGAGATAAAATATACAGAAATTACAGAATGTGAATGAGAAGGCAGAAAGAACTTGCCTGAGGTTGACTAAGCCTTCTCCTCGCTGAGCTTCAACGGCAGAGAAAAATATGCAGATGATACCACAAGGAGAAGAAGAGGAAGTATAAGAAGAACACAGGGGGGGGTGAGGACGAATGAGCAATTAAACAGTGGGGAGGCAAAAAGGGATTAGGCAATTGCACTGAAATGGAAACATACACAGTGCGTGTAAGAAAATGGTGCTTGCGGCACCAGGTCTGCACGCCAGCCTTACTCAATTACCCTTACTTTTTTTTTTTTTTTATAATAAACCAGCTTTTTAGGTCATTTTTGGTATTTGACACATATCCTTATTTTAAATTTTTCTTTTTTTCTTATTCACATAAAAATTTAAATTCCTTTACTATTGGGCCTAGGCCCATCCCAACAACTATATAGCCCACCTGATAAACCCATGGACTCATTAACTAATTAACTGAGACCCATTTCATTATTTCCCAATCTATTAAAAATTATACCCATATACTTATTTTCTCGATTACATGAACCACAAAATAAAATTATACAAATCTAAAATTATTGCTATGCCATCAAGGAGATTTACCATCAAGTATTAAAATACTTAGACCCACATTTAAAATGCCATTAAATTAACGTTAAGTATTAAAACATTTGGGCTCACTTTAGGGTCGTTACAGTTTTTCCCCCCCTTCAAAGAATTTGGTCACCAAATTCGTACCTGGTCATGAGAAAAGCTGGGGGAAAAGATGCCTCATCTCATCCTCATGCTCCCAAGTAACCTCGTCCGGAGAATGACGCTGCCATTGAACCCTCACAAAAGGAATCGACCTATTTTGCAACACTTTCTCATTCCGTTCCAAGTTACTGATAGGCATTTCCTCGTACGACACATCTTCCCCGACCTCTATAGTCTGATAGTCAATAATGTGCTGAGGATCCAACACGTACTTCCTCAACATGGAAACATGGAAGACATTATGAATGCCGGATAGCCTCGGTGGCAAGGCCAACCTATAGGCCAAAGTGCCAATCCGTTCCAAAATCTCAAACGACCCAATATAGCGAGGACTAAGATTCCCCGACACCCCAAATTGGTGTACGCCCTTCATGGGCATCACTCTCATCCATACATGATCCCCAACCGAAAACTCCAAGTCTCGACGTCTCTTGTCCGCATAACTCTTTTGTCGATCCTAGGCGGCCTTCATTCTCGCTTTGATGATGTGAATCTTTTCTGTTGTCTGTTCCATAATCTTCAGCCCCAACAAGGCTCTATCTCCAACCTCCTCCCAACAAATGGGCGACCTACATGGCCTGCCATAAAGTGCCTCATAAGGTGGCATACAAATACTGGAATGATGATTATTGTTGTAGGCAAATTCTACCAGTGGCAGATGGTCATCCCAACTGCCATGAAAGTCTAGCACACATGCCCTCAACATGTCTTCCAACATTCGTATGGTCCTTTCTGTTTTCTCATCTGTCTGTGGGCGAAAAGTGATATTAAATTTCAACTTCGTCCCCAAGGCATCTTACAATGCTCCCCAAAAATGTGAAGTGAACCGAGGGTCCCGGTTCGATACGATATTAAAGGGGACTCCATGCAATCTCACCACCTCCTCCACGTACAACTTCACAAGATGGCTCAAAGGGTAGGTCTTCTTAATTGGCAGGAAGTGGGTTAATTTAGTTAAATGGTCTACTATCACCCATATAGCATCATACCCTTTCGTCGTCTTCGACAGTCCTGACACAAAACCATAGATATGTTGTCCTACTTCCACTCTGGAATGGGCAACGGCTATAGAAGACCTGCCGATTTCTGATGTTCCACCTTAACCTGCTGACACAATACACATTGGGACACATATTTGGCCACATCTCTCTTCAGTCCATCCCACCAAAACTGCCCCCGTAAACCTTGATACATCTTTACCGTGCCGAGGTGAATAGTATAACAAGACTTATGTGCCTCTTTCAGAATTTCCTTCCTAATCCCAGCATTATCAGGTACACAGACCTGATCCTGAAATAATAACATCTCATCCCCTCTCTGACTGAAACCTATTAGGGAAAACTTTCCCACATTTGTCAGAATCTGGGCCAGCTTCACATCACAAGACTGTTGTACCCTAATCTACTCCATAAAATTTGGTTATACCCTCAAGTACGAACAATACACTGTAGGTCTCTCCTTGGGTCCGAAAATAGACATCTCCCCTATCTACCTCAAAAGCATCCACTCTTGGATCATCATAGCTATCATGCAAGCTCTTCAGCAACTCAAAGTATCCGCCATTACATTAGCCTTCCCCGGATGGTATAAAATTTCACAATCATAGTCTTTCAGTAGCTCCATCTATCTACGTTGTCTCATGTTCAACTCCTTTTATGAGAAAAGGTACTTTAGTCTTTTATGGTCGGTATAAATTTCTACCTTCTCCTCGTAGACATAGTGCCTCCATATTTTGAGTGCAAATACCACAACTGCCAATTTTAAATCGTGTGTGGGGTAATTCATCTCATGCTTCTTCAATTGTCTCTAGGCATATGCATGTACTCGTCCATCTTGCATCAACACACACCCAAGACCGGAGTGCGATGCATCACTGAAGATGGTAAATTTCTCCCACTCTTGAGAATAACCAACATAGGCACTTTCGTCAATCTCTCTCCAACTCCTCAAAGCAATTATCACATGCCTCGTTCCACTCGTACTGGACTCCCTTCCAAGTCAACTTCGTCATAGGCAGGGATAGTCGGGAGAAACCCTCAATAAATCTCTTGTAATAACCTACCAGTCCCAAGAAACTTCTGATGCCCGTCACTGAGGTTGGTCTTGGCCAATCCATCACTACCTTCACTTTCTCAAGGTCCACTGAAATACCCTTACCAAATACCACATGCCGTAAGAATCCCACCTATCGTTGCCAGAAGTCACACTTACTAAACTTGGCATATAACTGCTTTTCCCTAAATCTCTGCAAGGCTAACCTAAGATGGTTCTCATGCTCTTCCAAGTTTGGCGATTAAATGAGAATGTTGTTGATGAACACAATGAAAAAACGATCTAAGTACTCCTTGAAAACCTTGTTCATTAAATCCATAAAGACGGTCGGAGCATTCGTCAGCCCAAATGGCATGAATAAATTCGTAATAGCCGTACCTAGTACAAAATGCAGTCTTCTGAATGTCTCCTTCTCTAACCCTTACTTGGTGATACCCCGACTACAAATCAATCTTAGAAAAGACTGAGGCTCCACGTAGCTGGTCCAACAAATCATCAACTTGGGGAAAAGGATACTTTCTTCAACGTTACCTGGTTCAACTGGCGGTAGTCTATGCATAACCTCATGGATCCATCATTCTTCCTCACAAACAAGACCGGAGCGCCCTAAGGTGAAGTGCTCGGGTGGACGAATCCCTTCTCAATAAACTCCTCAAGCTGCACTTTCAATTCCTTTAGTTCATTTGGGGTCATTCTGTAAGGTGCCTTGGAAATTGGCTGGGTTCTTGGCATCAACTCTATGGAAAACTCTACCTCCCTCGGTGGCGGTAAACCTAAAAACTCATCAAGGAATACATCAGGGAATTCTCGGACTATAGGAATGTCTGACAATTATATATCGTTCTTCTTACCCGTGGTCACAAAAGCCAAATACGCTTCACATTCATATCCCATCAATTTTTCAGCCTTCATCATTGATATCATAGGAGTAGGACTCATTGGTTTAATGCCTCGATACGTTATGACTGGCTGCTAAGGTAACTTAATAACCTTACATCTACAATCCACTTTGGCATAATGTTGAGATAACCAGTCCATGCCCAAAATAAGATCAAAATCATGTATGTCTAAGATTATCAAATCCTCGGGCAACTCGTTATCATGCACCATAATCTTACATCCCTTATAGACTTCACTCTCCACTAACTCGACTCCTCCTAGTGTAGACACGATCAAATAATAAGGCAACAATGTACTAGAGAATGGAATATGGCACACAATCCTAGGTGCAACAAATGAATGTGTAGACCCCATGTCAAACAAAACACGCACATCAATGTCATATAGGGATAAAATACCTTGCATATTATCATTTCCCTTTTCTACCTCTACTGACGTCAAAGCGAATGCTCGTCCCTGGATGTGGGGTCGACCAGCGTATGTGGTGCCTTGTCCTAGTGGCAATGCCAATGGTGGTGTTATCCCCTAAAGCCTTGGCACTGGTTGCCTTTGTCCCATCTTGTTGCCTTGGTTCCCATACCTCTGTCCTCCTTGTTGTGGCAGTTGTTTGCAAACATTAGACGTATGCCCCTTTCTTCCACACTGGTAGCAAGTCACCTCTCTATTGCTTGTTATACCCTTCCCTTGTGGACAGTGGTTCTTCATGTGCCCCAACTACCTGCAATTGTAGCACGCCTTACATACTCCTCAATGCCTCTTTCCACAAGTTGTGCAGGGAGGAACGTCAGCTACATTACTAGAAAACCCCAGTGCTCCCTTCTTTTTCCTGTCATTGCCTTGCTCCCGAGCTGTACATAATCCCTTAGCGGCTGCCTAGACTGCCCTTAGCTCGCTCCTCTCCTTCTTTATAATATGTGCCCTCTGCACCAGTGTAGCATAATTTGTGATCTGTGCACCGACCAGGTGAAATCTGATGTCCACTTGCAGACCTCTTTGGAACTTGGCTGCTTTCTTTTCCTCGGTACATACTAACTCAAGAGCAAATCGTGCCAGAGAGATGAACTCCTCTTCATGCTGCGCCACTGTCCTATTGCCTTGTGTCAACTCAATAAAATCATATGTCTTTTGATCTCAGACCTAAGTTGGAAAGTAGTTGGCAATGAAAAGCTCTCTGAACTCCGCCCATGATGGCTCCCTGCCCACAAACCTTTGTCAAACTGTCTCCCACCACCTCTCGATTCCTCCTCGAAATAGATATGTAACCAACTGTACCTTCTAGGTGTCACTGCACCCTATCGTCTTGAGGTTCTTCTCCATTGCCATCATCCACTCCTCTGCTCTCGGTCCCTTCATAAAACTTTGAAGGTCTCAGTGCCATGAAATTCCTTACCAACTGTCTCCCAGTATTGCCATCCATTCCATGGGGCTCCACTTCTTGTGGCGCTGGGTTTGAAGTCTGACCATTAACATTCTCATTCATGCATGGTTCATTCCTCACTCTAGGTGGTACTTGCTCCTGTCTTCCCTGATGCGCCATAAAATTCTCAAAGTGCCTCAACATAGCAGCCATGGTGCCCCTCAACTCACCAACCTCCTGGCACAAGTCCGCCACTGACTCCACTGGAGTGGCCGGTGCAGGGGGAAGTGTAGGGGTAGGAACAGGTGCAAGCTCAGGGATGAGGTCAGGAGCTGGAGTAGGGATGGCCTGGTTGCCTCGGGCACGGTTCGATTTCCTTCCTCGTCGTCCACTCATTTCCTGCATGTCAAACGGCCTTTTAGTATTCCATCTTGACTTAGGCTCACTAGACCACTAGACACAATTCTAACTCTGCCCAAGCTTAGGTGTACAGAGACACCTATCACTTCCTAAGTTATGCTCTGATACCAAAATTGTAAGGGCCCACTCTCGAATATTCCTGCTAGCATAGGATATTCGAAAGGAGGTCATCACATAGATGATATAGAACAAACCATAAATAAACAAATAACTCAATTCACTACTAGCAGCGAAAACTAAATTAAGGTTCAGTTACACTTCCAAAATCTCATGAGTTTGGGACTCGAAAGCCATACAAAATAATTAAGAGGCTCTAATGTTAACTAACAAAATAACAATTATTTCATCTCAAGCCTCACCAAAATGCTAAATAGGATCTTCAAGTTAGGACGCGTCTTCGTACACCACTATCCCTGGGCCTTAGTCCCACTGGACTCACCCACAAAAATGGCCTTCCCTTTACCTAGAATGGCAAAGAAGATCAAGTGATCCACAAAGCTCAGC